>NW_017731362.1:6700209-6711017 GCF_001890085.2 Hipposideros armiger
AGGGAGGGAGGGAGGAAGGAAGGAAGGAAGGAAAGAAGGGAGAGAGAAAGAGAAAGAAGACACCATCTGATAGTTTTTAGGACTATTTGGAAACTTTGTAACTTTATACCATAATCATGTCAAGAAAGCCCAGTACACTTTGTCTGGAAGTCCTACCCCTGGAGAGTCCTTTCACCCACAGTGAGTCCTTTCCCTCAGTATAGCATTATCTAGTGACATCTTCCAACATTTCCCTGAGCCATAAATTGTTATGCTTGTTTTGCCTCCTAGACCAGGGCTTCCTGAGTGACTTAACAACATCAAACTTGTCTTGGACCCCTGCACCCACCCCATTCTCTACACACATCAAGACCACTGTCAAAATCACCTTCTCCCTTACCAAAGTGGGTTTGAAGTCTTTCCAGATAAACTCAGTGCCTTTGAACATTTTTTTATCCTTCTTTAAATATTATTTAAATTTTTAAATACCAACATGGGTCTAAGTGCAGGTCGGTCTTTAAACTACACACTGTTTCTTCTCACATACACCTGCCCACTTTGAGAATCACTAAGCAACCAAAGGAGAGGGTTTAGCTGAGTTCGAGTCTCAGTCCCACTCTAACTGAATGGTAACTTAGGGAAAGTCTGCTGACGTCTCTGGGTTCTGTTTGCTCAGTTGTAAAATAATGAGGTTAAACTAAGGGCAATTTTAAAATATTTTTACAGTATGTTATTTACTACAAAACTATTCATTTTGTTTATATTTACCTCTATTCCAGTCTAAGGTAAGTGGTTATATTCATTTCATATAAAGGATAGGTATTGATTCTGCATATTCATATATAAGCAGTTCAAGGGGTTCTAGATTTCTGGGAGTTTGTCCCATAATTTTATCGCATGAAGAAGCAAGAACTGAAAGCCACCATATCTGGATCCCAAAGTAAAATCAAAGGTTCTAGACTTTTTGATCTTTGACAATGCTTTGACCACAAACAGGCATTAAGCAAATTACTGCCCTGAGTTTTCCAGAGATAAGATAGACTACTTCACAGTTACACCAAGTAAAACTTCAGAGTCTTTGCAATTGGTCTTTCTGTGGATACATCTGGGATTACAGACAGCAGAGGAAATAATGACATTCACTCATAGCATTGATCCGGCTGCTAGAGCAGGAGGAATCGATACTCATTACTGCAACGATTTGCTGAATTTTCCATTCAGAGAAATCAGCTTCCATTTAGGCTAAGGAACCAAATATCTAACACTCTTCAATAGACGCTTGATGACTTGGGAGAGTATTCAAGTCCCAAAGAAAGTCAGTGTTGGGGAAAATAGATGGAAAAAAGAAAAGCCTTAATAGTAGGGCAACCGAGTTATTTGAAAGGTTCAAGTGCCTATTCTTTCTGCAGTGGCAGTCCCCCTAACCAAGAGTGGTGGTCTCTAGGTAGAACAGCATCACAGCCTAATATGGTCCCTCAAATACCGGGGGTGCCAAAAAATGTACACATATGACTTGTATTCATCTTTTGTTACTGGAATATATTAATACAATTTTAATATAGTTTTTCCCTTTCTTAAAATGTGTATACATTTTTTTGGCACCCTCTATGTTAGCTGTTTGTTCTCCCAAACTTCCACCAAGTGAGAATATAAGCATGACTCTTATTTCCACTGTTTCTTCCAGAACTTTCCTCTTCCACCCTCATGCAAAAGTCCCTGAAATCATCCATTGCTTCCCCTAATGAACATCCCTGACCTAGTTACCCATCACTCTCCTGATCATGACCTCACCTTCAATGAGAATTTTGACTTCAGGTTATAGTTATTCTCCCCACTCCTACTCCCATCACCATTCTGGTAGATCCCAATATTGGTATGGACAACCTACACAGGTCCTGAAAACATTGTTCCTTCACTTCCTCAGTACCACTGACTTTCACTTCATCTCTACAACAGAACCCAATCCCATGGCCACCCCTGGACCTTCCTGGTCAGTATGCAGAATTCTTCTGCCTCTGAAATCAACTTCCATTTTTCTGACCAAAACCTCTACTCCTCTACAACTTATTCCCCATCACGCCTATCTTTTGAATTTACTACTATCTCTAATATGTTGAGCCCTCTGGGTTTTCCCAACTAATCACCAACTTTTAGATTCACAACCTATCCTAATTATCTTGGACCCCCAATGGCATGGCCAATCCCAAGAATTATACAATCAGCATGCCTGTTGTCTTGATTGCCTCACCACACCCTGGATCAGTCTGATCATCTGCTTTTACTCTCAAGGATTCATCTTTATTCTAAAATGCAAAATTGAGAACTTAGCTTTCAATTGTAGACACTAAAACTAATTATTAAATAAACCATGGAATTTTAAGCTAGATTGGATCTTAGAAATAATATAGCTTTAAATCCCCCTCAATTTACAGATAAGGAAACAGAAATGCAAGGAGACAAAATAACTTGGAAAGGTTACAGAGCTCATTAAGCAGTGAAGCTGGAATCAGATTCCAGGGCTCCTGACCTCCTGACTCCAGGCTTAATGCTCTTTACTTTATGCCATATCACCTCCCCTGGCCAGTCACTTGCTGATGATTGTCAAACACAGGGGCTGGAATAAAAGATAGTTGATTCCCTGAGTTGGGAAATTTTACACCATACAAGCATCTCTGAAGACATTAGGATACATTCTCTCTGTTTTGGTTTATTTTGCTTTGTTTTGTTTTTATCAATCACTCTCTTGTCCAACCAGGGGAAATGACTCTTAAATACAAGCAACATAGTGATCATAACTGACCTACAGTCATTGATAAGCCTAAAAATGGGTATGCAATCCTAAAGCTAATTCCTTATGTCAGGAGTTCTCAATCCTAATAGGCATCAGCATCATCAGGGAAGGTTTTTAACAAATAAAATTTCGGATTCTTGTACCCTCATAGATCCCATATAAAGAATGGGATACATTGCATGTGAAAATGCTAACCTTAAAAAAATATCTCTAGCTGCACAGTATTTCTGTTATTTAATTTGTATTTTACTACATTTGGAATTATTTGGAAATTTTTAAGAAAACATGAGACAACAAATATAGACGTAAACAACAGAAGTTCTGGTAATGAGGCCAAGTTATTTGGGTATTTTTCAAAATTTCCCAGGCGATTCTGATACCCATCTAATTCAAGAATATTTCTCATATAGCTAAAGCCCCAAAGCATGAGGTAGATAGGATCTTACAAGATCCCACTTCTAAAAAACAAAACAGTCTGGAAACTTCTCGGCAACTGCTGCTCTTGAGCTAAAGATTCCCAAACCAGGCATGTATAGAAATTAGCCCAGGACATCAAAATTATAAGTAAATTACAGAACAACCATCATTAACAATCGCGTAAACACTAGTTGAACAGAAGTTCTATAACTATGTCCTATAGCTAAGAAGCCACTTCAAGATTGCTACAGGGGCAGAGATATGAAATGAGCTGGTTCCACAGTCACATGTGGCAGTTAAGAATGGGAGGAATATCTCAGTTGTGGAGGGTGCTCCCTGAGGAGTGAGTGGTCCCAGCCCCACACCAGGTTCCCCAGCCCAGGGCTCCAGTGCTGGGATAAATAAATAAATAAAACCTTCTGGCTGTGAAAACCAGTGGGGATTGTGGCTGAGTAAGAAGAAAGGCTGCTGGAGTCCCAAGCACTCCTTTTAAAGGATGCACAAATGAACTTACTCACTGATGGACTCATTCACTCTGAGCTCCAACGCTGGGCAGCAGCTCAAAAAGTGCCAGGGATATATGGAGAGGAACTAAACTGTCTTCCTCCAGGGTGAGGACTGGACGGGCAGCTCTTCCCACCATTTTGTTCCTTTATTGAGCCCTCCCCCTGCATAGCATCAAAGCACAGGTACAGGCTGGCTCCAAGTCTGACTCTCCATCAACCTGGCTAACACTGTTCACCCTGCCCTGGTGATTCCCTAAGACCCTTCCCACCCAACTTGTGGGCCCACCCATGCCACTTCTAGCAGCTTTTGGACACAATTGGCCTATCTCAGATTGTGCTACTGACTTTACTAAAATCTCTCAAAGATTCACAAACCCCAAACAAGCATTGTCTGGCTTCTGTGTGCCCCATACCTCTTGCTAAGCAGCCCCAAGCCTGGCACTAGCAGCAGCCAACCTTGCTTTGCAGCTTAGCTTTTCTCATGCACCTCCAAGACCAGCAGCACAAGTGGCAACAATTTGCAGATCACTTTGTAGCTTATACCAGGTGGCTCTGGGCCAGGGACAAGCAGCAGCTAACCTAGGCCTGCACCTTCTCAAGAGGCCCCCAACCAACACACCTGATGGCTAGCCCTAGACTACACCAGAGAACCACCTAATCACCTCTACAAAAAACATATCCAAGGGCAGACTTGGCAGCCACCAGAGCCCTGCTAAAGGAAATCCTGCTCTGTGGGGACAGTCCCTGCACTACTGCTGTAGTCATGGCCATTCCTCACAGCCAATCAGCCTGAGGGTCAATGCCTCCCACTGACTTGCCAACAGCAATCAAGGCTCAACTACAATAACAGGGTACACACAACCTACATAAGGGACATACCTGGAGCACCCAGATCAGGTGACAAGGGAGATTCTGCCACTGGGCCCAACAAGACACCTACAGCATAAGGCCACTCTACAAAGACCTGGAGACATAGTAGATCTACCTAACACATAGAAACAAACACAAGGAGGGATCCAAAATGAGGAGACAAAGAAACATGTTCCAAATGAAAGAACAGGACAAAACTCCAGAAAAACAACTAAACAAAATTGAGACAAGCAATCAACCAGATGAAAAATTCAAAACACTGGTTATAAGGATGCCAAATAGGGGGAGAGGAGATGAGCTCAGTGAAAACTTTAAGAAAGAGATAGGGAACAAAATGGAGATAGAAAACATAAAAAGAACCAGTCAGAAACAAATAATACAAAAAGTGAAATGAAGAATGCATTAGAAGAAATCAATAGTAGAGTAGATAAAGCAGTGGACTGAATCAGCAATTTGGAAGACAAAGTAGCAGAAAACACCCAATCAGAACAGAAAAAAGAAAAAAGAATCCAAAAAATTGATGATATGTCTTGTTAAGGAGACCATTGCATAGACAGTGTAGAGGCCTGACCACCGCACTGTATTTCTGAAGCTGATGTTGAATAATATTGTATGTCAACTACAATTATACATACATATAGTCACAGGATGTGGAGTAGAGTGTGGGAATGGAGTCAATGGAATTGTAATAGATAAGTATGACATCGGGGGTGGGAGGGCAGTGGGGTTGTTACTTTGTGAGGGGTGAAAAGAATAACTATTGCATTGTTCTGTACACCTGAAACTAATAATAAAAATAAAATAAAAAAGAAAAAATATTGATGATAGTTTAAGGGACCTCAGGGACAACATCAAGTGTACCAACATTCGCATCATAGGAATACCAGAAGGAGAAGAGAGAGAGCAAGGGATTGAAATCCTATTTGAAGAAATAATGATGGAAAACTTACCAAACCTGCCAAAGAAAACAGACATACAAACCCAGAAAGAACAGAGAATCCCAAACAAGATGAACCAAAAGAGGCCCACATGAAGACACATCATAATTAAAATGCCAAAGGTTAAAGATAAAGAGAAAACCTGAAAAGCAGCAAGAGAAAAGCAGTTAGTTACCTACAAGGGAGCTCCCATAAGGCTGTCAGCTGATTTCTCAACAGAAACTTTGCAGGCCAGAAGGGACTGGCACAAAATATTCAAAGTAATGAAAAGCAAGGACCTACAACTGAGATTACTCTACCCAGCAAGGCTATCATTTAGAATTGAAGGACAGATAAAGAGCTTCCGAGACAAGGAAAAGCTAAAGGAATTCATCACCACCAAACCAGTATTATAAGAAATGTTAAAGGGACTTCCTTAAGATAGAAAAAAATATTTTAAAAATATGAATAATAAAATGGCAATAACTACATTTCTGTTAATAATTACTTTAAATGTAAATATATTAAATGCTTCAGTCAAAAGACATAGGGTAGCTGAATGGATCAGAAAACAAGACCAATACATATTCTACCTGCAAAAGACCCACTTCAGATCAAAAGACACAAACTGAAAGTAAAGGTATGGAAAAATATTTCATGAAAATGGAAATTTTAAAAATCTGGCATAGCAATGCTTATATCAGACAATATAGATTTTAAAACAAAGGCTATACCAATAGACAGAAAAGGATCCAGCAATCTCAATTCTGGGTATTTAGCCAAAGAAACCCAAAGCACTAATTCGAAAAAACATGTGCATCCCTATGTTCATTGCAGCATTATTTACAATGGCCAAGATGTGTAGGCAGCCTGGATGTCCCCTGATGGATGAATGGATAAAGAGTAGGTACTACAGCCCCATAGTGTAATGGTTAGCACTCTGGACTTTGAAGAGTAGGTGGTACATATATTGGTGGAATATTGCTTAGCCATAAAAAAATAATTAAATCTTGCCACTTGCAACAACATGGGTGGATCTAACGGGTATGATGCTAAGTGAAATAAGTCAGACAGAGAAAGATAAATACCATATGATTTGACTTATATGAGGAATCTAAAAAACAAAATAAAAGAACAAACAAAACAGAAACAAACTCATAGATACAGAAAACATTTTAATGGTTGCCAGGTGGGAGGGAGGTTGGGGGAATGAGTGGAAAAGGGGAAGGGATTAAAATGTACAAATTGCCAGTACAAAAACAGTCATGGGGGTCTAAAATACAGCATAGGGAATACAGTCAATAATATTATAATAACTATCATAGTATCAGATGGGTACTAATTGGGTTGATCACTTCATAAGTTATATAAATATCTAATCACTATGTGGTACCTCTGAAACTAATATAATATTGTATGTCAGCTATGATCGAAAAATAAAAAATAAAAGAAATCAGCCCAGGTCTAAAACTCACCAAGCACTGTTACTCAGGTATGTAATTCAACCATACAGAAAACCTACAGACACTGTGATGTCATTAAATATAATGTTAGTGGCCTCATAGAACATCTTGGGGTTTTCTTTTCTATTGCATGTTTGCTAGAACTTTACCTGTATGACTTTGGTATGTCAAACTACTCTAGGGATATTATTTCCTCATCTCTAAAAACAAAAAACTTGAATTTCTTTTAGTCTGAAGATAGACAGTCCCTCCCCAACTGCTCTTCCCTCATGTGCTCTCTAAAGACTCCCTCCTGGTTCAAATTTTGATAATATAGCCCAGTTACAACCATATTTTACATATACATGTTTTGTACTCACTTTGACAGCATGTATCCATATACAAGTTTTGGTAATACAGACCAATTACAATATTTTACACACACAAGGCCAAACTGAAATGCTATTATTATTATTATTATTATTATTATTATTATTATTATTATTATTTAAAACTTATGATAGGTCAGGCACTGTGCTAAGTATTTTTAAATATTATTTTATGTTTAATCCCTTTGATTCCCTACAGAGACAGGTACTATTAATATTATTGACCACATTTACAGATGAGAAATTAAATTCAAAGAAATAAAATAATTTTTCCAAAATGGCCCAGTAAATGGCACAACATGTGAAATTCAAACCATATCTAACTGGTTCCAGAGCCCTCTATTCAGTTTTATTCCTCTTCATATTTAGAAACTCAAATAAATAGATACTCTGCTGAGGATGGCCTCATGCTTACATTATCAAGAATTTGAATAATTGGATTTTGAACCTGTAAGTAATGACTCTATTATGTTTTTACAGAAAGTTAACCCTTGGAGCCTTACAGAGATGATTGCATTTATCACAGAAACACACACATACACACACACACACACTAAATAGCCAACAGATACAGTCACCAAATGTTTGTGCTATATGGCCTATAATAGAGAACATCTACTCCAACTAATTTATTACATAGAAATAGTGAAACTGAGCTTCAGAGTCTTGCCTAGGGTCACAAATCTAGTTAGAAGCAGAGCTGGGAACCTCTCCACTCTTCATACAGCCTCCCATAGTTCGCATTACCAACTTCTTTACGGCCACAAATGATTTTTTAATCCATCATCAATTTTTTAGAGACACTGGTAAAATCCCATTACAAAATTTTGCACAACAAAGCTGCTTCTACGTAGCAGAGAATAGCTCAAAATTATACCACTTTGTCCTCCAAAGTCACATGCAACCTTAAGGGTACATGAAATTCTAAAGATGAATGTTTTTTTCTGGTGTCTCCCCACATGCCAATTGCTCTGCATGTGGGAAAAGTCTGGTTATGTATTTGTGTGTGTGTTGTTCCTTCTGAAAGAACTTGACCAGACCAAAACATGTACAGCTCTTAAGTTCTTTTACATAAAAAGCACTTGTCCTTTACTGTCCCTTCCTTCTCTTGAAATATCTAGGTCACTTTTAACATAAGACTAAGAAGCACCAAGTCTTACTCAAGTGGTAGGTTAGGGAGCTGTCCAATGCACAGAACCGCCTTGGCTATGTTTGGAAATGTCATGTGCATATTTCCTGTTCAAAAGAGATTTCTATAATTCATTCTTTGAGCATCCATTCAGTGAGCATCTCCTGGACGCCTTGTATGAAGTTAGGTGAGATGAGCAAGGCAGAGATTCTGCCCTCAAAGACCTCACAGTCTGCCAGAGAAAACGGATATACACAGACAATGCAATAGAATTTCACAAATGCTGTGGCAGAAATAAATCCAGCATCTATGGGATCTCACAGAGGGGCATTTAACTATGCTTGGGGTCAGACAACCTCCCAAATGGATATGTGACATGAGGTGGGTCTTAAAGAATGAATAAGAATTATCTAAAAGGACTAGATGAAGAAAGAAATTCTAGGCTGAGGAAACAGTGTGTGCAAGGACTTGGAGTAGAAGAGAATATGAAATATTGGGTTGTCGGAAAAGTCATAACGCATTTTTGCAACGAAAAACATAGAAAAAATACATCATGACTTTTCCAACAATCCAACATTTAGCAAACTGAAATCAGTGGAAAATGGAGCTGAAATGTGGGCAGTGTCTTCATCCTAAAGGGCCTTTCATCCTATGAGCCCTGGGAAAACTACCAAATCTGGGAGTCCCCCTGATGCCTATATCATCATCTCTGTCTAATCCATCATCAAGTCTTAGCGATTTCACCTTCAAAGTATATCTCAAATCCATCTGTTTCTTGCTACCTCTATCATCATCAAGATGCTACCAGCCATTAATGATATTTCATCCGGACCATTGCAAATGCTTCCAAACCAGCCTTTGCACTTTCACTTATGCTGCCCTTGAACCACTCCCAGCTCATCAACCAAAACAATATTTTTAATTGTAAATATCATGCCAGCATTCCACTTTGAAACTCTCCGTGTTCCTATTTTTTTCATAAGCTAAAAAAATCTTTGACATGGCCTACAACCCCTCAGAGATCTTTCCTCTCCCTGCCCATCAAATGTAAAATACACACCTTCCTTGCTCACCACGCTCTGACCTGCATCCCCTTCCTTAAGAGCACCAAACCAGTTCACATGTCAGAGCCTTTACACAGGCAGGTCTGAGATGGTATAAAACCGCTGAAAGAAGGGAGACTCCGAGACTTCATTTTTACTGCGGTCTGACCCTTCCCTCCTTACTAACATTGTAGTTAAGGTTTAACTCAGCATGCACAGCCTCTGAGGAAGAAACCAATATTATCTTAAGTCTACAACTGAGGACTGGTCATTTAAAATACAAAGGCTAATGGAAAAGTTTGCATAAGCCTTTGTTTTCCGGACTTGGCAGGGACCATTAACCATGAAAATATTTTGTGATCACCTGGAAACCAATGACTATGTGGCAGATATCATAGGATGAGAAGCCACATCCTCATTCCTGAGCCCCTTCCCGCTTTTTGATGATCTATATAATCTTGTCACAAAAAGACTTCAAGGAGCATGTTTTTTTCTTCAGCTCCTTTGTGCACAAGTCCCCCCTCCTTCTCTCTAATAAACTGTCTGCTCAAATTTGAGTTCAGTGTTCATTTTTATGACATTGAGACTCAAGAACCTGGTTTTTCAAGTCTGGTAACAGTTCCAACTACGAAGGATGCTCTTCTACTCAATCTTCATCCAGTTCATTCTTACTTATCCTTCAGCATTGAATTTAAATCCCACTTTGAGGGGAGTCTTTAATAACTCACAAATCTGAATCATACTTCCCCTGCATCTCTCACAGCATCTAGCCTTTTCCTTCATAGTACAGAGCACAGTATGTAATTAGATATGTATTTGTGTGGATATTTATTTAATACCTCTTTCCCTCCATGGCTCCAAGTGGGCAAGGCCTACTTCTTTTTTCTTCACAACTATATAACCAACATTTAACATAGTGTCTGATACAGAGTGGGTGTTCAATAAATACTTGAGAATGAAAGAATGAAAAAGAAGTCAAGGAAGGAAGGACCAAAAGAGAACAACTACACAGATAAACACATTAGAGAAAGAAATACCATATAGTCATTATGTTGTGAAAAATGGGTTCTTCGTGTCGTCGCAGAAAATTCAACAATTCACTGAATAAGCCAAGCAAGCGGTTAATTTATTAGAGAAGGACAGAACATCTCAAGAAGGGAGAGTGGACGGCGGGGAGAAGAGCAACTTCCCCAAAGAACAAAGAGGCTTAGGAATTTACTACTTCTAAAATGAGGATGTGAAATATTCAAGACTTAGGGCATTCCTAGGTGGGTCCTCTCTGACCACTCCTTCCCGTCGGGAGGGGGGATTTTTGTCCTTATTTG
>NW_017731362.1:6711558-6713066 GCF_001890085.2 Hipposideros armiger
CAAAAAGAAACCTCCTACCCCTAATAGTCACTCCCCAAATACCTCTTCCAGGTCCTAGGTAACCACTAATCTACTTTCTATAGTCTCTATAGATTGACTTAATTGGGATATTTCATAAAATATGTGGTCTCCTATCACTGGTTTCTTTCACTTAACGTTAATATTTTCTAGGTTCATCCATGTTATAGCATGTATAAGTATTTCATTTTTTTACCTGCCAGATAATATTCCACTGTATACATATACTAAATTTTATTTATGTATTCATCAGTTAATGGACATTTGGGTTGTTTCCATTTTGGGGCTATTATGATTAATACTGCTGATTAATTAAAGTATTATGATTAATACTAATTCATTAATAATGAATATTATACAACTTTTGTGTAGACATAAGTTTTCATTTCTCTTGAGTATATTCCTAGGAGTGAGATCACTGGTTCATATGATAACTCGATGTTTAGCCTTTGGAGGAACTGCCAGACTGTTTTCCAAAGTGAGTGCTCCCTCTTACAATCCTACTTGCTGTCGACGAAAAACATCCAGCCTAAGAGAAAACTCATAAGAGTTTATTTGAACCAAACTGATGACAATTGCCGGGAAGCAAAATCTCAACAGATTGAGAAAATGCTCTACGAAATGGCGGTTTGCAGCTTATTTATACATAAAATCAAAGGAGGAAGGTTACATGAAATCCATTGGTGATAGATTAAAGGGATGGGAGAGAGCAGAGTGTTGGGGGAGAGGTCATCTCTGGGATGGGATAAAAAGTAAAACGGAGAGACAGGTACTTCTTTTACATAGGTGGGCACAGGATAGTTAGTAGCTATAATAGCATTTTAGAGCACGTAGAGATGGTAATCAGGAAACAGGCATAATAATGAGGGATTTTGCAGTTTCCAGCTCTGGTCTGGAAAAAGGATTACTGACATTCCAAAGATGTTATTTTAGGTGCAAAAAGACAACAAAGAGTCCCACTGAAAAGGCACAGATTAACTTTATGAAGGAAGCTAAAAATACGATTTTCCACTATGGCCCACTTAGTTATGAAAATTTTTTATGCTCATGCTATCTTATGTGGTTATTTTCAGTCTCCTGAGCTCATCAGGTTTAACCTGTGGCCCCTTTTCCATCCACACTGCAATGAGGAGGACTCTGATTTCTCCACAACCTCACTAACACTTGTTGTAATCTATCTTTTTTATTCTAGCCATTTTAGTGGGAAGCAATATTTCACTGTGGTTTTCATTTGCATTTCACTGATGTTAACGGTATTGAGTATCTTTTCAGGTGCTAATTAGCTATTTGTATGTCCTCCTCACCTTTACTTGCAAAAGCCCCCAAACCCTGGTAAACAGACTGTTAAAGTGTACCTCATAATACATATATAACTTTATAACACTTGTGTTGCATTGCTATTGACTAGCTGATAAAATGTTATCTTTTGTAAATATTTAATCAAATATATATTGATTTCAATTTTGTCATTTTATTTTCCTATTTGGAAA
>NW_017731362.1:6715707-6717596 GCF_001890085.2 Hipposideros armiger
AAGACATCTATTTAATGGCATCCTCCACACTGCTCTGCATCTTGCTTTTTAATGGTAGAGATATTTCTATATTAGCACAAATGTACTTACATCTTTCTCTTTAATAGTGACATAATATTCCATAGTATGAATTAATCATAACTTACCTAATCAATCTCCAATGGATAGATATATTTTGGTATTGCTATTAGAAACACTGAAAAGGCTTAGACACACTCTCACCATAACCTCCTCCCCATTCACCCCCTCACAGTGCATACACAACTGGTGCCCCAACTTTCTTTGTACATAACTTCTTTGAACACTTATCTTGGGATAAATTTCTAAATATGGAATTACTAGGTCAAGGGACATGGGTATATTTTCAGTTTTGTTAGATAGCATCCAATATGGTCATACCCATTTTTCTCTCAGTTTGAGATTCACAGTGTATTCAGTCTCCAACACTAGATATTTTTACATGTCTAAATGTTGGCAATTAGGTAGGTATCTCCTTGTTTTGATTAGCATATCCTTATAGGCAATAATGAAAACTTTTATATTTGTATAATCCATTCATATTTCTTTCTCTACAAACTGTCTATTCCTCTTCTTTGCCCAGATTTCTACTACGTTATTAGTTTTTTTTTCCTTATTAAATCATCTAGTGTTGCTTTGGTTTGAAATGACTATTAGAGAAAATAATATCTTTTCTTTCTCAAGAAATACAGAAGCCACTTGAAAGATTAAGCTTTTCCCTATGAATTTATAAAGCCTAGATTTTTTTTTTAGTCGCATATTCTGTTTTTACCACTACAAGAAAGGCCACAAAAGAAATCTCATACCTTTATATTTATGGGGTTACCATGGCAAATTCAATAAGCCTGCCCAGAGTAAGGAAAAACTTTCAGCTCTTATCAGGTAAATATTTAATATTAAAGTAGACTCCCTTGATTTTTCACTGCCTCTTTATTTTCCTGTTCCCTATAAAAAATTTTTTTTCCATAAAGAGTCTCCTCCTTCAAGCCTACTGTAATTGATCTTCCTTTTTATTTAATCATTCAGTCAAATAAATACTTGACCATCAAGGAGTTCTTGGCTTAAGGTGCATGCTCCACAAATATTTAGGGGGTTGCTGAACAAACATATGGAAAATGCGGGGCCTCCTTCAGAATGTTCTTCATTCACAAGTCTGCTACTCTGGGCATGAACTAACAAGGTCAAGGGATGCTCCCCCATTTCCTGAAAATAAAATCATGCACCCATCCCCATTTTACCCTCATTATACGAGTATACCATACAAATCCTTCAGTGACACCTGTGACATTTTGTTACACTTAGTTTGCATGATATTTACATATCAGTCTATCCAACCAGACTGGAAGTCCCCTGAAACCAAGCTGTGTCTCATTCATATCTATATTACTGCCCAGCATAGATCCTAGCTCAGTAAGGCCTCAGTAAATACTTCGAATAAACAAAGAAAT
The DNA here is from genome assembly GCF_001890085.2 of Hipposideros armiger. Taxonomy (NCBI): domain Eukaryota; kingdom Metazoa; phylum Chordata; class Mammalia; order Chiroptera; family Hipposideridae; genus Hipposideros; species Hipposideros armiger. The sequence continues at coordinate 6,717,174 of NW_017731362.1, forward strand.
GAAGTTGTATTAGCTATGCACTTACCACAAATTAACACAAGGCTTGAGGCAACCCTTCCCCACTCACACTTTGTTTTAAGAGGATTTCCCAATAGACCCCTTCCCCCAGAAGCAGGAAGATTATCAGGTCTTTCTGAAGATAATCAGGAAACGGTTTTGGAGCCTAATCCCCGTCAGTGATTATTACAAATTCAATTACAAAAAACTCCAGGCTTGAAATATTTTACAAAGCAACTGAAAATATTTAAAAGGATGCTGAACTCTTCTCAAAGGGACACTGCTCTCTTTCCCTGGTTAGATGTTGTGCTATCTTTCTTCAGCCCAAAAAGCGGTAGCTGATTATATGAAAAATAAATACATAACTAAACGTGAAAGCTGTTAGTAACTTGGAACCCAGAAGCCACGCTGCCTTGAGCACATCTG
>NW_017731362.1:6719431-6725732 GCF_001890085.2 Hipposideros armiger
GAATTGCTGACCTCCAAACTGTAAAATAAGTTTATGTTATTTTAAGCTTCTGCATTTGTAGTAGTTTGTTACAGCAGCAATAGGAAACTAATACAGAATATAAAATAGATTATGAAATGAGATTAATTTGCACATTTCATTGATTCCCTGAATCAATGGGAATATGTATCAATATAGTACTGTGATCTGACCACCATCATTTCCCAACCCAACCATGGTCTTTCACAACCCTATGTCATGTGCTCATTCTCTTCCCTGGCTCGACTATTCCCTTTCCTTTTTCCACCTGACATATTCCTATTCATCCTTTAAAGTAATTCAAATGTTACCACCTTGTCTTCACAGGGATAAACATTAATCCAATCCCCAAATGGTAGAATATCCGGCAGTCTGTTGGCAAAGGATCTTCCCGTTACTTTTCTTAAATCATTTTTTTACAAATCACCTGCAAATCATTAGTACCACACAGTTTTGATTACTGAAGCTTTGTAATAAGTTTTGAAATGAGAAAGTGTAAACCCTCCAACTTTGATTTTTTTCTTTTGATATTGTTTTGGTTATTCAGGGTCCTTTGAGATTCTAGAAATACAATTGATTTTTGTATGTTTATCTTTTATCTTGTGACTTTGCTGAACTCACTTATTAGTTCTAGATTTAAAAAAAAATTTTTTTTTGTAGATTCCTTGAGATTTTCTTTGTACAAAAATCATGTCACCTAAAAATAGGGGCAGTCATATTTCTTCCCTCCTGATGTATATGCCTTTTATTTCTTTTTCTTGGCTTATTGCACAGGTTAGAGCTTTCACACACTATTCAATAAAAGTAATATGAGCTGACATCCTTGCCTAGTACCCAGTCTTAGGAGAAAAGGACAGATCATTCACCATTAAGTAGATAAATATTAGCTGATGGTTTTCTGTAGATTTTTTTTTAACAGGTGAGGGGGTTCCTTCTATTCTTATTTTTCTGAACAGAAAATTTTAATCATAAATGGGAGTTGAATTTTGTCAAATGCTTTTTTTTTACATTGATATGGCCATATGATTTTTTCTTTAGTTTGCTAATATGGTAGGTTACATTACTTGATTTTCAAACACTTAACAAGTTTTTGCATTCCTTAAAAAACTTTACTTGATCATGATGTATAACTCTTTCTAAATATTGCTGAATTCGATTTGCTTATATCTTGTTAAGGGAGAGCTCTGGGCTTCCGAGCGATTCCCCACTTCCAATGCCTTGGCCTGGAAACTTCCTCTAGGCAGTAAGATGGGACAATTTGGTCTCACACATTTGTTTTCTGTCTCCTTGGGATCATTTGTTTTTTGTTTTCTGATTTCCAATATCTTGAGAGTTGTTGCATACATTTTGTCCAGCTTTATAACTGTCCAGACAATAGTGTAAATCCAGTCCTCATTACTCCATCTTGATTGGAAGTAGAAGTTCTATGCCATCTTATGCAAAACAATTTATAAATATTGCCTGGTAAAGCTTATTTTGTTTAGTAACTTACTCTACACAGCTTGCTGATTATCATTTACTATTTGTGTTTATGCATGCGGTTCCATTCCCATTCAGTGTCTCATAGATTTTTCTGGCAGCTCTGTGAGATGGGTTAGGGTACACTGGAGTAATTTTTTTTCTTTTTTTTGGTGGAAGAGGAAACTGAGGCACAGAGAGGCTAAATAACTTGCTCTAAAATTTACAATTACTTTAACAATTGAGACTAGAACCTAGAAATCCAGAATCAGGTTCCTCTGATCTTTGTGCTATATCAAGGTTGCTGTACTGATGTATTAAGAATAGAGTCATAATAGAGAATGTTGTGGGTCATTTAGGGAATTTCTTAAATTTTATTCTTTATTTCTTTAGAATATGAAATTTCTGTGGATGAGCTTGAATTACCAGGTGGGGTCATTTGTACACATTCTAAGGAGAGGAGAAATTTATTCTATTCATTCATTTAATAAATATATGATGCACCTATTATGGGCAGAAGTTTAAGAAACTGACAGGCCTGACATAAGTTGTGGAAGAATCTTCTTGCTTTTTTAAATCTAAGGAACTTCTGACAGGCATTAAAAAAAAAAAAAAAGATACGACACCTTCAAAATTCTTTTATGAGAACCTATGGAAAGACTTATTTGAGGATAATGTAGGTTCTGTCTTTCTTTGAAGGGATAAATTATAGAACAGGAGTAGGAGGTCATTTTCACCCCACAGATTCTATTACATTTGTGTCTACTTTGTAATCTACTTTTATGGAGGCAACCCAGTTTTACCTCTCTAGTTTAGATTGTATTTAATAGTATCTTGGCTTTGAGTCAGTCAGAACAGAAGAGGCTTGTTGTGGGAAGAGTAGCCTGGCCAAAGACAGACTCCTATGCCACTTAGAGGTTGTAAGAAAGGGATGTCTCACTTTGGTGTTGAATATGTTGGATGCACACACAGGCACTCGCACACACAGACACTCGCACACACAGGCACACAGCCGTAAATTCTAACTCACCAATTGGAGCCCTGGGGTATGTAAACAGCCATAAGGAAATCTCCTAGGCTTACAGAGCTGGGAGAGCTACCCCTCTCCCATGCATTAGCAGAACTGGCAGATGGCCGCTTTCTTGCCTAATAATCACCAGATGGCATGTTGCTATGCCCTGTGGTGCAGGGAGGAAACTGGGTTGATCATGTATTTCCTACACTTAAGCTCTTCTTACTTGATCAAATTTTGTCTGTGCTACTGATCCTATGTCTGTGTTAGAAGAATTTAAAGAATGTGACCAGAATTTTATTGTGGCTACAGAGAGCATTCATTTTAATTTCATGAAGTTTTAGCATATTATACCAGCTATTAAGTTTCTAGTCTGCTAAGCAGACTCATAGATTTCTGTTCACTTGTATTCTGAGTCACACACTATCTGTTTGTACATGCTTTGATCCATTCTAAAATCTTTTATCCAGCTGTTTTCAGGAATCATAAAACTCTAAAGAACTGATGTTTAATCTTTTGAGTATCAAGATTTTTATTGTAAAATTTAAAAATAAATGTTTCTAAAAACTTTACATATTTGATTTTATTGAACAGTATTCTAAACGTAATTTAATTTTTTCTGTTACAGACATCAATTATGGTATAAGTACCGTTGATGTTGTATAAACAAATGAGACTAAAAGTAGAATGACTCTTAATCCTAGAGACAATCCTAGAACAAAAGTTCATTACAATTTTAAAAAGAAGCTGTAAGTAGATAACCTTTTAATTAACAGACTATAATGACTCAATGGGAAGGAAGCACCTGGTATTATAACCAAACAGAATTATACCAACATTAATCTAACATGTTTCAGTGGGTTCCAAAATCCTAGGGGTCGTTAATGGTAATTAGATATTAAGGTTTATTTTTTATTGTCTGCATTTGGCTGGTAGGTTAATCTTTCTTGGATTACATATCTAGTACATGTAATATTTAGAGATGATATATGATATATAAAGAGAAGCTGCTGTGCCATTGGCAATACTTTCTAAGCTGCTTTTATGTAAAGAGTGACCTTTATATGTTCCATTTCCTGCTTAATACTTTTGCCTCACAGGCTAGCCACAGCCTTTTATCAGAAGGAGCTCATTTGTCTTACAACTGCATCACCATGATTCTTATGGGTTCATATATTTTAATGCATATAAAGGTGTTTTATATTCATGTAGGTTACATAGGCAAATAATGCCATTTTAAAAATAAAGGCAACTTCAACAAATGGTGTTGAGAAACCTAGATATCCATATACAAAAGAATTGGCTGATTCACTTGAACTTGCCATTTTAAAAGAGTGAATATCATCAATTTTACGTGGTTCAATCTGTTACATAAAACAAATACACAAACAAAAACCTTGAAAAAGTGGAAAATGAACAAAATCCATGGTGGAATTATCCCTGATTGGTTTCCATGCATATTGACTGTCATATCCTTTGTCTTTCTCCATCTCTTTATCTGAAATCAAGCTTTCTGAGTTAGCAGTTTAGCTGTGTTTCTTTGAGCTAGGACCCTCAACCCAACCCGAGAAAAAATTTTAATTGAATTATTTCATATTGGCATTTTTCACTTATATTGTTGGAAAATGTAATGTATTTCCATTGATCTGTCATGTTGGTGTCGACATATATCTTATCATGGCTTTCACTGAATCACCTTAGTTGAAAAACAACTATTAATGCTGAATTGACATAAATATTCTTTAACTGACACCCTTTTTTCTTTTTCCTTTTTTGTAAAAAAAAAAAACAAAAAAAACCCTTAAACCATATACAAACTCAATATAACACTCATATAACTCAAAATGGGCCAACAACCAAAACATAAGAGCTGAAAATTATAAAACTCTTAGAAGAAATCACAGGGAGAAAGCTTTACAACATTGGATTTGGCAAGGATATCACAATGAAAGCATAGGCAACAAAAGTAAAAACAGATAAATTGTACTACATCAAAAGTAAAAACTTTTGTTCATCAAGGGACAAAATCAAGAGAGTAAAAAGGCAACCTACAAAATAAAAGAAAATATTGGCAAATCATACACCTAATAAAAGATTAATATTCAGAATAAAGTAACACCTACAACTCAACAACCAAAACAAGCAACTCAATTAAAAAATGGGTAATGAATTTGAATAGACATTTATCCAAAGATGATATACAAACAGCCAACAAGCACATAAAAAGATGCTCAACATCACTAACCATTAGGGAAATGAAAATCGAAACTATAAGGATGGCTACTATAAAATAAATAAATAAATAAATAAATAAATATTGGTGAGGATGTGGAGAAACTGGAACTCTTTACACTGTTAGTGGGAATGTAAAATGCTTAAGCCACATTGGAAAACATGTGGCAGTTCCTTAAAAATTTAAAAATAGAACTGCCATATGATCTACCAATTCCACCTCTGAGTCTTGAAGAGATATTTGCAGAGCCATGTTCAAAGCAGCACTATTCACAATAGCCAAGAGGCGGAAGCAAACCAAGTGTGCTCAACGGATGAATGGATAAACAAAATGTAGCACATATATACAATGGAATATTATTCAGCCTTAAAAAGAGATAAATTCTGACACATGCTACAACATGAAAGAACTTTGAGGACATTACACTCAGTGAAATAAGCCAGCCACAAAGAGAAAAATACTGTGTAATTCCACTTAGATGAGGTACCTCCAGTAGTCAGATTCATAGATGCAGAAAATAGAATGGTGGTTGCCAGAGGCTGGAGAAGAAGTGGGGTGTTGTTATTTAATAAGTACAGAGTTTCAGTTTTGCAAGATGAAAAGAAATCTGAAGGTTGATTACAAAACAATGTGAGTGTACTTACTACTGAACTGCACACTTAAATATGGTGAAAACAGCAAAAGGGAATCCAGAACCAATTCCAATGTGGGGTGGGGTGGGGTTTCCCTGACATTAACAAATCATTCCAGACACCAGCAGGGTATCCACGAGTTCAACTCAATTCTGACACTGCCTACCTTGAGTTAGCATCAGATTCCCAAGGTTAAGTGTTCAGATCCTACAAGACTGCCCCCCACCCCACCACACACACAGGCTGCCTATTCTGACTGACTGGCTACAGATGGGAGGTTCCAATGATCACCCCCACACACACCCCCCACCCCGCAACTCAGAATGCCAATGCAAGTCCAGATTGTTACCTATACTTCTGACCCACTGGCTATAAATCAGAGGTTCCCCCACCTCCCTCCTTGGGTTCAATTAATTTGCTAGACTGACTCACCGAACTCAGAGGAGCATGTTACTACACCGCTAGTTTATTGTAAAAGGATATAACTTAGGAAAAACCAGAGGGAAGAGATACAAGGTATGTGGGAAAGGGTGCAGAGCTTCCGTGCCCTCCCCAGGTGCAGCACTCTCCCCACATCTCCAAGTGTTCACCAACCCAGAAGCTCTCATAACCCAGTCATCTTAGGCTTTTATGGAGGCTTCATTACACAGTCTTGGTTGAGTAAATCATTGGCCATTGGCAATTGATTCCACCCTCCAGGCCCTCTCCCCTTCCCCAGAGGTTAGGAGGAGGGGCGTGGAACTGAAAATTTCAACCCTCTAATCACAGAGTTGGTTCTCCTGGCAACCAGCTCCCATCCTTTGGTGCTTTCCAAAAGTCACTTTATTAATATAACAAAAGACACCTTTTTTTTTAAGATTTTTATTAGGGAATTGGGGGGATGGGAACAGTGCTGGGGAATTAGGGGAAGGGGAACAGACAAGTTGCTGTCATTTTGTTCTTCAGTCT
>NW_017731362.1:6729522-6734214 GCF_001890085.2 Hipposideros armiger
ATACCAACATGGGCCAGTGAAGTGACGTCCTCCACAACTAGACTGAAGAACAAAAGGACAGCAACTTGTCTGTTCCCCTTCCCCGATTCCCCAGTGCTGTTCCCCTCCCCCAATTCCCCAATAAAATAAAATAAATATTAAAAAAAAACACACACAATCACTGATACAAGTTTCTTGTGAATGCTTCCAGAGGTATCCATACATGGAACAAGATATTTGTGAATATATGTTTTGGAGGGAGGAGGAGGCAAATCTTAAACCAATGTAAAAACTAAAAACTATTCTGTGCTAATTTTTTCATACTTAAAATAGTCTAGGGATCATTCTATATGAACACATACCAAATTTTCTTTTATAAAAGCTACATGGTGTTCTATTGTTTAACCATTAATTATGCATTATAAATGGTGGACACTGAGGCTGAGGAATTGGCTACCTGTTCACCAAACCCATTTCCTCTTCTTGGGCACACAGCTATGCCTCATTTCCCAACTTCCCTCACACTTAGTTGTGACCATGTGACTGTGTTTTAGCCGATAAAACATGAATAGAAATGATGGGTGCCATATCCAGGCCTGATTCATGAACACTTGCCTCTTAAGCTAATTTGATGTGGATGAGCAAAATAATCTTAAGAGGCTCATACTGTAGATGGTGACACGACAAGATATAAAAACCCTGAGTTCCTGAATCAACATTTGGAGAACCACCAGTCAGTCAATCAGGAACATCCATTTTGGACTTCACATAAGTTAGAAGTATGTTTCAAAGTATTTGGGGATTTGTCAGTTACAGTAAATACTGTTTACTTTTTCTATATAAGGTGGTTCCCATTCTTACTGCAAACTGCAATGTTGAATTTTTACCTGAGCCCTGTGCTCCCAGAGAACAGAGCAGCTAAAGAAATCTCCCAACTCTTTTGTGTTCTGGTAGAGGACTATTGCTGCAAAGAAACATCCTTATTCAAGGATGTCCCCTTCTTTACCTATGACAAGGCAAGACAGAGATCCTTCAAATTTCTCTTTTTTGCCTCACAAATGATTAACTGAACTGTTTTCTTCCCACTGATCAATAGGAACAAAATGCTTGTTAACCAGACTTTGATTAAGTTTCTCTCCTTCTCTAGCCCCATCATCAGCCTGAGCCGGCATAAAACCCCTCCCAACAACAAGCTAGCATCTAGGTCAGCGGTTCTCAACCTTCCTAATGCCGCGACCCCTTAATACAGTTCCTCATGTTGTGGTGACCCCCAACCATAAAATTATTTTCATTGATACTCTATAANCAGCCCAGCTCCAGGTTGAGCTGTTGTTCAGCATCTTAGCTGTAGAGGGCAGTGTCACTGGCCCTCATATGTGGGATCTGAACCGGGGCCCTCTGGTGTCCCAAGCCAGTTCTTAACCATCGCGCCACTCGGCCGGCCCAAGACACCTTTTTTTTATCACTCACAAAACTTAGAAAATTTCAAGAGTTCAGGGAGCTGTGAGCCAGGAATTGTGGATGAGGACCAAATATATATAAGAAATATATCTTTGGTCATTTTAATTGAAATGACCAAATATATATTTCTTATAAATCACAAAATTACAGATGTTAAATTTTATGTTATGTGTATTTTACCACAAATTTTAAATGTTTTAATCAATTGGTGCTATAAACATTCATGTACAGTGTTTTATGTGGCCATAAGTTCTTTGGGGTAAATGTCCAAGAGTGTAATTGCTGGGTCCTATGGTAGTCGCATGTTTGGTTTTTAAAGAAACTGCCAAACCATTTCCCAGAATTGTACCATTTTACATCCTTTTATAGTGAAACTTCCCACCTAGGTTCTCAATTAGGTCCATTTTATGTAAATGAGGCATCCAAATGGTGCAGTTCTGACCAGATGGGGCAGGTCTCAGTCTGTTAGTGGAAAGATAAAGCCAGGCTTTCCCTTCCCTGCAGTGGTTGACCCAGTGGCGTAAGCAAGTGGGGCCAATGCAGGAAGGTAAGCTGAGCGTTCAGTCTGAGGTCCTTCCAGTGTACAGATTGCATGAGGATCCCCTGTCAGCAAATGGCCACTAGGCTCTTATTATTTGTAAAATGTGGGCCCTCAGCAGACCATGGGGAGTCCGTCACAGAATAAACTCCTTATTGGGGTTCACATCAAATGATCTTTCTTCTTGGGGTCCACATCAGAAACAAAAGTGTCTATCAATGAACAAAGCAAACACAGGAGCACAAATAATTTTTTAATAGACACTATATGGTAAAACAAATAAAAGAGTAAAAATAACATTCCACCGTAGTTTCTCAATAGTGACATATAACTAATACCTGCGGTAATAAATATATTAATAGTTCTCTGTCCCACTGAGCCACTTTGAAATGGATCCAGCAACTTGGCTGTCATCCATGGTGTTGTGACAGCTACCAGTCTCCAAGCTCTGCGGGTATCACTTCAGTGTTAATCCCAGGGTCAGTCTCCACTGATCCAGGGACCAACCATGTTCTTTAGTCAGGCATGAGGCTGAGACAAGCCAGTCAGTTCCATTTAACAAGACATTTTGTTTCTCCAGACTCCCTACTCCCTTCCCCAAGCTCAACTGCAGAAAAATAGTAACCATAATTATAATAACTACTAGCATTAGCATCGTTTTTTATAGTTTACAAAGGGTTTCAAAATCAACTTCACCCTCTGTTGTCTTAACTGAGTAAAATTAAAATGTAATTGAAATAAAATAAAATTAATTGATATTCTATGATTCTCAAGAATGCTGCAAATCTAGAAAATAATTGCTAACCCTATACTTATTCTGCTGGATCAATGACATTCACTGGAAAGAACTTTAAACCCTGCCCATCAAAGGTATACCTGAGCTGTGCTTAAAGAAGCTCAGTGTTTATTTTCTCCAAAGAATGCTGGATTTTTTTTTTTTTTTTTACTATCTCCCCCGCCTGGTTAGAGAGCTGAAATCAGACTAGAGGCAAAAACACTTCCTTCTCTGTGAATAGGATCCCTCTGGTTTTTTACCAAAGGTTTATAATTCTTTTCAAGTTACATCTTGAATGGACATCTAATCTTTCAGCTGAAGAATTGAAATTACCGTGTCTTCACATTTTGCTATACTGAGGGCAGAGAGGATTCAACCAGGCACTCACAATGGATTTTCATCACTGGGGTTTTTAGTTGCCAATTCAAAAGTTTTCCCACTAAACAGCTAGTATCCATGTCTTTCCTAGATTCAAATTGTGCATTACCTTCCCTCTTCAGGGTTAAACAAATTTCACTTTAATCCCATTTTCTTGGTTTTAGTGAAGTTTTCACTTTTCTCTGGCTTGTTTGCTTGTCATAATCTGCATCTTTATCTCTTTAGTCCTGTAGAGTACCTTTTTTACTCCTTTAGTTAATGCCAAATAAGAAATTCACAGGCAATACTGTCTTTCAAACAATTAAAAGCATGGCGAGTCTCAGTCACCACTTTTTATAATTTTATAAAGAAACCTGGAACACTTATTCAGTGCCTTCCTTCATATCTTAGGTTCAAAGAACTGGTGATACACTGATTAATCAGATGAAATCTCTGCCCTCGAGAAGCTGATGTTGGACGTACAGATGTACAATTACAGTACGATGTGCTCATTGCCTTAGTAAAGCAGTGGGCAAAGTGCCTTGAAATCTTGAGTAGGAAACTGAAGAATTTGGAACACAATGAGGATGTGAGTTTAGGAAAGAAAGAAGGTAAATACATATAAAATAAGCAACAGGCTCTGGAGATTCATACACACATGCAAAAAAACCCAACTTTTGTTAAGTTCCCACCAGAGGCAAGATATTATCCTAGGCACAAAACATCATTAGACTAGATAGAGACCCGTTTATCCATGTACCTTGTGCTCCACTAGTGGAGACAATTTTTAAACTGTCAGATAGTAATAAATACTGTCATGAAAATAAAATAAGGTAATGTGGTAAGGAGTGAATTGGGAGCTGTTTTAGGCTGGTGGTCAGTAAGACCATTCCATTCATGCCAAAGAATGGGATTTAAGTGTCTAGATTTTGTCCTTTTTTAGCAAGTCCAACATTTTGATATTACTTATTATGGAGTATCTTGCAAAGACTGAAAAACATTTGACAAAATACTTGATAACCTGATGAGAAACTTTTGCTACTAAAAATGAAATGGGAACCTGAGAAGCATGCAAATATTAATGCAAAGTCATGTGACGGCAAGAGCTGATTCATAGGAATAAAAAACAACAATCATAATGGAGAATATGCCTAGTAATTCTCAGGAGAAAACAGGAACAGTTTTGGAAGAGCAAACACTTAATCCTCAGCAAATCAAAACACCATCACTGGGCCTGCTGAGTGGTGCATTGGTTAAGAGCTGGCTTGGGACGCCAGCTCTGAGCAGTAGGACCCCAGTTCAGATCCCACATGCGAGCCAGTGACGCTGTGCCCTCTACAGCTAAGATGGTAAATAACATCTAGAACTGGAGCTGGGCTGCTATGAGTCACCTGTGAAGGCGCAGGCTGCAGCCTCTGCTGCAGTGAGCTGCCATGCTACCGTGAGTGGCTGGCTGCCAGTGTGAGCAGCTGGCAGCCCTGAGAGCTGCCAAGCACCGCTGTGAGCGGCAGTCCAGTGGCCGGCAACTGATCTGCCTCAGCCGGGAAGAGCACAATGATAATACCAACATGGGCCAGTGAAG
>NW_017731362.1:6735467-6779383 GCF_001890085.2 Hipposideros armiger
TGATACTCTATAACTGTAATTTTGCTACTGTTATGAATCATAATGTAAATATCTTTTTGTTTTCCGATGGTCTTAGGCGACCCCTATGAAAGGGTCGTTAGACCCCCAAAGGGGTCGCGACCCACAGGTTGAGAACTGCTGCTCTAGGTAAAACATTCTCTAATCACACCACCCTTTTTCATCCCACTTCCCGACACCCAATTCTTTCTAGCCTTGTTACCCACCCTCCTCTTAAAAGAAAAGCCATTTTATGCCTAATCCTTGAAACACTTGCAGATTTTATAGTCAGAGCATCTGCCTATTGCAATAGACCCCACCCCCATTGCAAGTCGCTTCCCTAGCCTCACCTTCTTGCAATAATCCCTTTGAATAAAGTCTCTCTTTACCTAAGCCTATATTTGTTTTTTGTTTTTCTAACAGACTTTTTTAGACCAGTTTTTAGGTTCACAGGAAATTGAGAAGAAGGTATAGAGATTCCCATATACGCCCTGCCCCCACACATACATAGCCTCCCTCATTACCAACATCCTCCACCAGAGTGGGACATCTGCTACAAGCGATGAACCTACATTGACAGGTAACTATCACCCAAAGTCCACAGTTTACATTAGGGTTCACTCTTGGTGTTGTTCATTCTATGTGTTTTGACAAATGTGTAATGACATGTATCCATATTTGTAGTATCATAAAGAGTAGTTTCACTGCCCAAAAAATCCTCTGTGCTCTGCCTATTCATTCCTCCCTCTTCCTTTGGGTTTTTTTAAAAACCTACAATACATGTCTTTATCTTGTCTGTGTGCTCTTGAAAGAATATATGTATTTATGTATGTGTGTATATATAAATTATACATCTTTGTGTATATAATGTACACATATTATATGTACATATTAAACATGTATACAAGAATTACTGGATCAAAAGGAATACATATTTTAGAAATTTGATAGGCATTGACAATTTGTCTTTCAAAGGGGTTTCACAATAATGTATTTCACTATACCCTTGCCAACAATGTATATTTTCAATAGTTTTGATCTTTACCAATATGATAGATGAAAAATAGTCTGCTATATTTTGGCTACTTTGGTTCTCATAAACTAGAATTTTTACTGTGTACTTGATTCTGATCAGCAAGGAAAAAAACTGGTTAAAAGTGACAGAAATATTGGGCCGGCCGAGTGGCTCAGTTGATTAAGAGCTCACTCAAGAGTTTGAGCTCTGAGCAACAGCGGTTCAAGTCCCAACCCGAGCTGAGCAGCCGCTGAGCTGCCAATAAGTGGCAGGATGGCTCAGCTAAAAAAAATAAAATAAAAAAGTGACAGAAACATTGGAAAAAGTAAGCCTCTAATCTTGGAATTTATAATGATAAAGAAATGAAATATTAGGTACAGTCAAACATGTGTTTAGGAAACAAATTTCTAAAAAGTTCACAGAAAAGCCACAGATGTCCTACAAGAAACTCTGAAATGAAGGGATGGTAAATGGCTTCCATTTCATACTCCATCTCCAATGAGTTGGTAGTGACTGCCTGACTGTAATGAGATAGACTATGAGGGAGCGTGTGACTCAGTGATTTAAAAAGAAGATGAAAGACAAAAAAACTCACACACAACCAACTAGCTATGTCTGCCGTGACTGCCATACAAAACAGTGGTGGAATGTGCGCTGCAACTTTTCCATCTAAAAACAGCCACTGCCATTTTTAAAGATGAAGGAATACTCTAGAAAGTAATCATCTAACTATGTATTATAGTTGTGAAGAGGAAACAAATAACTTAATATATCTGCAGTTGGGTTCAGATTTTGTTTACTTCTTGTAACATCTATAGCAGTGGTTTTTATCAGGGAACAGCTTTGCCCCCCAGGGGACATTTGGCAATATTCTAGAGATGTTTTTGGTTGTCACAATTTGGGAGGAGGTGTTGCTACTGGTATCCATTGAGTAAAGGCCATAGATGCTGCTAAACATTATGTAATGTATAGGACAGGCCCACAACAAAGAATTATCTGGCCCAAATATCAGTCATTGTGAAAACATCCTCATCTATAAAAAGGTGGACAAGGTACTTAATTAGGGAATAAGTTAGAGCCACAAACCTGGAAAAATAGTATCATCAAAACTGGCCAAGAATGTTACTAGACTTAAGGGGGTGATGACCTTTGTAAGGTATATAGGTATATAAATATCAAATCACTATGTTATACAACTAAAACTAATATAATATTGTATGTCAATTGTAATTGAAAATTATTAAAAAAAAAAACTAGCTTAGAATGAGGTGAACCTTGTGAACAGGACTTTAAAAATAAAAATTGGGGGCCGGCCAAGTGGTGCATTGGTTAAGAGCTGGCTTGGGACGCCAGAGGGCCCCGGTTCAGATCCCACATATGAGGGCCAGTGACACTGCCCTCTACAGCTAAGATGCTTAACAACAGCTCAACTTGGAGCTGGGCTGCCATGAGTTGCCAGCAATGCCGTAGGCTGCAGCCCCTGCTGCAGTGGGTTGCCATGGGCTGCCGTGTGTGGCCAACAGTCAGCGTGAGTGGCCAGCAGCTGCAGTGAGCGGCCATCCAGAAGCTGGCGACTGATCTGCCTCACCCGGGAAGAGCGCAATGATGGTGTCAACTTGGGCCAATGAAGCAACGTCCTCCACAACTACACTGAAGAACAAAACGACAGCAACTCGTCTGTTCCCCTTCCCCCAATTCCCCAGCGCTGTTCCTATCCCCCAATTCCCCAATAAAATCTTTAAAAATAAATAAATAAATAAATAAATAAATAAATAAAATTGGGGGGAAGGGTTTGCTTTGTTTGGGGTTTCTTTTCCTTAGTTGCCAGAGAGAAACTAAGTGAAGATGAAGTAGAATCACTGCTTAGGGAAGACAGTTCTAAACAGAGAAAGCCAGGCAATTGAATTTTTATTTTGTAAACCATCTCACCAGGGAGAACAATCTAAACCAGAAAGGATAAAACAAATACTGATTGAAAGGAACTGAAAGTCCAACATTAAAGAGAAGTAATGTTCTGCCCAGCTACTTAAACGAATCCAGCACTCCAAATCAGATGCCCTCAGGGCATTTAAAGTGCTTGCACTATCTGTGATTTGAGAAGTCGTGAAGAATGAAAAAGGCTCCAGAAGAGGAGAGAAAGGAAATGTTGTACCAATTTTCCAAGAGGGATGGGGACAAGAGGGGAGAAAGTTTTGATTTCCAGCGATACAGACCAGCACATTTGGTGTCAACGTTCAGCAAAGATTCATTTAGGAATTAAAGCAATGACTGCATAGGACACCATGAACTACTCATTTATCATTCATTTATTTATTTGCCACACGTTTTTTTAAATGCCTACAAAACACAAAGCACTATGCTAGGTGACATTTTATTGCAAATCAACAGTATTTCCTTTGTCCTACAGGCCACAGCTGATCAACCTGCCTTTAATCCTTTTGGAATATGCTCAGGAACAAGTAAACAAACCAATCAATACTTGTAATTAAATAGAATCACTTACATTGAATATATCTGTATTTCAGCAAGACATTTGACATTCTTTCAATAAACGAGTATATCATTGTTAGGAAAGAGAAATATAGATGACATAAGGAAGGAAGAGTCACAGCTAGTTGAAGTTTATGGAGTAGTGCCAGACTAGAACAACTGTTCCCAGTATGATTGCTTGTCGAAATCACAATCCTAGGGGGGTACTTTAAAATGCTGATTTATGATTTCAACCCCACATACAAGAAAACAAACTCTCTAGAGTGGGGCCCAGGAGTTATTTATTTTTAAGCTTCCCAGATATCACTGATGTAGCTGGTGCAAAGATTTGCATTCAGGAAACAGTGATCTGAAGGAGAATGTTTAGTAGACTGCCCCAGGGCTGTCAGTGGCTGCTGCTAAGGGTTTATTGGCTGCATGGATAAAGACTCAGAGATCATAATTTTTATATCTGCCAATGACACTAAGTTAATGGTGCTATTCTATACACTGGAAAGCAAATTCAGGCTCCAAAAAAGATGTCTATGGACTACAAAACTAAGAAATAACAAGATGAAATACACAGCTAAATTTAAGATTCTATTGGGTTGTCGGAAAAGTCATGATGTATTTTGTCTATGTTTTTCAAAGGTCATTTATTTATATAAAGAACAAAGATCAATCAATGATATGTTGCCCGTTTTGTTCGATAACCTTTTGCCATCTTTCAGTGAGCTTCATAATTAATTCCTCATTCATAGAAAGACCTGCCTTTATTTGCAAAAAACTGAACAAGGTGCTGATTTACAGCCTCATCTGAATTGAAAGTTATACCACGCAAGGAGTTTTGACGAGAACAAAACAAGTAGAAGTCTGACAGCACAAGGTCAGGTGAGTATGGTGGATGCGGCAACACATCCCATCCAAGCTCCAGTAATTTTTGACGGGTGATCAAACTTGCATGTGGTCTCACGTTGCCGCAATAAAACACAACTCCTTTACAATTAACAAGTTTCTGAATGATGGATTCATTCAAATTGTCCAATTGCCTACAGTACACATTCAAATTGATTGTTTGGTTCCTTGGTAGGAGCTTGAAAAACACGACACCTTTAAAATCCTACCACACTGAGAACATAACTTTCCTCTCATGAATGTCTGCTTTCGACGTCGTTTGAGGCGAATCATCATGTCGGAACCAAGACCATTTGCACACCACATTGTCGTAAACAATCCACTTGTCATAACCAGATATCAGTCGTTTCAAAAAAGGATCATTTTCCTCACGTCTAATGAGCATACTGCAGATGTTTATACACGCCGTCAAATGAACTTCTTTGAGTTGATATGGAACCCAAATATTGAGCTTACTTACGTATCCCAGCTTTTTCAGGTGGTTGTGAATTCTTGAATGATGGATGTTCAATGTTTCTGCAATTTCTCATGTCGTGTAACATGGGTTTGACTCGATCAATGCCTTTATTTTGTCATCCTCAACCTCGGTGGGCCTTCCTGAATGAGGAGCATCATTGAGATCAAAATCACCAGCACGGAATTTCGTGAACTATCGTTGGCACTGACGTTCTTGTAGAGCATTGTCACCATAAACTTTATGCAACTTTTCACAAGCTTGAAGCACATTCTTCCCTTTATGGAAGTAAAACAGTAAAATATGGCAAAAATGCACAGTTTGGTCTTCCATCTTCACCCTGTTGTAAAATCTCCAAAACTCAACCAAATCGGTCAAATTTTTTTTAGAAAGAAGCAAGAACTGTCAGCTGTCAAGTGACATAGCAATAACATAGATGCAAATGACCCTAGTATTTCCAAAAATGAACTAGTGCCATCTGTCGCAAACATGTGTCATGACTTTCCCGACAACCCAATACATCTTGATTCACGCCCTCCCCCCTCAAAAAAAAAAAAATGTTGAAAAATATATGGGAACATGTGGCTTGAGAGTAATTAATGAGATGAAAACTACCCTAAGGAGTTTAGGTGACCACTAGCTCCATATAAGTCAACAGTGTGACATGAATAAATGCTAAAAGCCAGTGAAGTTATTTTATTTATTTATTTTATTTTTGTCTTTTTTTTTTTTTTTTTAGGAGAAAAGCTTACTTCTTTCAAAATTTCAGAAGTAAGTAAAGATGGCAAACTAAAGACTAAAAAAATAAACACCTTTCCCTAACTGAGGATAATCAAGAGGTTTTACAGTCAGGCGAGTAGGTGTGGGNGACCACTAGCTCCATATAAGTCAACAGTGTGACATGAATAAATGCTAAAAGCCAGTGAAGTTATTTTATTTATTTATTTTATTTTTGTTTTTTTTTTTTTTTTTTGAGGAGAAAAGCTTACTTTATTCTAGATGCCAGCAGGTAGGGAAGATGGCAGACTAAAGTCTAGAAAAAAAAACACCTTTCCCTAACTGAGGATAATCAAGAGGTTTTACAGTCAGGCGAGTAGGTGTGGGAGGAGGGGGAAAGAACAAAGAAAGGTAGAGTTGGTCGTGTAAGTTTCAGGCTGACAGTTGAGAATTGCCTCCAGGGGCCTGGTCTGAGAAACCGCCTCCTGTGGTCTGGTCTGTTGCCAGTGAAGTTATTTGACTGCCTTAATAGCCATCTTGTTTCTGGCCAAAGAAATGTAATAGCTACACTGTTGTTTTCGGCTCAGGCCACATTTGGAGTATATGTCCAGATCGAGCAAGGTTTCTCAGCTTTGAGCCACTGACATTTTGGATTGGATAGTTCTGTGTTGTAAGGGCCTGGCCTGTGCATTGTAGGATGTTTAGTAGCAGCCTTGGCCTCTACCCACTAAATGCCAGACGTATCTGTCCCTAGTCATGACAACAAAAATGTCTGTAGACATTACCAATTGTCCCCTGAGAGGCAAAAATTGCCTCCATTTGAGAATCACTGATCTCAAATGCCTCAGCAGATAGCGGCCCTCAGTTTCAAGGGGAACTTTGGTGGCATGGCTGAGAGCGTGAGTTAAAGAACTTAAATTCAGTCCTGACTCTGACAATTGTCTGTGTGACCTTAGGCAAATCACCTAACTCCTCTGTGTATTGATCTCCTCATCTATAGAACAAGGATAAAAATAAAAAAAACACCAGACCTTAACTCATTGGGTTGCTGTAAGGATTTAATGAGTTAATATATGTGCTAGCACGTGCTTGATGTTATACAAATATAAGCTGTTATTATTAGTGGATTTAAATCAGTCCACCGACTTCCTGATGAGAATCTCAGAAAACAACTGCCCCCCCCTCCAGCCCTCCATCTCCTTTCTCCACCCCTCACCCCCTCCAGACCAGCACACTGCAGTCCCTCCTAACAACCCTGACTGTGAGCCCAAATAGCAAAGGAAGGTGAGAGGCGCAGCCAGGAAAGAAAAAAAGGGAGGAAAATCAACAACGAAAACCAGACCCTGGAAGGAGAGAGTTTGGATTAGGAAATGTGAAGTGTTTAAAAAGGAAAACAAAAGTGTCCCATTAAGCTTTAGAACAGCTTTAAGGAAATTTATAGGTTTAATGCAACCTGGAAAGAGATGTCAAAAGCTATGAGCACTAGCTAAAGTCTTTAGCCAACTTTGGCTGTGAGCCATTTTATGCCCTAGTATAATTCTCCACTATCTTTTCTGAGCTTGGCATGGGGCCTGGCATACAATAGGCATTCAAAAACTTCTCGATGGATAGATGGATGGATGAATGAATGAATGAATGAATGATCTATGACAACTATCACATAGCTGCTCTGTTGATGAGTTCCTAAAGTATTTGGAATAAATAAATGGCTTCCCAAGAGGCCTTTTTAATAAAAAAAAAATGCTCACTGGGAGAGGTAAGTCCTACTATGGCGGTTTAAAAAAAAACTGCTTCAATACTTTATGCATTTTAATCTTTTAAAAAAGTGATCATGATCCTTTGTTATGGGCAAAGGACAGAATTTGTGACCAAGAAGGAAAGGTTGTTATTCAGAGACTTATCAGCTAAATTTGCCCTCAGTTTTATGTCTTTCTGATGCTGGAAAGCAATGGTACGCAGTGGGAGGAAAGAATGAGAAAAGTCGATGCAAATCAGTCGATTCGTGCAAATTGAAGATGGATCTGCCTGCATCTTGTCAGGGAACAAGGTGAAGTTGCCATTGCTGATGAGACAGCAGCTCACAGAAATGGAAAGTCTGTTTTCAAGGCAATATAAAAGAGCCCATGAGTGATCTCTGCTGTCTCTTCTATGCGGAAATCAGTGATGGGAACAGGACAACCAAACAGAAATTTCTAAATCTATTTTTCAAAACCCACAAGTTGTCCTAAGTGCCTCCCAAAAAAATTCACCTCAGAGAGAACCCCTTATGAATATCATGACCTTTAATAAAGGTAGATTCTGATTCATTGCAGTAGAAATAAAGCAGGAATTAAAATGAACTTTGTATTGCACACAATGAGAAGCATCCTCTCAAATACACATGTATGTGTTTATTTGGTTATTCAGTTTAAACACACTTTAAAAAGTTTTACTAAATATAGAGCTATTGTTTATAGTTGATGGATATCAATATTTCTGTTGTTTTTATAGAATGTTGGTTAGAAAAATAATTCCATTTTAAACCGGAGCGGTAATTTATAGCAGACAATGTCAGACCTTCACCTGCACTTCCAGAGAAGCAGAAGTGCCTGGGAATTTACTTTCCCCTGGAGCAGCCCTTGACCAATTAGTGACCAAAAAAAAGTCCATCTCCCTTGCTTGGGAGTGGGAGTGAAAGCTGGTGACCCTCCCACCCCAGGGTTAACTTAGCTTAACCTTCAGCATTCCCTACAGGCTGAACTTCTGCCTTGTCACTTTGCCTGAAACTGCCCTCTTAGTTAGCCACTCCTTCCCTGTCCTATTTCTCAGCTCCATATATAGGAAAAAACGTGGTTAATAAAAGAAACAAAATTAAAGACAATGCTGTAATGTTAAATCTTAATTACAAACACCATGATTTTTTAACAAACTATATTTCTATCTCTGTCCACTGAAAAGGGTCAGAAACAATGACTATCCAGTAGAAATGATGATATCTAGCCCTTTGACCTCGGTTTCTAACTCCACTGATATATATACTAGGGTTCTTTAGGAAAATGAGCTGATTTTAGGCCTTGGGCAGGAAATGTACAAGATGAGCCAGAGGCACCTTGTTATGTCTAAAAGCAAGGAAGGGCCGGCCAAGTGGCTCAGTTGGTTAAGAGTTGGCTTAAGAGCGCAAGCTCTGAGCAAGAGGGCCACTGGTTCGATTCCCACCTGGGCCAGTGACGCTGCGCCTGAGCTGAGCTGTCGCTGAGCTGCCAACAGGTGGCAGGATGGCTCAGCTGGTGCAACAACAAAATTGCCTGTTCGATGGTGGGCTATGCTCACCCACAACTAAAACTGAACTCAGCACCTTGAGCTGAGCTGCTGCCAGGATGGCTCAGTGGATAGAGTGTGTGCTCTTAACAACAAGGCTGCTGGTTTGACTCTCACATGGGATGGTGGCTATGCCCGCCCACAACTAAGATTGAACACAGCACCTTGAGCTTGGAGACCACAAGCTGCTGACGGGAAGCCAGATGGTGACTCGTGCCCTCCACAACGAAGATTGAAGAACCACAATTTGGCTGGTCCCCTTCCCCAATTCCCCAACAGTGTTCCCCTCCCCCAAATCACCAATAAATCCTTTAAATAAATTAATTAATTAATTAATTAAATAAAAGCAAGGAAGCACTGAAAGACCAACACAGTCATGGCGAAAAGACCCAGAGCCAGCTTGAAGGGGCTTCCACTGGCCTTTAAAACAAATGTGAGCATCAAAAAGAATAATTATTGGGATGGAGAAAATGCTCTGAACAAATAAGTTTCCATGAACCCATCAAGAAAGAGAGACAAAAAAGGGGAGAAAAAAAAACTTCTTATTTCATAATACATGTAAAAGTAATAATGGAAATTAAGAAATCACCACATTGCTACCCCTACTATAAAAACTGATTTAGGCAAAGGTCCTTAATAGATGTTAAAACCATTGAGTGAAAAATTGTCCCATGGTACAAAGTCTGTCCTCATAGATTACTTACAAATTACAAAGCATAAAATATACCTTTACAATAGAGCATCTAGTAATTACTACCTTAACCAAGTAGCCATCCTTGAATTTCTAACAGTGGGACAACCCGACTTTGAGTGTCTCATCATGTGATGCTATATAAAATATACAATATATGTGAAATATTCTACCCAAAAAGGTTTAACTTGATTCTAATCAAGCCTCTCAATTTACAGACAATATAGGAAATAGAAATTCAAGTTCAATAACACCATAAGGAAGCAACCAGAAAAATCCCAGAATTTGGGACATTTTATATGACAACTGGTCTGAACTCTTTAAAAGTCAACATCATGGGGGGGGGGGAGAATGGATAAATGTTCTAGATTAAGAGATACTAAATACTCATAACAATCAAATGCAATGTGTGACCCTTGACTAGATTCTGATTCAAAAAAATAAAGATATAAATAATGTTTTGGGACAATTGGAGAAATTGAGCTGGAAAGCAAATATAGCATGGTCTAGTATAGATATGGACTGGATATAAATATTATAGACCTATTGTTAATCTAGATAATAGTACTGTGTATGTGTAGGAGAATGTTCTTATTCTTAAAGTGATACTAAATGTATATAGAAGCAATTTATGATATCTGCATTTTAACTTCAAATGGCTCCATCAAAAATTAGATATAGAAAAAATGGTAAAATGTTAACAATTGTTGAATATAGGTATAGGGTATACAGATGTTCACTGTACTATTCTTTCAAATGTTATGGACCTTAAAATTTTTCAAAATACAGAGGTGGGAAAGAAAACATGGGGCTCCATGACAGTAATGAGTCCTTGTCAAGAAGTAATATCAACAATCTCTAATTGGGGCCGGCCGAGTGGCGCAATGGTTAAGAACTGGTTTGGGACACCAGAATGCCCAGGTTCAGATCCCACATATGAGGGCTAGTGACACTGCCCTCTACAGCCAAGATGCTGAACAACAGCTCGACCTGGAGCTGGGCTGCTGTGGGTCACCGGCGACCGCATGGGCTGCAGCCCCTGCTGAAGTGGGTTGCCATAAGGTACCGCGTGTAGCCAGCAGCCAGCGTGAGCGGCCAGCAGCTGCTGTGAGTGGCCGTCCAGAAGCCGGCGACTTATCTGCCTGACCCAGGGAAGAGCGCAATGATGGTGCCAGTGAAGCAACATCCTCCACAACTAGACTGAAGAACAAAACAACAGCAACTTGTCTGTTCCCCTTCCCCTGATTCCCCAATAAAATCTTAAAAGAAAAAACAAAAAACAATCTCTAATTGGCCATTTTTCTTCCTTCTGTAGTTATTATAGACCTAAGATACACCATTGATGGCTAAAAGAATTTACATTTAGAAGGATGCATGATTTTTCTCAAGTGGTCCCCAAAGTTATTTCATTTAAAAATTAAAAGTGTGTGGCTTCCTTTAAAGTTGAGCCACTTTCAGATATTCCTTTATTTATTTATTTGGCTTAAGCACTTGTTAAGGTTTGAGGCATCATTTACCTCTTGCCAGTATCAAGTGAGATATTGGATTGTATCTCTGAGCAATCTGCAGTTTCTATAAATACCTAATAAGATCTACTTTCTCTATTTAAAATGGAAAATCATTTGGACTTTGCTACAAGAGAAAATATACTTCCTAATGAAGTAGGAAAGAGCATCTTCCCTACTTATTCAAATTTCTATATTCAACTACTTTTAACATTAAATGAGTTCATATTATGCAAATGACCCTGAGTATTGCAACTTCACATCTTACAGATAAAAACACAAATCTGAAGAGCTTAAATTATTTGAACAGGGTCATACAGCTAACTAGTGGTAAATTAAGAGTGGTTCCAAGATTTTTTATTTCTAATTATAAAGATTTCTACACAAAATATCATTCTACCACTTAATTGCTGTGATCTTGGGCAAGTTACTTAAACTCTCTAAGCCTTGAGATAATACTGTGGCAGCTACTTCATGGAGCCAGCCTCACAAACCCTCCACCCACCTCTGATTTCAGATATATACTTTTGTGGGAGTTTCAGGTCATCCTGTGCTGAATTTTCCACCTCAGACATTGTATGGTGTCTTCCAACTTGTTTATCTATTTACCAGTTGATGAATATTTAGGTTGTTCCCAGTTGTGGGATATTATGAAATAAAGCTGCTATGAACATGCACTATAGGTCTTTGTGTATAAATATGTTTTTAATTCTCTTAGTTTAATACCTAAGCGTGGAATTGCTGGGTCATATAACAAGTATCTACTTATTTTTGTATGGGAAACTGCCCCAAATTTTCAAACTGGCAGTACCATTTTGTATTCCTATTAGCAATGTATGAGAATTTTCAATATCAGCAATTATAGTGGATGTGTTCATGAGAGATTTTGAAGTTTATCTTTTCTTATGTCTTTGTCTAGTTTTGGTATAAAGGTATGTTAGTCTCATAAAATGATTTGAGGAGGGATTCCTCCTTTTCTGTTTTCTGGAAGAGTTTATTTATTCTTTAAATGTTTGGTAGAATTTACCAGTGAAGCCATCTGGGCCTGGCTTTTTTTTTTCTAGGAAAGTTTTAAACTGTGGATTAAATTTTACTAATGGATTTAGGGTTACTTGAGTTATTTATTTCTTCTTGAGTGAGCTTTGGGAGTTTGTGTATTTCAAGAAAATTTTTCCCTTTCATCTAACTTCTTAGATTTTTGGGAATAAAGTTCTTATATTTCTTATTTTCCTTTAATATCTGTAGAAGCTGTAGCAATACTCCCCTTTTTATTCCTGATGTTGGTAATTTATGTTTTTCTTGATTGGTCTGGTGTATAAATTTCCTGCCTTTTTCAAAGAAACAGCTTTTGTTTCATCAGTTTTTCTCTAGTATGAGAGCTGGTTACCTCTTGGCCTTTTGGCTAAGATAAAGTGTACTGCCTGTCTTTATTAGTCTAGTATAAGAGCTCAAGTATGAAGGCAGAGGGGTGCCTTGTTCAACTTCAGCTGAAATGAGCTCATTGGGTAATTCAAATTTTTTTGTGGCTCTGTGCATGTCTATGATTGACTCCAAAAATGCCCAGAGTACTGATTTGGGGATTAGAAATACAGTTTAGTGAGTAAGTGAATTTACAAATATAGAATCCATAAATGATGAAGATTGACTATAACTTAGTCTACTATTAGTAGAGAGGGATCTTGGCAAGAGGGATTTGATTTGGTAAGAGGCAGTGGGAGACGGTGCATTCTAGAACCCATAATAAAGTGAACTGAGTAGTTCCCATTTCCTTCCCAGGCTGAGGTGGGGAAGAAAGAAAGAACTGTAGCTGTTTCTCGGGCACAGGGGAAACAGAGGTTTCAGATACTGTATTTATTTAGACTCAGAAACATACCATTGACAGGAAGATGAGAAAAGAGTTTCAGAGGTTATAAAAGAAGAAATGGAAATGTTTAGGATTTCTAAATCTCCATCCTCTTATAGATTTAATGATTTCAGAGAGTAGGGGGACAAGGGGGAGAGAGGCGTCCTAACGCAGGCAGTCTAACACATCTCTATTCCTAGTCATGCTCTGACACAGCTGGCTAGGCAGGATGCAAGCGTATTAATTCACTTACAAGTCCTCTTCATAATCAGATGAGAGGTTGAAAAGAATGGAAAGGGTGCTGCTGGGAATTCAAGGAGCATTGTTTTTCAAAATCAAAATAATACAGTGAGAGACTTATCTGACAAAACCGGGGCCAACTGGTAAATGAATAAAATAAAAGTCAGTATAAAGAGGGAATCACGTAAAGTGTGGCACTCATTAAAATTTTTTTTAGACTTAAAACGTAAATCTGTATTCATTCACCAATCTTTTGATGTAGGACCAAGGCCTTTGCTCTTACTGTGATAGGGATTACAGGGATCTGATAGCAATACTTACTAGTGGCTTGCTGTTAGTTAAGTCCTTCCAAACATTCAAGGGAACTTTTAGAGCAATCATTCTCTTTTCACACTTATAATGCTTTGGTTTATATAATGTTTACCTAAATTACATAATTACAATAGCAACAACAACTGGTATAAAGAGCTTTGGGAACAAATGCAACTGACTCCTCGGAAACATATAACTCCAATGACAGGAGCAGCGCACGCAGAGGTTTTATAATCATTAATAGAGATTGAAATTTATCAAAAGCCTTTGCTGCATTATCATAATCACCATGAAAGAGTTCTTATTTAGTCAAAATAGAGAATTACATTGATAGAATTTCTGAAGCTAAACCATCCTTACTTGATACAATATTTGTAATACACTGACACGTTTAGTTATATATATGTGATTTAGGATTTTCACATACTATTCATAAGTAGAATGGGCCTATAGTTATCTTTACTCATGTAGTTTTTATCTGGCTTAAAGTCATACTAGTCTAATAAACTAAGTTGGGAAGTTTCCCCTCTATTTCTAAACCTTATAAGAAAACAATTTTCTTTCCTTGAAAATTCGGTAGAACTCTTGGATAAAGTCATCTTTGTCTAGGGCTTTGGGGAAGGGGGAGGGGTGACAGTCTTTGATTACTACTTCGAATTCAAATGTTCTCTTTCTTCTCAAATTTTGCCATTTCATGTGTTTTTCAAAACAAAACCAAAAACCAAGCTTGTCTAATTTTTCAAAATATTATTGTATAGTAATCTTTTTTTCATTAATTTTGTGAAAGAGCGTTCTAGATTGTGGCCTACAGGGAACTTCAGAAGTCCTCTGATATTCCAGTCTGTACCCTCTTGGCCCTCATCTTCCAGACCCACCTTCCTCCCTTCTAGCTCCCAGCCCTCAAAATGGAGATGGGTGCTGGGGAGGAGGGAAGGCGTGAAGGCCAATAGATCTGCCTGCGCCTGTTGTCAACTCCCATTGCCACAGCCAGACTCACCTCCACACAGATGTTATCCAGCTGTCAGGAAGGCTACTGTTTTTCTGCCTCATGGGGGCAGTGGAGCCAACTATGAGCTACTCAGGTCAATACAAAGTAAGGAATATCACCTAAAAATCCTCTCCCCACTCTACCTACTGCCCATGGCAGGTACTTCAACCAATGTCATGAACGATGCATTCTTGCCAGCCTTTGTGCAAAGTACCAGGAAACTCAGGAGAGAACAACAAAGGAGCCTGTCCTTTTGGAGTTATTAGTCTAGTGCAGTGCTTGTCCAATAGAAATAGAACACAAACGTGTGTAATTTTAAATTTTCTAGTAGCCACATTTTTAAAAATAAAAAGAAACAGGTGAATTTAATTTTAATAATGTTAGGAACTGAATTCTGCCCTGCTCCCAATTAATATGCTGAAATTCTAACCTCCAGCACTTCAGAATGTCTGTATTTGGAGATAAGGCCTATAAAGAAGTAATTAAGTTAAAATGAGGTCATTGGGATGAGCTCTTCTCTGATATGACTGGTGTCCTTATAGGAAGAGGAGACTGGGACATAAACACACACAGGGAAGACAATATAAAGATACTGGGAGAAGATAGCCATCTAAAAGCCAATAAGAGAGACCTCAGAAGTAACCAACCTTGCTGACAACTTGATCTCTAGAACTCTGAAAAAATAAATTTTTGTTGCTTAGCTACCCAATCTATAGTATTTTGTTTGTTACAGCAGCCCTAGGAAACTAATACAAATAGTATATTTTATTTAGCCCAATATATCCAAAACATTATCATCTCAACATGTAAGCAATATAAAAATGAATTAATGAGATATTTTACCTTCCTTTTTTGTACTAAGTCTTCAAAATCTGGGGGGTATTTTATAATTGCAGCACATGTCAGCGCAGACTAGGCACATTATAAGTGCTCAACAGCCACCTGAGCTAATGACTACCATATTGGACAGTGGAGGTAGAGCATCCAGCCCTCTTCCAAACTACTCTACCATTTCCCACAGCTCTGAAACCCACACATGCTCTTTCCCTCAGTGTTCCTTAGAATTTGTTTTGCTTGTTTGTTTTGTCAATGTAAGAAATGTCCAAACCTGTGGAGAATTTTTTTGAGTTTATTTGAGCTAAACTGACAACATATGCTAGAGAGCAAGATCTCAAATGCTCCGGAGAATAACGGTTTTGCAGCTTCTTTTAGGCCTTTGAAATTAAAGAGGAGAAGGAAGGAAAATTGGAGAAAGCAAGGTAAGGATTGGATTACAGGATAATTAACAAGATTATGTGCTCTCTGAAGGGTGGCTTATTTCAAAGGTGTGTTAACCTAGTTGCACAGAAACAATGGACAGGGCTTGTTGAAGGCAAAGATAAACCTTTTACTAAAGAAGTTCTGTGTCTGAGTGTGACTACCCACCATGGCCTGCCCAGTTAGGAATTTATGATCAGATCGCCTTGGGAGGCTACTTTCCATAGGACTTTGGTGTGTGTCATCCACAGTTTATTTTTATTTGTCTGCCAGTCCCACTGACTTCCCTCTGGCTTCTGCAGCATTTTAGTGCTGGTTATGGAGAAGGAGCCAGCAATCCAGGCTGAGTTAATCATCTTGTCAGAAATCAGAAGTCTCCAAATAGGACTGGGGAGGTGTTGAACACACACTGTTTTTGTCAAGTCAGTACTCAAATCAAAGAGCATTATAATGGC
Source organism: Hipposideros armiger (assembly GCF_001890085.2). Taxonomy (NCBI): domain Eukaryota; kingdom Metazoa; phylum Chordata; class Mammalia; order Chiroptera; family Hipposideridae; genus Hipposideros; species Hipposideros armiger. The sequence continues at coordinate 6,751,623 of NW_017731362.1, forward strand.
TCAGTCATCTCCCTGCTCAGTTTTACACAAATTTTCCCTCTGTAGAGAGTTGGGGTTTTCTACAGCTTCAAAAGCAGAGAAATTGAGTAGGACATTCAAAGGCTTCAAATGTGCACTTAGGGTTATGAAAAGAAATAATAGCATAGAACCCCTCCATCTCCAGGGTCCGCACAGCAAAGACCCACTTCTGTGAAAGACCCTCCTAAGATTCAGACAAATAAGATAATTCTTGGCCAAAGACAGCTTTATTCCCATCTGTTAAAAAGAAGAGCCACTTAGTGCTATACTTCAAACGTGCTCTTTCTCTTCATGTTGAACACTGGGGTTTCGGCTTTTATTTTCACTTCTGACATCCTGATTCACATCCTAATGAAAATTCATAACACTTTTTAAAGTATATGTAATCCAGACATCAGCTGGCATTGACCTCTTTCCTAATATCTAGGAAAAAATAGATTAAAATCTCCGTGTTATGGACTGTAGAAAAATTCAGTGGCATTCTTGAGATCTGCCCATTTCAGGGAGGGAGGAAGCCTCTAATTGCTCTTTCTGTTTTTGCCTCTGCTGAGTGAATATTGAGGTCAGGTGTCCTCTCATCATCCACTCCCATCCTGCTTAACCCTGTTCTGCCCTGGGTTGTACCTGTCCTTAGTTTCTGCCCAATGCACCCTCTAATCAAGGCATTTCAAGTGAATAGAAAATGTTACTGAAGGTACTACAAAAATAATTTAAAATTCAATAATAGATATTTGTATTGCTAAAGGTCCCTTGGCTAATTCCTTGACTTGGGCACCAGCCAACTTCCATGTTTTTGCTGCACTCTCTCCTACTTCCCCTGTGTCTCTCCCTCTACCCTCACCCCCCTCTAAATCCCTATTTGCTTCTAAAGCACACTGCTTCAGCTATCAGGGGTTGGCCTTGGCTCCTGTAGACCCCCACGCCCTACCCTATGGTCTCACCTTTGCTTCGAGAGCTTATCAAGGTATTTTTGCTCTTCTAAATATATCTAACTATATTAGAAGAGGTTTCAATTGGATCGATTTCAAGATTTGGATATATCTGTCCTGTGAAATTAAATAATATCCTTTTTTCTCTTTCCTTCATCCTTCCCTCCACCTCATACTCTTTTCTTCTATTACCTCTCCATTTAGGGTCCTCTGTTCCCTCCTTGCCAGCATCCCATTTAAAAAATAAAAATATTATAGAATCTTCTGTTTTCATTCTCTCTGGTTAATAGCCAAATGTGAGCCGATGCTGCATTGAGGAGTTTCCTTTTTCAGTGGGGTATTTGCATTCCAGTAGAAGAGCTAGAACCTTCTCAAGCTGACCAAAGCAAATAAAAATGGAGGTGTCCTAATCTTGAACACAAGGCATAGTTATCTAAAAGCAAGAGTACCTACCCCTTTGGCCTTCTTGCCTTTGGTGGCCAATGGTGAACATGAGCAAGATAGTCTTCTTATAAATAGGAAATATAATTTAGTGGCATACAATACCAGAAGAAAAAGTAGACAGATAATGTCATTCATTTTCCTCTTGATTAGAACCTCAGCATTTTAACCAAAGGGCACCTTGGTTAGGTATGAAGACCAACTGTCTCATAACCAAAGAGATTGGTGTTCCTTTAGGAGAGGGCCTGGGGGAAAGGCTTTGCTATGAGGTGTCAGATCATGTGAGTTACCCCCCAGGAAATGGGGCTTGATCTTCATAGCACTGCCCCGCCAGCAGGCAATTATTTCCCCTTCCTCTGAACTCACCCAGTAGCTCTTCAGCTGTACCTCCTTTTACAGCACTTACCCTTTCTACCTTCTGTACAGTTATTTACTTTTACACCTTTTCTGCTTGTCAGAAAATGAATTCCCTAAAGGCCTTGGTACTTGCTCTTCCGTCATATAAATGTATCTCTGATCAAATGTCATCTTATCAGAGAGCCCTTCCCTGAACACCCTCCATAAAAATAATATACTCTCTATCCTCAACACCTCTATCTCCATTCTCTGCTTCATTTTTATTCATCGCTCTTCCCACTACTTGACATATGATAGTATTTTTTGTCTCTCCCCAATGTATACCCAAGCATACTCAAAGAGAAGTGAGACTTTATTGTGTACTTAACTTCATTCCTAGCTTGCAAAATAGAGCCGAGCATACAGTAGGTAATCAATAAATATTCATTAAATAAATGAAAAAAATCAATCATAATATTTATTCATCTATTTATCTATCTGTGTGGCCCCTAGAGTACTTAGTACAAAGCCTAGCATTTCTTAGGAACCTAGAAATTATTTGTTGAAGGGAGAAAAGGGGTGGGAGGAGGTGGTAGGAAATGAAAAAGGAGAGAAAAAAAGGTGGATGGGAGGAAGGCGTGGGAAGAAAAAAAGAAGGAGGGAAGAAGAGAGAACTAAAATGACTAAATGAATGAATAAACAGGTTCTACATAAGCAACATGTAACCTTGGGAAATTATGGGAAAGGCTACAAATGTTATTAAAACCAGCTTGTGCAAGGAAGAAGGACCAGACAGTGGCTCCTCTCCTTGGTGTAGTGACACACACTGCAGAGAGTCAGGATGCAAGGAAAATTACTACAGGAGAATATCATCCTACAGTCTGGCCAAGTGAAATATTAGATGAATTTAGGCATTAGCACTGCTTGGCCAAGAGCCACAGAGCTAATTGTTACTTTTTTGCATCTCTTAAGATTGCCCCATTAAAACTTGCATTTTTAATACAATGAATAAACGTCTGTGAGCCCCATAATTAAAGAACAGTCTAGCAAATTAAGAAAATTACTTTTTCAAAAACAGGAAATTAAGACATGGAATCTGTCCAGGAAATTATTCAACTGCCTCAGTATAGAACCAAGTCATACTTTATCCCTGCCTCTTTAAACATCTTTTGGCCAGAAAGCTACTCTTTTTCAGCGCCATCTGACTCGTATCAGCCAAGCCACGCTGACTAGCCCTCATGTTCCAGCTTCTCAGCCATTATGTTCTCATGAAGATGGGCCTATTCCCTAATGAACAACAGAAGGGCACTGAGGGTGTCCAGGAGATAGTAAAGCATGGTGACTAAGAGGTTAGCATCTAAGGTCAGATTCCTGGATTCAGATTCTGGATCTGTCTTTTAATTGCTTTGTGACTTTGGGCAAGCTATTTAGCCTCTTAAATCTCAGTTTTCATCAGTAAAATATGTGATAATAATAATTCCCCACTGACAGTGTTATAAGGAATATGGTATTTGCAAAAACAATGTGATATATGTAAATATAGTGTTGTGATGGTATATTTAGTAGAATTCTTAACAAATAATAAGGGTTTAATGAATGTTAGTTCTTTTCTGTCTTGTTTGTATTTGTCCTTTTTTCTCCTTTAACAGGATAAATTCCTTAAAGGAAGAAATCATGTCTTTTCATTTCCTTGGTAATAATTCATTTTAACCAATAACACATTATAAAAAAATAAAATGTGTACTCACTTTAGGTGATGCCACTCACTCCCAATCAGTAACCTCCACTTATATTTTCCTGAAGATAGCATCCAGTTGTGAAGCCATTAGAAAGACTTCCTGGGTTTGCAGGTGATTAGTATGTACCTGCATGCTGTTTTCAGATCATATTTTCATCCCTATCATTTCTTTTCCTGTTCTCTTTCTCTCAACCTTGCTGCCATCTTTGACTTTATTCTCCTACTCCAAAAAGACATTGGATGTTTGCCACCAAACTCTCCCCACTGGTTTGTTGTATAGTCATATGAAACTCCAATCACATTCTCCCATAAAACACAAATGCCTAATCGATGAAGGATAATGTGATTTCCCAAGGTTGTAACTGTGGTCTCTCCATGTCTCCCACTTCCTGAAGAGTCAAAATGCTGCTCCTCTCATCAGCAGGAATGGAGACAAGCTTGGCAGACACCCTGCTCTAGAATACGAAAGCCAAAAGGTAAGACAATACTGCTGACGCCCTTGACCCTGGTCTGCAGTCCTGCTGAGTGAACTTCCTAGTCAAAGATTCTTTCTTGCCCTCATTGAAACTATAAGGAACCATTCTATTAACTCTACCAACTTCAGCTCATTAATTTGTCCTGCTTCCACACCCCAAATCCATCATGAAACAGGTCATACTGCTATAGCAAGAAAGAATCTCCCACCCACCATGGTGCCCATTTGCACTCTGGCAATTCAGGGGCTTCCCATAGAAGAAGAATCAAAACAGGTTAAGAGGGGAGAAGAAAGGCTAATGAAAGTCTGCACATGTTAAAAAAAAAAAAAAGCTCTCAGGTCATAGTTTGACAAACAATTGGAAAAATGATAAACCTGAGTATTCAGAAAAATAAGGGCTAAGCAATACTTTCTAAAGAACAGAGTCACATTTGGAGGGAAGGTCACTGGCATAATTCCAGTTTCAATGTATTCGCTGTGAGGGGCAGTGAGGGGGATCTAGGTTCTTCAAACAGAAATGCTCCTGACATTCAGTATTTAAAAACTTGGATTTACTTGAACTTTTAGGTTCACCATCTGCCAAAAGCTTAAGCCTGTTTTCTTATATAATCAAAACCTGGGTTACAGCTGGTATTAATAATGCATCTGTATTACCCGTAATTGCTTCAAGCTCCATTTTGGCACAATTAAGGATAATCATAATCCTTTGAAAAGTCCATAGTTTATTCTGTTTAAAGCTACTGTTAGAGCTAATGCATTTTCATTTTTCTACTTTTCACTCAATTAATCTGAAATCAAATATGCATTTCTTTTGATTATGTCAACTTTCATCTTTCATTCCCTAAACCAAAGTACTAAGTTTGAGTGTCTAGCAGATAGAAATAGATTTATGTATTTTAGTTACCAAATCCTATAAAAATCCCTAAAATACGCACAATAGTATCACATTTATGGAAAGGTCATATGTAAAATGGCTTCAGCCATCTGGGTTGAAGCTAAGAGCCCATAAGTCATTGAAGTTTAAGTAACTGAAGGTATAGGTTGCTTACGGCTACTGTAACTACCCAGTGGTCTTCTATTACTTTTTCACTGCCAACTGGTCACAGTCTGGCAAAGGGCAGCAGGTCACCATTCCCAGTACCCACCCCCCCACACACAAAGACATTGCTCTCAGACATCTCACGCTACTCGTCTCACATATTTCACTATGGCTGCCACTCATGACTTCCCTGGAAATGGTAAGAACTCCTCAACAAGACATCTTTTCTACCCTTAGCAGAACTTTGGGCTTTACTCATTTCTTATTGCACTTTCAAGGCAACTCCTCCCTCCCCCGCTCCCCAAACCTTCAGGAGAAGGAAGGGGCTCTGGAATCCATTCTTTGGAATGAAGTTATTAGTGTTACTGCCTACACACTACATACTCCTACAGAAAGGCCAATGAATGACCCCAACCCTCTCCCCTCATCCCAGTGCTCAGTTTTCTTAATAGAAGGACTGTAGTAAACTCCATCTAGACTGAAGGCCTTACTTCCAAAACCAAAGCATCTGTTATATCCTCCAAATCTTTCGAGGTTCCACATAGAGGGACATCTCTTCTCTCTGGTTACTGCAACCAGCATCCCTCTGCCTCAGTCCTATAACCACTCCCCTCAGTATCACAGCCTCCCAAAGAGAGTATGCAGATTACCTGAGGTCAATGAGCCTAACAGCCTCAGGTTTTCACTGGGCCAACTCTCCTCCTAGAGCTCTAAACCAGCGCTTCTCAACCTGTGGGGCGCGACCCCTTTGGGGGTCGAACGACCCTTTCACAGGGGTCGCCTAAGATCATCGGAAAACAAAAAGATATTTACATTACGATTCATAACAGTAGCAAAATTACAGTTATAGAGTAGCAACGAAAATCATTTTATGGTTGGGGGGTCACCACAACATGAGGAACCGTATTAAGGGGTTGCGGCTTTAGGAAGGTGGAGAACTGCTCCTCTAAACACAATGCCTCACTAAGTGGCTCCAGCACACTGGGTTATCCTGCTTATCACTGAACTATGTGTGTCCTAGGACACAGGTCTTCTGGGGGGCCTACTGTGTTCAGGGCTATGCCTCTCCCATGCCATTTATAAGATACTAACATCTGCAACAACCATGCCTGAGACAGGCTGCATTATCAGCAGGGGGATGCCTCAGGCTCCCCTGTGTCACCGAGACTCAAGTCACATCAGGCGTTCTATGGCCACTGTTCTACTATGTAGGCCAGACCATACATCAAAATCTGACACAACTGTCAACCAGTGATCATTAGTAAAAAGGTGCATCCAGACTGGAATTCCATTAAGGATGAGAATTCAGATTTTAAGAGCTTACATCAAACCTCAATCACATGCAATCCATAGAGAGAGGTTCCCCTTTTGTACATCAATCTGACCAACAATGATTTGATTGCCTCTGGAATATAGCAGTCGGTGAAGGATGTCTTTGGAAAATTATTATGCAATAATCTGCATTAAGGCACTTATAGCTAGAGAGTTGAAGCATGTTAGGTTTTGAGAGCAAAGTGTAGATGTGCTTTATGAATGCAGGAAATTTACAGAATCCTAAGTTTAACACTACTTTATTCCTTTTATCCATTTCTCACTGACTCAGGAGAAAGAACCAATTCATCTTTCCTTGACTCTTCATATTCATTTACATGTTCCATAAAGTATCTTCCTTATAATTATTTCACGGGCACACTCTAAGATATATTCTCAAAAACAAACAAATCTTACTCTACATCTCTTACTTGCTTTTTCCCATTCTCCTTCCTTCTTCCTGCTGGTTCCTCTGGGGGCCAAATTTATCTTTTATCAGCTTCCTCCTTAATGAATATTCTTGACCAATGTTTCAGCTGAATGTTTCATCTAACCAAAATATCTGCCACTTGTTTCATATGATAAAATTACCTTATAACCACCCTATTTTAAGTCATATGACTCTGTTTAAAATAAATTATTCAAGACAAATTATGATCCCTAAAGAACATGAGTCTAAGAAACCACTGAAGTAATCTGAGTGAGGCTTTATACATTTTTATCTGTTTCAAAACAGTTGAGATTGGTTTAATATTTTTTAAGTACAGATGAATTCAGATGAAAGAGTTTGAGCATTCCTGCTCAAGAGTACTTTTACGTTGTTATAAACAAATTTGAAAGTTCTGAGATAATTACTAATTTTTGCTTTTCTTTGATAATATATCTGTACGTTGTTTTTATCCTTTCAACGCATGGCAATGAAAATCACCTACTTACTCAACCAGATATAACAGTGATTCATTAACTGAAGAGAGAAATATGCAACAATTTCAGGAGACAACAAATACCAAAGGACTAAAAGTCTACTGAGGAGAGAGGTGTGCGGAGTGAGAAGAGAGAAAACTCCCAACGCCAGAGTGAACGGGTTTGGCCATGTGTCCAAAGCAGGCGCCCTGGGGGAGGCGGAGGTAAGGAGCTGAGAGGAACGCAAGCAACCAGAGGCCACTGAAGATACCTTCCAAACTCCGCACAGCCCCACGGGCCCCAGCTCCCTCCTCTTTCCACCTTCCTCCTTTTTCCAGCTGAGGTCTCTGGAGAAAGGAGAGGAGAGAAAGCATGAGACAGGAGTCAATCATGGTATCCAAGGATACCAAGGGAAGGAGTGGCGAGGCATACGGTTACTAATTAGTTCCCCCAAAGAAGATTATAGAAACAAAGCACCCACGCCAACTTCGGAAGGAAGCGAAAAAGAAAGAAATGGCAGGCGGGAGAGAAGCGATCCTGAGGGGCAAGCAAAATGTTCATTAGAAACCAGATATTGCGTAATCAGCATTTCTTTTATTCCAACTGTCTTCTACAAAGTTAAGAGTCATCTTACTTCCAAACCCCAATCTTTGGATAATTTACATACTTTCCCATCACCTCAAGGCAAACTGAAATATACCAAGAAAAGGGAGAGTGTATGCTCATTAGGTTGTATAAGCTCTTTGTAACTGATAGCCAATGTTGAAAATTTTCATTGCATAGAATTCAGACCTAAAGATATATAGCTGATGAATTTTTCCATTTTCATGTTTTAAAATCTATTGTGCTTCTAACAGAATTAGCGAGATAAAAAATGCTGTGTTCTTTTACTTTTTTTTTTTTAATCTATAGGCTAGTAAACAGGCTTCTGTGTTTATTGCAAATGGCCCAGCGCCCTCTATTGGCCTTCCTGCCACACTGCTTCTCTGTGGCCCCTGCGGCTTCCCGGACTGTTTTTAAACATCCCGCAGCTACAGCTCCACTGATAAATTGGTGGCTTAAGAAAAGTGCTGTTTGGATTGAACACAAATCATTTGATAAACAAAAGGAGAAATAAGTATAATGGATTCTAAAATCAAGCAGTAAAAGTATTTATGGCAGTGTCAATGATTTTGTCATTTTCCCTTTTCAAAGAAAGATTTAATTAAACCTTGAGGGTATTATGCTAAGTGAAATAAGTCAGATGGAAAAAGATAAATTTGATTTCACTCATCTGTGGAATATAAAACAATCAAAAACAAAACAAACAACAATAAAAATAAACAAAAACAAACTCATAGAAGCAGAAAACAGATCAGTGGTTACCAGGAGGAAAGGAACGTAGAAGGAGGGCTAAATGGGTAAAGGGGGTCAACTGTATAGTGACGGATGGAAAACAGGTTTTTGGTGGTGAGCACACTGTAATATATGAAGATGTCGAATTATTATGTTGTACACCTAAAACGTATATAATGCTATAAAGCAATGTTAATAATAGAAGGAAGGGGGCCGACCGAGTTGCACATTGGTTAAGAGCTGGCTTAGGACGCCAACTCTGAGCATCAGGGCTCCGGTTCGGATCCCACATGAGGGCCAGTGATGCTGCGCCCTCTACAGCTAAGATGGTGAACAACAGCTTGACCTGGAGCTGGGCTGCAGTGAGTTGCCGGGGACGGTGTATAGGCTGCAGTGAAGCTGCAGTGGGCTGCCGTAAGCTACCGTGAGTGGCTGGCAGCCAGCATGAGCTGCCAAGAGCCGCTGGGAGCGGCCATCCAGTGGCCAGCGACCAATTTGCCTCACCCGGGAAGAGTTCAATGATAATACCAACATGGGCCAGTGAAGCAACATCCTCCACAACTAGACTGAAGAACAAAAGGACAGCAACTTGTCTGTTCCCCTTCCCCAATTCCCCAATGCTGTTCCCTTAAAAAAAAAATAGAAGGAAGGAAGGGAGGAAGGAAAGAAGAAGGAAGGAAGGGGGAAGAAAGGAAGGAAAGGAGGGAGGAAAGGAGGGAAGAAGGGAGGAAAGACGGGAGGGAGGGAGGGAGGGAGGGAGGAAAAAAGAAAAATGGCATTTAAATTGAACATGTGAAAAATATAAAAAATAAAAACCAATAAACTGAACATGTGAAGATGAATAAAATTTTGAAAAATGGAAAGTGTAAAAAATATAACAGTAGACTATGGGTTGTAAACTAAAGAATTCTGGCTAAACTTAAGCAGAAAAGGAATTTACTAAAACAATTTCAAGTAGCTTATAAAACTAATGAGAAGTCTAGAGGCTGGAGAAAAAAAATAGTAGGAAACAGGCAGCTGAGAACTCAGCCACAGTAAAATAACAGAAATAGACTAGTTAGGATACCATGGTAACTGCCATAGTGAATAATCTCTAATTGTCCTACATCTATATGTCATTGCTTCAAGGTTCAAAGCCTAATAAAGGACATTATTGGGTCAACTGGCAAAATCTCAGTAAGATTAGATAATAGTATTATATCAATGTTAATTTCCCGATTTTGATAATTATGCTATGGTTATGGAAGAGTTTTCCTTGCTTTTAGGAAATACACACTAAAGTGTTTAGGGGTAAAGTGATACCATGTTTACCATTTACTCTAAAGATTAAAAAAAACTAAGAAAAAATATTTGATTTTTCTTAAAAACAGACTTGTTACATGGCTGAATTACCAATAACTGTGGCTTTACATGACTCTCTTCAGAAGTAGACAATGAACTGAATGAAATCTAACTGAAATGACACAGCAAGCAAGGGAGTGATGAGACCATCATGCTAGCCCATAGCGGGGAACCTGATTTTCTTCAGGCTCACATCACCTTAGACAGGGCTGGGAATGGCCCTGGGGAGTCAGGTGCTATGAAGAGAAGAAGGTCCTTGAGGAGGACAAGTTGGGCACTTTCAGGGAGCAATCCATCCAAAGTGCTAGAGAACCATTTCTTGACAGGAACCTTTAACCCTATAGTCCTTGACCCAATTGGTTTTTTTGTTGTTGTTTGTTTTGTTTTGTTTTGGTTTTTAGCTGAGCCATCCTGCCACCTGTTGGCAGCTCAGCGACAGTGACAGCTCAGCTCGGGCTGGGAATCGAACTGCTGTTGCTCAGAGCTCACACTCTTGAGCGAGCTCTTAACCAACTGAGCCACTCGGCCAGCCCTGATCCAATTGTTTTTTAAACGACATTATAGGGTGAACCTTATTCATTTTTTCCCCCCAATAGAAGACTGTCGTCCATACAAAAGTTTATTTTACCCTTATATGTGAAAAAATCAGAACTTCCAAATTTGGTGGGAAAAAAAAAAAACTAGCAAATAATTCAAGAGTAATTTCAACCTGGGACCTGTGAGGTCTCAAGTGAAACAGAGAAGGGACTTCACCACAGCCCCTTTCTGACTGATCTATTCCTGGAGCTCGAGACCTTGTAAGTGACATTCCCTAGCAACACAAGATAGTTATCAGGAAATGGCTTCTCTTGCCACTAACACAGTGAATTGTGGCCCTGCCTCTGCAGTGTTGAATCATTTATGTGCCAGGAATTGGACAGGGGTTGGAGGAACAGAAATAAATAAAACAGTCTCTACCCACAAGGATTTCAGTCAAATAGGATACAAAGACAAGTGAATATAATTAGAATATAGCACTGTAAACTCCATGATAAAAATATGCACCAAGTGGGAGCATGGAAGAGAAGGTTCTAGCAAGAACCATGATTTCAAAATCACAGTTTGTACTGCACCCTCAAATTCATTTCATTCAATGAGGATTTAAGGGCTACCTGGATTTTTCTCATATACTTCTGATACATGGTTGGAAAGGAAAGAGCTGGTGATAAATATATTAAACAAAATATGATTTACTCATAATCAGAGAAGCATCAAACATAAATTGCAAGCTAGTCAGAAACACAGAAGAGGGAGTTTCAAGGAGAGGATGCTAGGCTGTGTCAGAAAGAGACAAGGTCAAGGAAAATTCAGACTGAAAGGACTGCAGGACTTGGCAATAAAAAGGTCACTGTTGAGTTCAAGACAAGCCACTTCAGTAGAATAATGAATACAAGAAGCCAGGCTCAAAGAAGATGTGTTTAAAGAGGAAATAAACATGGCAGGCACAGATACTATTGTAGGTACAATTACCTTAAGTGAATGCCTGGGAGGAAGCACAAGAGAGCATTTTCCTCAGGGACAATAGGCTCTCCTGTGGGATAGCGGATTAGAGTGTGAGCACTCCAGTCCTAGAGACCTAGGTTGAAATTTCAGCTGTGCCACTTAAAGGAATTTTCCACTCCAAACCTCTGTAGATTGGGATAATCACAGCACCTACCTTGTAAAAGTTCCTAGCACAGAGGAAACCCTCTGTGGAAACTGGAAAGGAGCCCAAAAAACCACCATATTTCTTCAATCCTAAAACTCATATTTTAACATTTCTGAAATCAGGATGCATCATAGTTTGTCAGCATTTCCCCTTCTTTGCAGCACATAAAATAATGACTCATCTAACAATCAATGGCATCTTAGATTTAATGAGAGAGTTAGTCCCTAACCCTGGAGAAGTTGAGCAACTGGCCTCACTCTATGCAAATTGGCTTATGAAAAAAAGGTTAAAGTGAATTCACACGGGTTTTAAAAAGTCTCTGGGTCCTTGCTGCTCATAATATGGTCCACAAACCAGCAGCGTCAGCATCACCTGGGATCTTGTGAGAAATGAAGACGCTCAGGCCCCACCCCAGAGCTACTGAGTCCGAATCCTCATTTTAACAAGGGCCCTTAGCTAATTTGTGTGTTCGGTCAAGTTTGAAAAGCACTGTTCTAGCTTTTTTGTTTAAATAATTTTTTTTTAAATTTGCATTTACTAGTGCAATTGGACATTTTGATTTATTTCCTTAACTACTTACCCAAATTTTATTCTTTCATTAAAAATATAATGACAAATTTGGATTAAGTTGATGCTTTAAAATTGCTCGATATTTACAATGTATCTGGGAATTAATAGAACTGTACATTGAAATCAAAATCTCTGGAAATCATAAATACTATTAATGCCAAAGTTGGGGAGATGGAGAATAAAATTTAGTTTTTTTAAAAAAAAGCAACTCTTTCTTTTTTACAGCATAGCTGGATTCAGTTTTTATGTAATGTTCCAAGCTGACACATTTGCACTGCTGGCCAAGTGAAGCACCAACCAGACTGAACACTTATTATGCACAAGGACTGAACACTTTAGGGCTCAAATTAGCCTGGCCTGAGCAACTTAAGCAAACAATAGGCTGCCAAATATTTGATTGAACCTCATATCATTAGAAACACTGGAGTGTTATGAAATTTGTTGCTTGGTGACATCAACTGTAGAAAACACAAAGCATTAATATAGACTTTTGTGATGCCCTGATTGAGGATAATAGTGCAATCATAACCAGAGGTAGCACAACTTCGATTATCCTATTATTCTCCATGGTGCATTCAATCAAAAGAGCATGTAAAATTAGGAGGCCCAGCCTTGAAATGGAATAGTTACTCCCCCACATGAAGAGTGTGGATTGGCTGCCAGAATGCAAATAGCTGGAGTAATGAATGTGAAAAGATTAGCAGTCCAGATAAACCCCTGGACACTATTACTTTATAGTGCAAATAAATTAGGATTTCTATAATTAATGCAGGACGAATAGGATTTGGCATTTTTTTAAATTGTGGTTTTATTACACTGAGTAGGTGACCCCTTCCATAGGCCCCAGCTTCTTGCTGCAGGGGTTCCTTTGCCAGTTGGTCAGGACCTAGCCAAGCCCACACAGGCTCCGACGTACCAAAGGCCCATCTCTGCTCCATGGAAAACACTCCCACTCACTCTCCCAACAAACACTGGCTGCAGGTTAATCTCCAGGCAGGAACGTTCCGCTGCCCTTCCCACCCTGCCATCAGCACAGCAGTCTATCTCTCCTTTCTGACTCCCTGGGTGGGAGGCACATCCCTGTTTCCTATGTGTGGCAGCAGTGGGGGACACATAGCAGGCTCTTCGAGTAGCTCTGTGAAAGCCCTATCTTGGCTTGGTTTCCCCCTCTAGCAGACACTGAGACAAGGATCCCAGGGCAAGTGGTTGATTTAGGAGATCATCGCAGAACACACTGGTGGAGGAGTGGGAAGCCTAGTGTGGCGGGTGTGCCCAGATCCCCTCAGGAAGGCAGGCTGTGAGTGTTCCGAGAAGAGCCTCCGCTCTCAGCCCTTCGTGAAGATTGCCTCGGCTGAAGAAAACTGCGTCTCCCAAGGTCAAGCCTCCTTCTTGGCACAGCCTATACCCAGTGACTAATCATTGTGGGGCTATAAACATTCAACCCACTCACTCCGACTTGGGAAAACTGAAGGGCCAGTCCAGTTCCAGAGCTCCGGAGGGGTCAGCCGAGGCCTCTGTTTAGACTATTATACATTGCAGCCCAACTTCTCCCTCTTCTACTCTGCATCCTGCCCTTCCCTTCCCCAGTGTTGATCCCAGAACTCCCTAATAAACATCCTAATAAACCCAACCCGCAACTACCGGAAAGGGAAGGAAACCAATAGAGGGTGTGTTATCAAGCAATTTACCACTATGAGCAATCGGAACTCAAGCCCCCTGGAAAACTTTGAGAAACAGTGTAGAATACAGTAATACCTTTGTGTGTGAGCATAATTCGTTCCGGAAACAAACTACTCATATTGCAGGACATCACTCGTTTACCACGTTAGAATGTATTAGAGATGTTTGCTTGTCTTGCGGAACACTCGCAAATCATGTTACTCGCAATCCAGGGGTTTACTGTATGTGCCTCAGAGTTACCTGAGGAGTAAAGGAGCTGAGGGATTTACTGGTCAAAGACATAATTCCTCCCACTGCCCTGCTCATAAAAGGCAGAGCAGGCTGCAGATGCCAGAGAAAGCTTTCCGGCAGTGTCATGGGGTTGCTACTTGGGCTGAAGTGCATAGAAATGAGAGAGGCCAGTAGGATATGGGTGGGCTCTGACAGGATCTGCTTCTAGACACCTGGTCCAATTTAGGCCTACAGGCAATCATCTTCGCAGACTAACAATGCTATGAAACCAGAAGGAAAGAAGAACTAGATATGGAAGGGCATGAGAAACACCAACCACAATTAGGAAGGAACTTGGGCTCGGAACCCAAAGAGTGGCCATACATCAAACATTTATTGAATGAATAATGATGCTAACTGCTGAGAACAGAAGGAGGAAAGACACAGCAAGAGGCAAAAGAACAGAAGTAAAAAGTAAGTTACTTTCAAGGCTTTAAGCGGAAGGAGAGAAGATAGGAATAAAGGCATTTTTGTTTTGTTTGAAGAAATAAACCATAATTCTAGAAAATAAGTGAACTACTGTGATGCTTTAAAGATTCTGAATGAGTCTCATCATTTCCTTTTGGAATCTTAATTAACTGATAGATTACAGCTCATGGTTTATCAGCTGCTCTTCATCCATTTAAAATAATCCATGAGGAAATGTTAGCTTAAGGCTGTTAACCATGTCCAAACAAATAATTTCTCAGAGGCGTTGGGAGGAAGGGGGAAATGCTCCCAACTCCACTATAGAAAAATTGCTAATCTTAAGACCCCAGTAAATATTTTGCAAATCAAAGAGTGGTTCTCTGTTATGGTGATGGTTAAACCTTGCCATTTATCTATATCTACACCTGGGACATCTGGGTACCCTCACCTTTTCTACTAGACAAAACATAAATCACAGACCAAGGAGCTAACAGTGAAACACTAAAAGGCATAAAGTTATGAAAATTTATGACCATCCAAACTAAACCAAGTGATTATACATTGTTTTATTTTTAGATCATCTCCCAGCTACCTCTCCATCATGGTTTGAATTTAGAGAAAGCCAAAGTATTTTAATAAAACACTCCTGTATTATATAATGAATTCCATTAATAATAATTGAATGTTACAACACTCTATTTCTTTGACATTTATTGAGTTTTTACCAGCATATCATTATGCAAAATAAAATTTTGGAAACACTCTGGTTCCCATATCATAATCCAATTCAAATACAATAAAAACCAATACTATGAAAATAAAGCTCCAAACATTATAACTTAAAACATAGCAGAAGAGGGCCGGCCAAGTGGCACGTTGATTAGGAGTTGGCTTGGGACGCCAGCTCTGAGCAGCAGGGCCCTGGTTCGGATCCCACATGAGGGCCAGTGATGCTGCGCCCTCTACAGCTAAGATGGTGAACAACAGCTCGACCTGGAGCTGGGCTACCGTGAGTCACCGGCGATGGTGTAGGCTGCAGTGCGGCTGGCCGGCAGCGGGCATGCACTTTTGTGAGCTGCCATGAGCCCCCATGAGCAGCCATCCAATGGCCGGCAAGGGACTGCCTCACCCCAGAAGAGCGCAATGATAATACCAACATGGGCCAGTGAAGCAACGTCCTCCACAGCTAGACTGAAGAACAAAAGGACAGCAACTTGTCTGTTCCCCTTCCCTGATTCCCCAGCACTGTTCCCTCCCCCAACTCCCCAATAAAATCTTTTAAAAAATAAATAAATAAATAAATAAATAAATAATACCAGAAGATACAGAGAAAATGATGCTATGAACTCTGAAGGAAAGGAGACTTGGGCCAGACTGAAACATGAGACACGAACTCCATCATCTTTTTGTCCACACACTTGTGTACATATCAGTGTCTAATTCAGATCACCATGCTTCCCTTCACTGTCAATGGAGGCATTTTCTCTCTTCCCGTAACTTGCTGTTTTTCTAAGACTACAATCTAACTTTGTTAATTCTCTTCTACTTTACATTCTTCTTTGCCTTCTTCTTAACTTCCTCAAGATCTTTTTAAAAACTCTCCTTCGGCCATGTAACCCTCTCAATGTACCTCCCTATATAGCTCTTCTCTTCTGCTGCCAACTTTCTCAAGAAACTTAAATTATCTCCACATTCTTATGCAATGCACTCACTGCAGTAGGGTTTCAAGCATTCCAGCCCCAGCATTCCCAAGTCACCTACCAAAAGTCACTGGTGACCTCCATTGTCAAATGCAATGTACACTCTCCTGATCATGTTAAAATTCTGGACTTCTCTGTGGCATGTGACACCCTTGGCCACTTTATTCTCTTTGAAGCTCTTATTTCTTGACTGCTCTATCAGAGCTTTCTCCTTTCATCCCCCTGACTTCTTACTACTTGTTTAGTTTTATTTGCTGACTCACGTCCTCTTTCTCTGATGGCCTGTGTATGTTGACACTTTCTGGGGTTCTGTCATTCTAGTGGCAGTGATCCTCCAGATTCTCTCTTGTGGTTTTAATACATACTCCCAACACCCTGTTCCTGCTTCTGTTTGGCAGAGTGCTGCCCCCAGGGTGCTGGAGTTCAGCTAGTCAGCCTAGGAGTCAATCCCCCCTACCAACAAGCCAAAAGCAATCAAAGCTCAACTTCAACAGGAGATGACACACAACACAAGGAACACCTCTGGTACACATGCACAGGAGAATAGGGAGATTGAGCAACTCAAATATAAAGGACACATACCACATGAGTCCACCCACAAAAGACTGAGAGACCTAGGGGATCTACCTAATACATCAAAGCAAGCACAAAGAGTAAGCCAGAATGGGGAAACAAAGAAACACATCCCAAATAATAGAACAGAAGAAACCTGCCAAGTCAGTGGAACTATATGAAATAGAGGCAACCAACCTATCGGAGACAGAGTTCAGAACACTGATTATTAGAATGTTCAAGGAAATTAGAGAGACTATAAAGAAGAATAGAGAAATCATAAAAAACAACCAGCTAGAACTAAAGAATACAATTACTGAATTAAATAACAAACTCAAAGGAATTACCAGCAAATTGGATGAAGCAAAGGATTGAATCAGTGACTTAGAAGACAAGATAGCAGAGATCATCCAAGTGGAACAACCAAAACAAAAAAGAATAAAAAACATAGAAAATAGTTTAAGAGAGCTGGGCAATAACATCAAGCGCAACAACATGTGCATCATAGGAATACCAGAAGGAGAAGAGAGGGAGCAAGGGATCAAGAGCATATTTGAAGTAATAATGACTGAAAACTTCCCTAACCTGGCAAAGGAAATGGACATACAAGCCCAGGAAGTGCAGAGAGTTCCAACCAAGATAAACCCAATAGGCCCACACCGAGACACAATATAGTGAAAATGGCAAGGGTTAAAGACAAAGGCAGAATCCTAAAAGCAGCAAGGGACAGGCAGCAAGTTACTTACAAGGACACCTCCCATAAGAATATCAGCTGACTTTTCTACAGAAACTCTGCAGGCCAGAAGGGAGTGGCAGGATGTTTTCAAAATGATGAAAAACAAAGGCCTACAACCTAGATTGCTTTATCCAGCAAGGTTATCACTTAAAATTAAAGGAGAGATAAAGAGCTTCCCAGAAAAGAATAAGCTAAAGGAATTCATTACCACCAAGCCAGCATTGCAGGAAATGTTAAAAGGGCTTCTTTAAGCAGAAGAAAGAGAAAAACAATCTAACTAATGAAGACCAGAAACACAAATAACAAAATGGTGATAACTATGCACCTATCAATAATCACATTAAATGTAAATGGATTAAATGCTCCAATCAAAAGACATAGGATGGCTGAATGGATAAGAAAGCAAGACCCTTGCATTTGCTGTATACAAGAGACTCACCTCAGATCAAAAGACACACACAGTAACACTATCATAGTAGGGGACTTCAACACCCCATTGTCACCAATGGACAGATCCTCCAGACACAAAATCAATGTAGAAACAGAGGCCTTAAATAACACATTAGACCAGCTGGATTTAATTAGTATTTTCAGAGCATTTCACCCCAAACTACTGAATATACATTCTCCTCAAGTGCACATGGAACATTTTCCAAGATAGACCACATGTTAGGCCACAAAACAAGTACCAATCAAGTTAAGAAAATTGAAATCATAACAAGTATCTTCTCTGATCACAGTGCTATGAAATTAGATATCAACTACAAGAAAAAAACTGGAAAACACAGAAATACATGGAGGCTGAATAATGTGTTACTAAATAATGAGTGGGTCAAAAATGAGATCAAGGAAGAAATCAAGAGACACCTCGAGACAAACAAAAACGAAAGCACCTCAACCCAAAATCTTTGGGATGCAGCAAAAGCAGTCCTAAGAGGGAAGTTCATAGCAGTGCAGGCTTACCTAAAGAAGCAAGAAAAATCTCAAATCAACAGGTTATCCTTACACCTCAGGGAACTGGGAAAAGAACAGCAAAATAAGCCCTAAGAGAGTACAAGGAAGGAGACAATAAAGACCAGAGCGGAAATAAACTAAACAGAGACCAGAAAAACAATACAAAAGATCTTGTTTTTGAGAAGATAAACAAAATTGACAAACCTCTAGCCAGACTCATTAAAAAAAGAGAGAGAGAGAGGACTCAAATTAGTACAATCAGGAATGAAAGAGATGACAACAGACACAACAGAAATACAAGAAAATTTTAAGAAATTACTATGAGCAACTATATGCCAACAAATTTGACAATCTGGAAGAAATGGATAATTTCCTAGAAGCATACAACCTTCCAAAGCTAACTCAAGAAGAAACGGAAAATCTAAATAGACTGATTACCACCAAGGAAATCGAATCAGTAATCAACAAGCTCCCAACAAACAAAAGCCCTGGACCAGATGGCTTCACAAGTGAATTTTACCAAACATTCAAAAAAGAATTATCACCTATTCTATTCAAACTATTCCAAAAAAATACAGAAGGAGGGAAGGCTCCCAAACTCTTTCTAGGAGGCCACTATCATCCTGATTCCAAAACAAGCAATGTAAACAGAAATAGTCTCAGAGACACAGAGGAAAAACTGATGGTTGCTAGACGGGAGGGGTGTGGGGATGAAGGAGAAGGGGAAGGGACGAGACAACATAAATTGGTAACTTCAATATTGCCACAGGGATAGGAAAGACAGTTTAGGGAGTATAACCAATAATGTTGTAAATATTTTTTAGGGGGTCAGATGGACTCATGTCTTGTTAGGAAGACCACTTCATGGGCAGTGTAGAGGCCTGACCACTGCACTGTACATCTGAAGCTGCCGTTGAATAATATTGTATGTCAACTAAGATTTGATATATATGTGGTTATGGGATGTGGAGTACAGTGCGGGGAACGGAGTCGATTGAATTGTGATAGATATGTATGATATCAGGGGAGGACGCAGTTGATTGGGGGAGAGGGACGGTCACTTTCTGAGGGGTGAAAAGTATAACTGTTGCATTGTTTTGTACATCTAAAACTAATAATAAAAAATAAAAAATACATTAAAAAAAGAGAGTGGCATAACTATCTATTCCTGTAGGGTGGTTGTTTGATCTAAATGTAGATTAATGAAGGTAAAGCACTTAGAACAGTGTCTGGCACTTCCTGTTAAAGACATACATTATATATTTATATTATTATTATTATTGTCTTCCAGCTAGTAGATAGCAGCAAGAGTAGTTCATGGCAGCAGCTAGAGATGAGATGCTAAGTGTATTCCGTACCAAGCCAGGAGAGGCCCAAGAGCAGGATGTTAGCAACTCCAACACAGAGAGCATCCACAGCACCCCCTAACCCTATAGAACCACCAGAAGGCTCTTAGGGACTATAGTAAGTCCTCACTTAATGTCATTGATAGGTTCTTAGAAACTGAGACTTTAAGCGAAACGACATATAACAAAACAAATTTCACTATAGGCTAATGGATATAAATGAGAGTTAAATTCCTACAGCATATGTCTGGTCACAAAAACATCACCAAACTTCCAAATAAAGACCCAAAACACTTCTGATATTGGACACTGAAATAAATGTCAGCTATACATACATTTAAGAAAGATTGATGAAAACAAGGAAGACCATTATTTTCCAACCGACTGATTCCAGTTCAGGGTCATGTGTGACCAGATCCTATGCAGGCACCTTAGGGAACAAGGTAATAACCAGCCCTGGACAGGACATCCTTTCATCAAAGGGCACACTCACATACACATCCACACTCACTCAGACTGGGACAATTTAGACACGCCAGTCAACCTAATGTCCACATCTTTGGAATGTGGGGGGAAACCGGAGAAAATCCACGCAGACATGGGGAATGTTGAACAAAATGACGTTATTCAAGGAAGTGCTATATATGGAACTGCCATTTTTGTAAGACAGAAACAGTTGAATTATTACACATTCGCATAGTACAACCTGATACTTTAATATAATTTCTAGAAATTAGGTATGTTTACATGAGAAAAATACTATCTTTAAACCTATTTTGTTAAGGACCTTTAAACAGTGGCCCTTCTTCTTTAAATAATTTTAAGATGTTTTCAAAGCCATATTCCTGTAGCAATGTATCATATCTCATCTTCATCGAAATGAAGACACACATCATCAGCATCATCAGGCAACTCAGGGCGCGCTTCTGCGTCACTGAACAGCTTCCTTGGGTCTCTTCCAGGATACCTGTGAACCACCAGCTGCTTAATTTTAACTGTGAATCACAGTGTTTGGCTTCTAAACTTGAATTGAACATTAAAATCCTTAATGGAGATGCTTTTTCCTGCAAATGTTCTAAAAAGCTGTTGACAGTGTCTGTTTTCACCTACACAGCCATATCATCAAGTTTCCTGGTCCATTTCGATGGTGTCTGGCAATGACAGTAGCAATAGTTGCTGCAGAAACATCTCCATCTCACAAAAAGAGAAGAGTGGTCAAAAGCACTTCTGGCTGAGTACAAAAGATGAGGGAGGGCTGGCCAAGTGGCGTGATGGTTAAGAACTGGCTTGGGACGCCAGAGGGCCCCGGTTCGGATCCCACATATGAGGGCCAGTGACACTGCCCTCCACAGCTAACATTCTGAACAACAGCTCAACCTGGACCTGGGCTGCCGTGAGTTGCCGGGGACAGCATAGGCTGCAGCCCCTGTGGCAGTGGGTTGCCATGGGCTACCGTGTGTAGCCAGCAGCCAGCGTGAGCAGCCAGCAGCTGCAGTGAGCGGCCGTCCAGAAGCTGGCGACTGATCTGCCTCGCCCGGGAAGAGCACAATGATGGTGCCAACTTGGGCCAGTGAAGCAACGTCCTCCACAACTAGACAAAAGAACAAAAGGACAGCAACTTGTCTGTTCCCCTTCCCCCAATTCCCCAGCACTGTTCCCATTCCCCAATTCCCCAATAAAAATCTTTAAAAAAAAAAAAAAAAGATGTGGGAGTGTTCAAACAACCAGATGTGCTGAATTGACAAAGGCAACTTGGTTTTCATCATTGCATCCTGTGAGCTCCTCCCCCACATCCAAATAGTTCAAACTCAGTTCATAGCTTCGGATTGACTGTCAGGGAAGAGGAACATTTAAAAATCATTTTCCTGCGTGGCATCACTCATACTCATTTAATCCAGGTCCTCAGGTACATTTGTCAAATTCTATAAGAGAAGGCATTTTTGGAAACTGGAAGAATAAGTCAACAATAATACTATTAATAGGTCTAGGGATTATTCAGACACACTAAGAGGTGAAGCAAGGCTCTCAGTTAGAGAAATGTTAAGTAAAGAGTGGGACTGAGGAAGACTCCCTCCCTCCTCTCAAGGCATTGATGAGTTAGTTGGCCTGAAATGACAGCCCTGATAGAAGTGACAACAGTAATATTAGTGGCCTAACTCCAGCGGCTAGGCTGACAATAAGGAGATAGGGCGGCAGCAACAAATGAGCTCAAAAGAGAAGGTCAAATGCAGCTCAGAAAAGGGAAAGAAGAAAGAAACCCATGGAGACAAAGCAACCAAGAAAGGGCTTTGGAGGACAGCATCTAGGTCTCAAGGGGTTTTTTTAAAGTTTTTTGTGATGGAATGTGTGACACAAATCCCTTCCTCCACCTTTCCTTCCAAGTTTTCTAGCTCAATCGCTAGCTATTTTATGCAGTCACAAAGGTTCTTGTTGGTTTGTTTCTACTGACCCTAAAGAGATTCTGAGTTTGGCATCTAGGTTGGTCCAGAGACTGATCATGGGAATGCTGAACCTGGGCTGCAGTGAACATCTGGGGAAGTTAATATTCCACAGCACTCACAAAGGCCTCCCTAAATCTTGAAACTCTCCCCTCACTTCACAAGAGATTTGATTGGCTCAGGATTTATCTTAACTCTGAAAACACTCTGAGATTTCTTGTAAAGCAAACACTTGCTCCTGCGTTGCGTTTCCATAACTGCCCCAGATACAGGCCAGCCAAGAATCATTCCCTGAATTATAATAAATAATGTATGCTTTCTTTTCATTTATAAATCAAATAAAAGGCAAAAGCATCCCAGAGTGATATACTGAATGAAAACATGATGCTGCAGTTATTCCAGAGCAAAATTGCACAAGGTAAATACCAGATGGCTACACCACTCAAGGGGGCTGGCAAAACATAAACACCCTCCAGCCTCTACTACAGCAGGGTTTGGGGAAGAGGACATCAGATCTCAATGCGAGCAGGTCTGAGCTCCATCTGAAATCCCTGATGGCTGTGCGCCTTTCTAGAATCAAGGCTGCAAGTATTATAGTTCCTAGCCTGAAGGGCTGTCACCTAAAAAGAAGCAGAAATTGCATCTAAAAGAAGCCAAGCAGATGAGACAGATTTTTACATTTCCATCTAGCAAATATCACACAAATATGTTTGTAGAAACAATCTGAATGGATTTAGCTAAAATAATAAAGAAAAGATAGCACTTAATTATGTAGAAAGCACTTCTAGGCAATCCTTGCAGACAGATATCATCTAGCTGTTCTTACCCTAAGCTGGTCTCTCAGCAAAATCAGTAAGGATAGAAAGTGGAAGGCAGTCATGGCAGGACCTGACATTACTGACAATAAGCAAGAGAAAAGAGTTGCAATCCTACCCTTCTGGAATGCCAATATTAACCCCATGCAGTTGGTAGGCCTGTGAAAGGAGGGAAACTTCCGGGATGCAATGATGGACGCGGCAGGGGACAGAGCAGTACATGAGAAGAGGGTAAGGGGTTCAGAGGGAAGGCTTTGTTGAATTTTCCTTGGAAGCTGCAACTCACACTAACTCAACCACTGACATCCCCCAATCCATTTGGACAGGGGCAGGAGCCTGTTATATAACTGACATACCAAGTCAGCTGAGCTCTCAGAGCTGATTCTTCAAACTAAGGGAGAAAAGAGAGGGCAAAACCTAACTAACTGAATAAAAACCCCAAGGCATGAAGTACATTTAGTTGTCAACTTCCTGTTGTCAAGTGTATTAATAAGTAAGCCAAATACACACTTACAGTAGTTTGCTAATCTGAGGCCCCTGTTGGTCTGCCTAGTTCTATCTTCCAAACTTGAGACAGATGAGAGATTTTACACATGGAAATTAAGAACTTCCTCTGGGGTTCTAGTCTCACCAGCAGGAGGTTCCCTGTTCAGGAGAATGGCAGGAAGCCACTTTCTCACCTCAGCCAAGTCCACAACCTTCAGGACTGAAAATGGAGCTTCAGGAATGTAGCTTTGAACCACAGAGAACTACCAGGAAAGCCTGAAATATGAGAAAGGGTCTTTTAAAATATATATTAAAACATCTGTCAATGCTGATTAATTGTTTCTTTTCCAGCCCTAGAGCTCTCTGTTCATATGGAATAGGACAAACAGGGTGGGTGGGTTGGTTGGTTGGTTGGTTGGTCGGTCGGTTGGTTGCTTTGTGGTTGGTTATTTAAAATTCAAAAAGCTTAGGTAGAAATGTAAAGGGACTTGTGATGATGGCTGGATCTGAGCAAATGTGGAGTGGTGCTGTGGGCTAGTTGTCAGGAGACTTGGGGGCTACTTCTGCCTGTGCCTCTAATTCTGTGTGACTTCTAGCCATTGATTTCCTCACCTAGGAAACGAGGCTAGAACGGTAAATATTGTCTTGCATCTCTTATGCATGCTCTGGTTGACTGAGAGTGGGTGCCTGGATGGTGGTTTGTGAGGATGCTGAGGCTGAGGCTGGGTTCAGAGGGAGAGCACCGTGACTGATGAATGATGTTTGCAGTGCACACAGGATTAGGATGCATTGAGGCATAATTCACCAGATGCAGAAGTTCTTTTCCGGGGCTGCAAGTCTACAAACCTATGATTCAGGGATTTCAGCATTACTGAATCAGGACAGTTGCCTTCTTCTGGCCTCCATTGTTTCTGATGAGATGTCAGGTGTTCCCTGTTACATGACAAGTCATTTTTCTCTTGATGGTTACAAATTTTTCTTTGTCTAGATTTTATCATTTTTACGATGATGTGTTTGGGTGTCAGTCTTTGAGTTTATCCTACTTAGAATTTGTTGAGCTTCTTGGATACATAGATTAATAATTTTCATGAAGGGGCTGGCCAAGTGGCACATTGGTTGGGAGTTGGCTTGGGACGCTGGCTCTGAGCAGCAGGGCCCCAGTTCGGATCCCACATCAGGGCCAGTGACACTGCCCTCTGCAGCTGGGATGGTGAACGGCAGCTCTACCTGGAACTGGGCTGCCGTTGGTCACCGGCGACAGCGTGGGCTGCGGTGGGGCTGGCCAGCAGCTGGCGTGGGGTTTTGTGAGCTGCCGTTCAATGGCCGGCAGGCAGCTGCCTCACCAGGGAGGAGCGCAGTGATGGTGCCAACATTTGCCAGTGAAGCAACGTCCTTCACAACTAGACTGAAGAACAAAAGGACAGCAACTTGTCTGTCCTCCTTTCCCAATTCCCCAATGCTGTTCCCCTCCCCCAAGTCCCCAATAAAATCTTTAAAAAAATTTAAAAAAAATAATTTTCATCAAATATGGGAAGTTTCTAAGCATTATTTCTCTGAATTTTTTTCTTCTCCTTTCCCTCTCTCTCTCTCTCTCTCCACTAGGTATGTAGTGGTTTCTGACATTTTTCTGAGGCTCTCTTCATTTATCTTTTATTCATTTTTCTCTCTGTTCTTCATATTCTATAATCTCTATTGATCTATCTTTAAGTTTGATGATTTTTTTTTGCCAATTCAAAACTACTGTTGAGATCTTCTAGTGAATTTTTCATTTCAATTATTGTTTTTTCGACTCCAGAATTTCAATTTGATTCTTTTTTATACTATACATATATATAGATATAGATATATAGATATAGATTTTTTATTTATTTATTTTTTTTTACTGATATTCTCTATTTGATGAAACATGAAACATTGTCTTTGTACCTTTCTTTACTTATTTAAGCATGGCTTCCTTTAGTTCTTTGGATATATTTATAATGGCTGATTTGAAGTCTTCATTGAATCTGACATCTGACCCTCCACAGGCAATTTCTCTTGCCTGCTTTTTTCTCTGTGTGTGGGTCACACTTTCTTGTTTCTTTGCAGGTCTCATTTTTTGTGGTTGAAAACTGGACATTTTGGATAACATATTGTAGAAACTCTGGATACTGATTGCTGTTCCTCTTCTTTGGGGCTTGTTCTTATTTTTGTTTGCTTTTTTGTTTTACATGTTTAGACACTTGAATAGACTATTCCAGTAAAGTCTATTTTCCCACCAGAAATGAAGCATTTGGGATGACAGTGGTTTTTGTGGGACTCTTTGACAGTCTCTTTCCTTGGTATCTGTTAAAATGCCTCAATCATTTGGCATCATGCCCAGCTGTTAGGCTCCATTAATTGCCACCTGATGACTCTATTGTTTTCAAGAATGCCCTTGGGCATAAATTGCTCCACAATCTCATCCAATGAAATTCAAGCAGTAGTTTTTGAGACCAGTCTTTGAGGCTTATTCTGACTTGAAGGACTTTTCTTAGCTGTCCCTCTCCAGTTCTCACTGGTAAACTAGATAATCTGTGATTTAGCTTGTTGCTCTCAATTTAGAGGAGCTACCAGCATCCCTTACATGCTTGTCACCAAAATTTCCATTTTTGAGAGCACCTTAGGTTTAAATTTTCCCCCACTTGTTTTCCAATGAAGTCCCTTTGGGAAGAACTTCAGATTCATCCTTTCATATGCCTCTCTGGCAAAATTTTTCAGCTCCTACTCGAGGCACTGGGCAAGTGTGGTAGCCTCTAGTCTTCTTGACTTACCTCTCCTGGCTTGAAACCTCTGCTGTACAACTGAGCTGGGATGATGGCAACTGGGCCCCAGTATTCTCATCCTGTCACACCTGGGGTAGATCTTCTGCCCTATGGATGGAGGCTGGGTGGATGAAGGGAGCTCCCTGACTTCTCAGTCACTCTCACCAGTAAATTGGCCTCTTCAACTCAGAGATGGAAGTGATAAAAAGGGTGGGGACCTGCCCCTCCTGGTAAATACCACATCCCTTGATCAGAAGCTGAGGGGAGAGGGAGCCCCATCTCTTTGGCCAGAAGTAGTGCTTCTGTCAAGCTGATGGGGAGGTGGCTGATCATGGCTCAGATGCCATAGACCAGCGGTTCTCAACCTGTGGGTCGCGACCCCTTTGGGGGTCGAAGGACCCTTTCACAGGGGTCGCCTAAGGCCATCAGAAAACAAAAAGATATTTACATGACGATTCATAACAGTAGCAAAATTACAGTTATAGAGTAGCAATGAAAATAATTTTATGGTTGGGGGTCACCACAACATGAGGAACTGGATTAAGGGGTCGCAGCATGAGGAAGGTTGAGAACCGCTGCCATAGACTCTCACTGCTGTTACTCAGTTTTAGATTTTCTTGAATACATGTTTCTTCATTTGCTGTATGCTCTAGGAAAATGTCCAGGCTTTAAAAATAGCTGGTCTTTGTGTTATAGTGTTCAGTAGTTATGCTTGTTTCACTGAGATTCCACAGAACTCCTCACATTGCCATCCCAAATGTGGTACCTGACCGCTGCCTTCTTATCTTAAAAAGCAAACTTATGTTTGCTGTAGTTGCATCTTTTTCTTTTGTAATTGCATCTTAAAGTTGTCATTTCCATCTTTCTAGACTTAATGCCTGATGATCACGTACCTGCTGTTATCCAGTTAAAATTGATGAGTGGGTAAGTAAAACTCTCTGCTTATTTTCCATTCTGTAGACAGAATCTGTGTCTCCTGAGGCTCATAGTCATTGTTGAACCAAATTCTGGCAGAACCAGGGGATTCTTGAAGGAACATTTGCTTGCATACTGTGATGATTAATTTTATGTGTCAACTTGACTGAACCACAAGGTACCCAGGCATTTGGTCTAACATTTTTCTGGGTGTCTCTTTGAGGGTGTTTCTGTATAAGATTAACATTTGAATAGGTAGAATAAAGCAGATTACTCTCCCTAACATGGAGGGGCCTTATTCAGTCACCTGAAGACCTGAATAGAACAAAAAGGCTGAATAAGCGGAAACTCCTCCCTCCTAACTTATTGAGCTGGAACACTGGTCTTTTCCGACCTTCCGACTCAGACTGAAACACCATCTCTTCTGGGTCTCCAGCCTGCCAACTGAAGATCTTGGGACTTCCCAGGCTCTATAACTGCAAGAGCCAATTCCTTACAATAAATCCCTTTATATATAAATTCCCTGGAGAATATATATATATATATATATATATA
>NW_017731362.1:6779617-6809544 GCF_001890085.2 Hipposideros armiger
TAAATTCCCTGGAGAATATATATATATATATATATAAAAAAAAAAAAAAAAAAAAAAAAAAAAAAGTAAAACTATTTTTCAACCGTTAACAGCTGCAGTTGACTCAGAACTACCATCATGAAGCCAAAACATTCTGAGAATGCATACAAATCAAACACCATAAAGCCAAGGTAAAATAGCATTAACCAATCTGATAGAAATATTCAAATGAATTTGAAACCTGAGGCAAATTGAGTCCAGGGCTCATGTTGCCTGCGCCACTCAGCCAATAGACTAACAGTCGGGTCACAGAATAAGCATTTATTGTCAGAGTACCAGTGGTCTGAGAAAGCAGCTGGTTAACATCTCCAAAAACTGCCTTAAGATTCTCAGACCAGCTTGGGGTATTTAAGGGAAAATCTGGGCGTTCCTCCAGAGGCTACATGACTGGTTCCAGGGGTCTGCATGGAGCCTTCCCTGTGGCCACGTGATTCTATGGCAGAGTCAGCAACCCAGAAACAATGATGAGATTAGCCTGGTAGACCATTGAGATTGTGATCCATAAATCTAAGGGTACTAATCATAAGTTTCAGGTAATTTTCTAAAACAGGGAACTGGGTGGCACAGAGGACATTCCCAGCTCAAGCTGCAGGGGGATGATCTATTATTGTTAGGCTATAGGAAGGTCAAGTCAAGGTGAAGCCAGGGACACAGGGAGGCCTGTACTGTAGGGGTTCCAACCGGGCAGTGTTTCAAACTGAAGACACGAACAATCAGGCCAAGAATGGAAATAAAAACCACAGTGTATTTTTCATTGATTTATCTACCGCTAAGCAAAGGGCACCCCTATGACCACAGGAAACATACCTGGGCTATATCTAAAGAGCTTCCATATGAGTTTAGACCACCTCTAAATCTAGGTAAAAAGTGGTAGGAGGACTTTTGAAGTCTAGTGACAAACCTGCAATTGTGACAAGGTTACTATCTGTATACCACATCCATCAGTCTATCCCAGCTGTGTGAACAGTAGTCTGAGCTTGTTTACACCATTGGCAAAATAATCTGGCAGAAACAATGACCCAGAAATAACTGACAAGAAAAACAGTAAACACACATTGTAAAGCAACTCTGTTTACCTGTACTTAAATGATGTTATGTCTCCTTCATTAAACATATTTAAAGAGCAAAAGGACATTAGGTGTTTCACTGGCTTATCTGATCATCACAAATCACCACAAATAGCAATCCTACATCTAAGAGGATTGCACAACTGCCCCATCACACAGTAACCTTGCTGGCTGCCTCCAAGGCAATAAGCAGTGCTGGTTCCTGCTGCACTAGTCACCCTGTACCTGCTTTTAAACCAATCAAATGCAAAATGAGAACCAGCTAGCACAACAGAACCCTACAACCCCCTGCAGAAGTGATCTGAAAGACAGTCTTTTCCCCCATTAACAGTAAAAGCTGGTCCTACTTGAAACCTTCATTGCCAACAACCATGTCTATCCTCCTATGAGACGCTAAGTGCCCCCCAATCACACACACACACACACACACACACACACACACACACACACACACACACACTCCTTTGGAGGACTATGTATGACCCTGGCTAACAACCATGGGTGTAAATCCCCCTGAGTAGCTAGCTATTCCTGGAAGAAGGGGATGTACAATAGGAGGTGGGTATTCCTCATGTATTCCTTCAAATCTTTGCATGCCCTCACTCTGTAACAGACACGGAGCCAGACCATGGGAGTCAACCATAAATCAGATACAGGGCCTGTCCTCAAGGAGCATCCAGCCTGAGTGTGAAACCAAACAATTACAGCCCCATGTTGTGAGAGAGCTACAAGTGAGACATACATACATGGATCATTTGGGACTTAGAAGATGTTAAAAATCTCTGGCTGAGGAGAGGGGAAAAGACATCTTCACAGAGAACTATTGAGCCACATTCAAATTTTTAAAGATCTGCCTATTCCTGTTCCTCGCTAGCCTTATATTCACTCCCATTTACCATTTCACCAGATTAACCAGCTGTGTCCACTCCCTCCATAAAACAGACAGATACACAACGCACACTGAACAGTCACAGTGTGTCAGCTAGTCAGCTACTCCCTAGTACACCCACACACCACTGCTTCCCCTAACCAATTAATTGTGGTTTACCAAGAGTCAGCTGTGTTTGTCCCTAAACCTGTTTATGCCTGTTGTACCTGCAATCTGAATGGGGACGGTGGTAGGCAGAATAATGCCCCCCAAAGATGTTTACATCCTAATCCTCAGAATTTCGGAATATGTTACCTTATGTGGCAACAGGGGTTTTGCATATATGATGAAAGTTAAGGACTTTGAGATGGTGAGAGTAGACTAGATTACCCGAGTGGGCCTCATCACAGAATCCTTTTAAGGGGGAGCCTTTCCTGCCTGAATCAGGCAGCGAGAACTATGATGGTGGAGACACTGTTAGAGAGCTAGTTACTAGCTTTGGTGATGCAGGAAAAGGGTCCTGAGCCAAGGAATGAGGGCCATCTCTAGATGCTGGCAAAGGTAAGAAAACAGACTCTCATCTAGAGTCTCCAAAAAGAAACGCAGCCCTGTTGAGCCCTAATGTTAGCCCAGTAAAACCCACGTTAGACTTCTGACCTAAGAAGGACTGTAAGATAATGCATTTATGTTGATTTAAGCCATTAAATTTGTGGTGATTATTACAACTACAGAACAATGATACAGGGATTAAAGACCTCCCTCTCCCCCCACACATCCTTTTAGTCTTGTCATAGCTGCTGTGGTTTTTTATGTATGAAGGGACATGTGTGCACAGGTGACCGTCCATGCTGCCCCCAGGGCCACGATAAGGATGCCTGAATCATTCATGGTCAGAACTCACATACTCAGGAAAATGAGAAAGCTGTCTCCAGACTGAAGGTTTTTATGACAGATTTGCTAGATCAAAGCCTGTATACATTTCTCAGGTAGGGAATTACAGGGCTAAGGGCTAAGTTATAAGGAATGGAAAGTTTAAAAACAAGAGTCCTACTTCAGACTTGCCATACTGACAGCTTATGAAAGTACACAAAATTTAGGGGAGGCATGTGAGATAGTGAGAAGGGCACAGTCTCTGGAAATAGGCAGGACTGAGTTTAGTTCCTGGAGGAAATCCCTTAACTTTGTTGGTAAAAGGGGAATAAAAATACCTAGTTCACAGAGTTGTAAAGATTATCAATAATGCATGTAAACCTCCAGGCACATAACATTCAATATATTCATTACGACTACTGTACCCACCACTTGCAATATGTGCTGCTGCTTTTTTTTTAAGGACAGATTTTTTTTATTAAAATATTAGTTTCAGGTGTACAATGTGGTAATTCGACATTTATATTTCTTATGATGTGATCCCCACAATAAGTCCAGTAACCATCTGTCACCATACAAAGTTATTATATAATGTTGACTGTTTTGCTTCAGCAGGCCTCTCTCAGAAAGGCAACACCTGTCACTCTCAGGGCTTCAAATTCTTTTTTTCACATATATTGCCTCATTTGATCTTGACAATATCTTGAGAAGTAGGCAGGGTAAGCTTTATTGTATTATAGAGATGGGAACTGAGGTGTGAAAAGATGAGGTGATTTTTAGACTGCTATTAAGTGGCAAAGAAAAGTCGAGAAAGCAAACTACAGTGCTCATTCTGCTGTCTCCCCACCTGAGGTCTACTGATCCTGTTTTTGGTTTCCACGTGCAATGTGGTTCTTTCATACTTGTGTAGCTTCCCAGCAAGCCCCTTTGTGCTGTTTTGTTTGAAACAGTGTCGTGATGTTCCCTTCCCCACACTTCTCCTACTGACAGCCTCACACCTCCCTGTGCAGTATCTAACAAGCTGTCTTTCCCTCAGCCATGACAGCGCAAATTCACCCTCCTACGTTGTGCAGCAAAGGCGCTATGAACAGGGTCCAGATTTAGAGTTGTGTGCTTGCTATAGGTTGGCAAGAGTGGTCAGAGCTGATTAGAGTTTTCAAGTTTGTAGGGTCAACCCCATAAAGATGTGTGCCCATCACCCCAGTTACTCCACATGTCTGTAGAACAGTCTGAAGATAGAGATATTTATTGTTGCCTTGGGTTCCCCAAAGGAAATCACCTTTCAGGATGCCAGTCGATGCATGGTCCAAAGGCATGTAGTACAAGGTTTGATGACCACCTTTTGCCCTTGTGGCCCTGAAGGCAGTCTTCATGTTTTATGTATAATGACTTCACCAGTGTGTTATAAATACATACACATGTTCTTAGAACTCTCCAGTTGCAGAGCTCTTATGTACTCCTATGGTCAAACATGAAATGCTTCCCTTCTCAAGGTTTACGGAGCTCACAAGAACTCTATTACGGGGCAAGGGCTTAGAATTTGGACCAAAAGGGCCACTTATCTCAGTCCCATAGTCCTGCTGCTTTCAGAGCCCATATTGGAGGAAGGGAAAAGAAGAGAGGGAGGAAGACTAAGGACTAACATCTAGACCTCACTGACTCTGCCTGGCCCCACGCTGCAGATATTTCTCACATAGTCCAGGGAAGTAGGTAGGCACTGTTACTTTTTACAGATGAAGAGCCTGAAATTAAGTAATTTACCCAAGGTCACATGGCAAATAAGTGACAGAACTGGAATCTGAGTTCAGGTTTGATTCACTCTAAAGCCAGTGTTACCAGAAGCAACTAAGGAGTATACCAAAGAGGGCTGATTTATTACAACCTGTTTGTCATCAGCTACAATTATATTAGCCTGTAACAGTAGTTCTCAATAGGGTGCAATTTTGCTCCCACACACACACACACACACACACACTTCCTGGGGGACATTTTGAAAGTCTGGAGACATTTTTGGTTGTCACAACTAAGGGAGAGGTACTACTGCCATCTAGTGGGTAGAGGCCCAGGATGCTGCTAAATACCCTACAATGCACAGGGCAGTCCCCACAGGAGGGTTATCCTGCCCCAAAGGTCAATATGTTGAGAAACCCTGACCTGTAAGAATCAGTCTCAGTATTGACAACTCACTGGCTTTATTTCTTTAACTTTTTTTTCCTGCTACATTTTTTTAACAAACTGACCAAAGGACTCAGTACCATACCACTGCTAATAGCAATTATAATAGTTAACATTTATTGAACACTTACTGTGTGCCAGATATCAACCTTTTAATCTTCAGAACAATCCTATGAGACAGGTATTGTTTTCAACCCATGTTACAGATATGAAAACTTAGACTTAGAAAGGTTATATAACATGTTATATATTAGCAAACTAATTAGTTGAGGGTGGGGTTAGAATTCAAATTCAGGCAAGAGCTGATTTCAGAGCCCATGGTTCTTAATAACTGTGCATGCATAATTTCTCTAGGTTTCTCCTGCCTCTGTAAAATAATGTTTTCCAAATCTTATTACAGTTAAACCTTGAATAACACAGGTTTGAACTGAGCAGGTCCACTTCCACACAAATGTTTTTCAATTGACCCGCCCCTTCAAGGATCAACTGGCGGTTGGGAATCTCCGTATGCAGAGGTCCGACTGTGGTTCTAGGTGGATTTTCCACTGCTTCGGTGGTCAGTGGCCCCATGTTGTTCAGTGGTCAACTGTAATTTGTATGCCACCTTGATTTTTTCCATGTTATTGTCTCTATTATTATTTGCTTATTGTTTTTCTTTAAATCTACTCGCTTTTTTAATGTAGTCTCATTGTACATGTACCTCAATGCAATTCTGAGTGACACAATGACCTGGTTATAGTTTTTCTCATACATATTAAAATAAGTGATACTTAGAGCAAAAGCCTACTTAACTATGCAGCACCTGTACCATCAGTATATTACTTCCTTTACCACCAGGGGTAATCTGGACCCTCTTTGGTAAATACTGGCTCAGGTGCTTCTTTCCAGTTTAATGTTTTCTCTTCCAGTGAAATGGCATAAAATTTGTAGACCCCAACGTGACTTCATGAGGAATGTAATCTAAATAATTAGAATGCCAAACAGACATATACGCTCCATTCTAATAAACCTCCAGGGCACCACCTACTTGAAGATGGAAAGCTGATGTAGAAAACAGTAAATGACTCAGCAACAAGGAAGGAGATGACAGGATGTTATTGGTGAGAAGACAAATGATTTGAATTTCTGAAAGATTCGGGAACTGGAATCACCAAATACTACAGAAGGCCTGGGAATAGAAGGGTTGCTTTAAATTCTGTATAAGCAATTGGGTCTCTGCCAGTCTCCATCACACCAAAAGTTCTTTATATGGACAAACTATAAAGCATGAGGGTAGAATAAAGACCTTTTTATGTCATGTAAGACTTCAAAGCATGTATGATATGATCATAGCTATCTATTCATACAAAATCATATATAAGTATACATGAAAAATTTTAATAGTTGCAAAAACACACAAAATCTCAATTTAGTTTCCATACTCCCTTTCTCAGAAAGCAACTGAAGGATAGGCTAAGGGTTTTTTAAGTTAAATTTATTGGAGTAACATTAGTTAATAATATTATATAAATTTTAGGTGTACAACTTTATAAAATGACATCTGTATACTCGATTGTGTGCTCACCACCCAAAGCCTAGTCTCCTTCCATCACCATATATTTAACCCCTTTTACTCTCTTTGTCCTCCCATTAACCCCTACCCTTCTGGTAATCACCATTCTGTTGTCTATATCTGAGTTTTGTCTATATCTATAGCTCATTTGTTGTAGTTTTTTATAATCCACATGAGTGAAATCATATGGTTCTTGTCCTTGTCCATCTGACTTATTTCACTTAGCATAATAATCTCAAGATCCATCTATGTTGTTGCAAATGGCAATGTTTCATTTTTTATGGCTGAGTAGTATTCTGTTGTATATATGGGCCACATCTTCTTCATCCAATCATCCATCAAAGGACATTTAGGTTGTTTCCATGTCTTGACTATTGCAAATAATGCTGCAGTGAACATAGGGGTACATATATCTTTATATGTTTTCAAATTTGGGTGTAGATACCCAGAATAGGGATTACTGGGTCATATAAGGCTTTGAAAGCCAAATCCAGAAAGAATTGCATGTGTTTTCTTCTTTCAACACTGCCCCATCCCTCTGTAAGAGAATGAGCAACAACTGCTATCTAGCTACATGAATGGGAGAAGCAAAGGGGAAATTTCCAAAAGAGAAAAGATTATTGGCTAATAGTCTCAAAATATATTCTAGCAACATTTGGCTGTCTGACATCCTCTGCTCTCCCCACTTCCAGCATACTGTCTCAGGATTCATCTGCTTACCTGCCCCACACCTGTTACACAAGTTACAGCATAAAGGCAAAGATAAAATCAACAGCTAGAAATGGGACTAGACATCAGTACTAGCAATCACAGAGGTGGGGCCAGCAGTTTGATTCAATTGGTTTCAAGATGATATCTCCTCGGGGCCGGCTGAGTGGCTCAGTTGGTTAAGAGCTCACTCAAGAGTTTGAGCTCTGAGCAACAGCGGTTCGAGTCCCAGCCCGAGCTGAGCAGCCGCTGAGCTGCCAACAGGTAGCAGGATGGCTCAGCTAAATAAAAAATAAAAATAAAAATAAAAGATGATATCCCAAACCTGAGGGGTTTGGGGGCAAAAATAGTACAGGACTGAGGAAATAATGGTTTCTGCCACAAAACAAAAAAGTTTGGTTAACTAAACTATTAAAGTTAAACCAAT
Source organism: Hipposideros armiger (assembly GCF_001890085.2). Taxonomy (NCBI): domain Eukaryota; kingdom Metazoa; phylum Chordata; class Mammalia; order Chiroptera; family Hipposideridae; genus Hipposideros; species Hipposideros armiger. Next base: position 6,787,324 of record NW_017731362.1, read on the forward strand.
TCATTGATCTTTGACCTAGAAATAAATATCTTAATCATAACTCGTTTTAACTAGTCAGTGGACTAACCAGTTTTAAGGACAGACAAGAGCTGCTTTTTAGTTTTTTATTAACATTGTATCCTTTGCTTTTTAACAAGCTGTGACAAGTCAATTCCCACATCTGGATCAGTAATCCAAACTCAAAACAGTGAAATAATCACCCTCTCTACACTCTGATGGTATCCTCATATTGGAATACATTTCTTTCTACTTTACCTTTGAAATGGTTCATTATTTCCCATATCTGACATAGCATGTAACAAAGTCAGGATATCTGGATTCAAATTGCAGCTCCCCCATCTATCACTATGGGTAAACAACATGGGCCTCAATTTTCTAATCCACAAATAATGTCTTTACACGAGATGATTTCTAATGCTTCTTCCAGCTCTAACACTCAATGATAAATTGCTTGCATAAAAATTCAGAAATAGTCCAGAGCTAAGGTACTTTGCTCTAGAATTGAAAGAAATGCAAAGGGATTAGAAAGAGTTGAGGAGAGAGAAGCTGAGAAGCATTAATGCTGAGAAGCCAGCCTTTTTCTTCTAACCGAGTAGGCACTCAATCCTTCGGGGCTGAGGGGAGTTGCTGTAGGGGGCAGTCAGTGGAGAAATGTTAGAAAAACCCACTAGACAGCTGTCTGCCTCACGGAAAGTTGAAACCACTCAATTACATATTGCACAGCAGCTCCAATCTAGTGAAATTTTGCGTGGAAAACTTCAAGTCTGATTAAGAGAATGAAATCCTTGTTCGGAGTTCTTCACATCTCACTCACAGAACCTCAAAAACAAACACGGGCTCATTTCTTTCAGCGTCTACCCAGAGCTTGGTTTTGCCAGCCACATTGGCAAAGAGATTGTACAGTGAGTCTTCATTTAATGTCATCTATAGTTTTGGCAACTTTAAGCAAAATTACATATAATAAAACCAGTTTTACCATAGGCTAATTGATATAAACAAGAGTTATGTTCTTATAGTAATCTGATCAAAGTTATAAAGAAATGAGGTTGAACACAAGGACGTTATTCAAGGACCTGCCGTATTTAATCTCCAGATGTCTGCTTGCAATAGGCTCAGAAGCAGTGTCTCCCATCATCCACTTGATGGATTGTCCACTCTTCAACCCATGCAGGAGGTGATTCTTAACCTTCTCCTTAGAAAATGTTATTTTCTCTTTCATTGCCATTAGCCTTTTCTTTGAACGGGTCAGGTATGCCCTTCTTCAAGATAGCTGTGGGGCCAGCCAAATGTCTCAGTTGGTTAAGAGTTTGCTTGGGAGCATGTGCTCTGAGCAGCAGGGTCGTCAGTTCGGTTCCCACATGGACCACTGATGCTGTGCCCTCTACAGCTAAGATGGTGGACAACAGCTCCACCTGGAACTGGGATGCCGTGAGTCACCGGTGATGGCATAGGCTGCAGCCCCTGCTGCAGTGGGCTGCTGTGAGCTGACATGAGTGGCCAGCAGCCAGCGTGAGCAGCATGAGCCGCTATGAGCGGCCGTCCAATGGCCGGTGAGCGACTGCCTCACCCAGGAAGAGCGCAATAATAACACCAACATAGGCCAGTGAAGCAACGTCCTCCACAACTAGACTGAAGAACAAAAGGTCAGCAACTCATCTGTTCCCCTTCCCCCAATTCCCCTATGCTGTTCCCCTCCCCCAGTTCCCCCAATAAAAATCTTTAAAAAAAAAAAAAAGATAGCTCTGCAGTCTTCCAGAGCGTCTCCTTATTCATGAACTCCATCATGAACCACATACCCCAACCCACCTCACACTCAACTACACAACTTACTGCCAGTCCCCCAGCTTCTGACTTTGTTTCTAAAAGTATCGTTTCACCCTTTGGACCTTAGACTACTTCAACTCCGAGACCTAGCTTCACCCCTGGACCATGACTTGGCACTCAACTCCTAGTTAAGAGGCTTTCTGCCACTCTCAGTGAATGCTCTGTATAATTCAGCTGACCCTGAAGTATATACTTCAGGGTACATGACCAATGTCCCTACTTGGTCAGCCCACATGCAGAACCCAGGCCAAATAGGGGAGTCCTTCAATCTGCTCCATAAAGTCATGAACCAGATGAGAGAGAAATCTGAAGCCTGGTTGAGACCAAAAGACTGAGATCGTGAGGGTCCAGTCACTGCCTGTGTTGTTGGCAGGATGACTAATGAGAACTAATTCTTGGTCTTGAGAAAAAGAAGAGAGTCATGAATATTTCTCCATCTTAAACAGCTCTCCAAGGCCCATGGCAGAGGTTACCACAAACAAATGTCTGTTTCACATTATTGGGTGAAACATTGACTGCCCAATGGCAAATGGCCCCTAACTGAAGAGAGGAATTCTCAATTCTATTGTAGCCTCATAAATGGAAAACAAAAGAAGAGCCTTTCAAAATTTAGGAATCCTTGCTCTACTCATGGATATCATTCACAAGAAATAGTACCTAGTGAATATCTTTTGATGCAGAAAGTAAATATTAATGAAGGAAACATAAAACACTAATTTCTGATAATATATAGCTGTCTTTGTCCATTCTCCTATATACTTATATTCTGAGTGAATGTATTTTTACTTGACTAAAAAACATCATTGCAATATTAGATCCATAAAATTAATTGGAATTTGACTTGTTCATTTTCTACTTATTGATATGTTGAGAAACTGTGTTCATTTAAAACTCTCCAAGCGTAATTTTGGAGAAATGAAACTATCCACCAAGAGCTCGATTGATTTAAGCCATCATAATTACCTCTGCCCTGGGCTGCTACCAGATGGTCTCTATTTTTACAAAACAAAGATTTTCGAGGGGAAATATTCACCTTCACGTCTGTTTAAACCATCCTGTTCTTCCTCTTGGAAAGAAGCAGCAGTCACCCTCCTTCCACTGTTAGCCCCTAGCTGTTCCTCTGGACATCGTAATACACTGGAATTGCCCACTCAGAAAGCTTCCACACCTTTTATGAAAGTCTGGCTCATCTAAAAATTGGTCCACGTCAAAGCAGAAGTTGTCATCTGCTGGTCATGTTAAAACAGAGGTAGAGAAATATAGCCAAGAGTATAGAGAGTTGAGTTCCAATCCTAGCTCTGCCTTTAACCAGATATGTAACCTTGAGCAAATCTGTTGGGACTTTGTGAGTCTCCACTATCTGTCATAGGAAAATAATATGTGCTCTGTGTGTATAACCTTACAGCGTTGTTATGCACCTCAAATGAGAGATGTGTAGGAAAGTGCTTTGAACAATTTAGACCTCTGTATAAACACCAGATTACCATCACCACTGAGTGAAATCTCATGGCAATGGGGAGACAGTTGCTTAGTTCTAAAGATTTCCATAACCTAAATCATACGTGCCCCATTCCTAGGTGTATAATCTGAAAGTGTTTCTTGATGCCTCACTGATGGGAAATATCCTAAATCATCCTTATAAATAAGTTCATTTCACTATTATTCTCTTTCACACAGATTTTCCATTCAAATCAACAGCTGGGTAATTCAACCCATGTATGTAAGCCCACTGCCTTTCTCTGATAGAGCTAAAAGTAGAGGTGAGAGGAAAAAGGGCAAAAAAAAAAAAAAGAGTAAGCCATTCCTTTTGTATTTCCATGAGAGACCTTGACCAGGTCTATCCCAACCTCCTTAGCTTCTCTTATTGGTGAAAATATGTCCTGTCCAGCTTTCATCACTGCCTTGTAGATAGATCACTCCAACTGGCAGGCTGATCACATGATTGTCGGTAGCCTCTGCCGGCTCATACATCTGCTTGTATTGTCTTTCACATCAATCCAAATTGCCGTGGTAAAGTCAGCCAGATCGATGCGCAGCCTTTCCACTGCGATAATAGACACAGCCCTACTTCACGCTCTCCTCTGCCGGCCATTCTTCAGTCTGGGTCTGGAGCTTCAGGCCCTTATTTTCTTCCCAGCAGGCACAAGCCCCATTACATATTTATTCTCCTCCCCAGCAGTGGAGCAATTATAAGTTGTCATATTCAAACACAATTTCTATCCTGCAGTTCAGACCTCAGGAATGTCTACTCTTTCCAGTAGAAACTTTCTTCCTCCTTCCACCCCTCCATTGAACAAAACATGATTTGAATTGTTCTTTTCTGGGTTTGCGGGAGGAAGGTTTCCAGCTTTATTGAGATATAATTAACATATACTATTGTGTAAGTTTAAGATGTACAATGTGTTGCTCTCATACATTTATGTATAGCAACATGATTACCACCATAGCGTCATGTAATCACCATTTCTTTTTTGTGATGAGAACATTTAAGTTACTCTTAGCAACTTTCAAGTATATAATACTGAAATATTAACTATAATCATTATGTTATACTTTAGATCTCCAGAGCTTACTTACTCTTTGACCAACATCTCCCCATGTCCCCACCCCAGCCCCAGGTAACTACTATTCTACTCTGTTTCTTTGAAAATGTTTGGCTTTTTTAAATTCCACATATAACTAATATCATACAGTATTTATCTTTCAATGTCTGACTTATTTCATTTAGTATAAATGCCCTCAAGATCCATCCATGGTGCCGCAAATGGCAAGATTTCATTCTTTTTAATGGCTCAATAATAGTATTTGTGTGTGCATGTATCACATCTTTATCCATTCACCCATTGAGGGACACTTAGGTTGTTTTAATATCTTGGCTATTGTCAATAATGCTGCAATAGGCATGAGAGTGCAGATATATTTTTGATATCTTGTACTCATTTCCTTTGAATAAATACCCAGAAGTGAGATTGCTGGATCATAAGATAGTTCCATTTCTAATTTTTTGAAACTCCATAGTTTTCCACAGTGGCTTCACCAACTGACAATGCCACCAACAGTGCACAAGGCTTCCCTTTTCTCCACATTCTCATCAACACTTATCTTTTGTCTTTTTGATAATAGCCATTCTAACAAGTGTGAGGTGATATTTCATTGTGGTTTTGATTTGCATTTACCCAATAATTAGAGAGGTTGATCTCCTTTTCATGTACCTGTTGGCCATTTCTATGTCTTCTTTGGAAAAATATTTATTCAGATCCTCTGCCCATTTTTAATCAGATTTTTCTTTTTTTGGTATTCAGTTGTAGAAGTTCTTTATAGATTTTAGATATTAACTCATCCAACGCATAGTTTGCAAAAATTTTCTAGTTTTATACGTTGCCTTTCATTTTGTTCATTGCTTCTTTTGCCATGCAAAAGTCTTAAGTCTGATGTATTCCTACGTGCTTGTTATTTTCTCTTTTGCTATTCGTGCTATTGGTGTCATACCCAAAAGGTCTTTGCTGACATCGATGGTGAGGAGCACCGGCCTTGTTTTCTTCTAGGGGGTTTTACAGTTTCAGGACTTACGTTTTATTCTTTGATCCATTTGGAGTTAATTTTTCTCTTTTCCATATCCTAACACACCTCATAATGACCAAATAGCATACACACGAAAGTAGGTCTGTGTCAGGACAAGGGTTCAAAGTGGAATGCTGGAGTCTTACTGCTTTCCACGGAGACTTGACCTCAGCTCAGGAGCTGCACCAGCAAACTAACACTGCAATCATTGCCAGGTTAGGAGTTGAGAAAGGGAAGAGACAGATTCCAACTGTCTATTTTCCACTTAGGGTTCAGATAATCTTAGGGGCAAGGAAAGGAAGTACAAGTGAAACAGAATGTGCATCTATCTTTGCTCTTCCTGTCCTCTCCTTTTGCCCACAGTATATCTCTTTTGCAGCTTCCTTGAGGATAGAACACGACTCCCTCCCTTCCTTATTCACTATGTCCCCAAGCAGCTTTCTGTTGGTATGGGAAAGGAAGGAGGAAAGGAGGGTGGAAGCGGCAAGGCAGCCTTGGAGTTAAGCTCTGGGAAACAAAGTAAGCAGCCCAAAGATGACTTCTGTAGGAAGTTTTTTTCTTTTTACCTTTTGATGCCCCCTTCATTCATCTCTCTCAAGTTTTTGAGTGGTCCAATTCATTTTTCTGCATATGGTTATCCAGTTTTCTCAACACCATTTGTTGAAGAGACTATCTTCCTCACAGTGGATGTTCCTGGTGCCTTTATCAAATATTTGTTTACCATATATGTGGGGGTTTAATTCTGGGCTTTCTATTCTGTTCCCTTGGTCTATGTGTCTATTTTTAATGCTAGTACCATACTTTTTAATTACTATAGCTTTGTACAATTTGAAAACAGGAAGTGCAATGCCTCCAGGTTTGTTTTTCTTTCTCAGGATTGCTTTGCCTATTTGGGGTCTTCTGTGGTAGTTCCATACAAATTTTAGGATTTTTTTCTATTTCTGTGAAAAACACCATTGGAATGTTGATAGCGGTTATGCTGAATCTATATATAGCTTTGGGTAGCATGGACATTTTAATATTAACTCTCACAACCCATGAACATGGGATGTACTTCCATTTGTTTGCATCTTCTTTGATTTCTTTCAGCAAAGTCTTGTAGTTTTCATTGTACAGATCTTTCAATTCTTTGAATGAATTTATTCTTAGGTATTTTATTGGTTTTGATGCTATTGTCAATAGAGTTGTTTTCTTTATTTTTCAGGTGTTTCATTATTAGTGTATAAAAAAGCAACTTATCTCTGTGTATTGATTTTTATATCCTGCAATGTTACTGAATTTATTGACTAGGTCTAATAGATTTTTAGTTGAGTCTTTAAGATTTTCAATAAATAAGATCATATCATCAGCAAATAGTGATAATTTTACTTCTTCTATTTCAATTTGGATGATTTTTATTTCTTTGTCTTGCCTGATTGCTAAAGCTAGAACCTCCAGTACTATGTTGAATAGGAGTGGAGAGATTGGACATCCTTGTCTTGTTCTTGATCTTACAGGAAAGCTTTCAATTCTTTTCCCTTGAGTAAAACGTTAGGAGTGAGTTCATTACTGACCTTTATTTTGTTGAGGTATGTTCCTTCTATACCCAACCCATTGAGGGATTTTATCATGAAGCAATGTTGTATTTTGTCAAATGTTTTTCCTGCACCTATTGAAATGTTCGTATGATTTTTACCTTTCATTCTATTAACATGGTGTACCATATTTATTGATTTAGGTGAGTCAAACTATCCTTGCATCCCAAGGATAAATTCCACTTGGTCATGGTGTATAATCCATTTAATGAGCTCTTGAATTTGGTTTACTAATATTTTGTTGTGAATTTTTGCATCTATGTTCATCAGGGATATTGGTCTATAGTTATGTTTTTTTGGAGTGTCCTTATCTGGCTTTGGTATCAGGGTAATGCTGGCCCTGGAGAATCAGTTTGAAAATGTTCCCTCCATTCCAATTTTTTGGATGATTTTTAAGAATTGGCATTAATTTTCCTTTAAATGTTTAGTAGAATTCATTTGTGAAATTTCTGGTCCTGGGGCTCTCTGTCTTGGAAGAGTTTTGATTACTGATTCAATCTCTTTAATTCATTATTGGTATGTTTAGACTTGCAATTTCTTTCTGGTTCAGTGTTGAAGTGTTGTATGATTCTAGGAGATTATCAGTTTCTTCTAGGTTATCTAATCTATTGGCTTATAATTGATCAACGTACCCCCTTATGATCCTATGTGTTTCTGTAGTGTCAGTTTTATTTCTCTTTCATTTCTGATTTTGTTTCGTCTCTGTTTTTTTCTTAATCTCACTAAAGGTTTTGTCAATTTTTTTGTCAGTTTTATCTACTGAAAAACCAGCTGTTAGTTTATTTGATCTTCTCTATTTTTCTAATATCTATTTCATTTATTTCCACTCTGATCTTTATTATTTCCTTCCTTCTGCTAACTTTGAATTCAATTTGTTATTTTCTAGTTCCTTGAGGTTTTTCATTTGTGATCTTTCTAATTTCTTAACATATGCATTTACCACTATAAACTTCCCTTTCATACTGGCTTTACAACATCCAATAGGTTTTGGTAAGTTGTGTTTCTATTTTCATTTGTTTCAAGATATTCTTTGTATTCCCTTTATTTCTTCTATGACTCACTGGGTGTTCAGGAGTGTGTTATTTAGTTTCCACAGACTTATAGATTTTTATTTAGCTTTTCTCATGTTGTTAATTTCTAGTCTTATATCATTGTGGTTGGGAAAAATACTTGGTATGATTACAATCTTCTCAAATTTGCTAGGACTTACTTTGTGTCCTATCATATGATTTATCCTAGAGAATTTTCTGTATGCACTTGAGCAAATGTGTGTTTCACTGATGTTAGAAGGAATGTTCCAAAAATGTCTGTTAGGTCCGTTTGATCTATAATAATATGTGGTTCAAGTCCATTCTTTCCTTGTTGATTTTCTGTCTGGGTGATCCATTCATTGTTGAAACTGAGATATTGTAGTCTCCTACTATAAATGTATTGTTGTCTATTTCTCCCTTTATGTCTGTTAGTATTTAATATATTTAGGTACTCCAATGTTAGATGTGTACATATTTTTTATATATTTTCTTAATGGGTTGACCCCTTTAACATTATATAATGACCTTCCTTTTCTGTTACCATTTTTTGGTTTAAAGTCTATTTTGTCTGATCTAAGTATAGCTACACCTGCTTTCTTTTGTTTACACTTGCATGAAATATATTTTTTCATCCATTCACTTTGAGCCTATGTGTGTGTCTTTAGAACTAAAACGAATCTCCTATAGGCAGCATATAGTTAAGTCTAGCTGCTCTGTGCCTTTTGATTATAGAATTTAATACATTTACTTTTAGAGCAATTATTGATACGTAAAGGCTTACTAAGCTAGTAAGTAAGCCATCTTATTAATTACTTTCTGGTTGATTCATATTTCCATTACTTCTTTTCCCTCTGTCTCTGCTTATTTTCATAAATTGGTTAATTTCTGTGGTGGTATGCTCTGTTTCTCCTTTCTTTGTCTTTTGTGGGTCTACTCTAGATTTTTGTTTTATGGTTACCTTGTGAATTACATAGAAGATATAGACAAAACAGTCCATTTTAGGCTGATAGCAACTTATCTTTAAATGGCTATAAAAGCTCCACCCTTTTACTTATCCTTTTATATTATTGATGTACAATTTACATCTTTTTAGGTTGTATATGCATTAACAATGTACAGTACCTATAGTTATTTTTACTACTCTTTTCCTTTAACTTTTATCCTGTATTTGAGTGGTTAACACACCATGCTAATATAGAGTTAGTTTTCTAATTATGTCTGTCTTTCACATTTACTAGTATGCTGTGTACTTTCATAGATTTTCATATCTCTGATTAGCATCTTTTCATTTCAGCTTGAAGAATTTCTTTCAGAATTTCTTGCAAGGCAGGTCTGGTGACTGTGAGCTCCCTTAGTTTTTGTTTGTCTGGGAAGACCTTTATTTCTCCTTCAAATTTGAAGAATAACTTTGCCAGATAAAGTATTCTTATTTTTATTTTTCCACACTTTGAATAAGTCATTCCATTATCTCCTGGCCTGTAGAGTTTCTGTTGAGAAATCTTATATCCCAATAGATGTTTCTTTGTACGTTACTTTCTTTTTTCCCTGGCTGACTTTAAGATTCTTTCCTTACCATTGATTTTGGAGGGATATTGTAATGTGTCTTGGAGAAGGTTTTTGCATTGAATAATGTTTTGCATTGACTAGAGTGTTCTATTAGCCTTGTGAACTTGTATGTCCATGTCATTCCCCAGGTCTGGAAAGTTCTCAGCTATTTCTTTAAATAAACTCTGTTCGCCTTTCCTTCCCTTCTCCTCTGGAACCCCAATTATTTCGATATTTGCCTTTCTGATGGAACCTGATAGCTCTCATATGCTTTCTTCACTCTTTTTAAATTCTTGTTCCCTCTTCTCTTCTAGCTGCATTACTTCTATAGTCCTATTCTCCAAGTTACTTCTATCTGGTGTGCACTGCCACAGATGCTGTGTATTACATTCTTCATCTCATTCATTGAATTCTTTAGCTCCAAAATTTATTTGGTTCTTTTATTATAATTTCAATCGCTTTGGTTAAAAAAACTCTTTCTGTTCATTAATTTTATTCTGTATTTCATTGACCTGCCTCTTTGAGTTGTCTTGTAATTCACTGAATTTCTTCATAATACCTATTTCAAATTCTTCACCAGTTAGACCACAACATTCCATGCTTTTGAGTTCAGTTGCTAAAGAGTTATCATTTTCTTTTTGTGATATATTTCCTTGATTTTTCATGTTGTTTGTAGTTACACACTTCTGCTAAGTTTATACTTTCTGTGGATCTTACTATTCACCAGTCTGGCTATTAGAACCCTGTCTTTCATATTCCAGGAGGTGGTGCTATAGCTCAAGTTTGTGGTGTCTCCCTTGTCCCCTGACCCTGGTCTATTTCCTGATCACACACTGTCCACCGGAGCTTGCTCTCATGGATGCACTCAGGAGCACACGGAAGGAGCAGGCAGAATGGGGGGAGGTGTGTTTAGCACTTGTGACTTTGCGAGTGCCCTGAGCCCTTTAAGAGCTGGTTCTCAGCCTTCTGTATCTCATGGACACAAGCTCCATGGGCTTTCAAAGCTAGATGTTTTGGGGGGCTATCCCTCAGTTGCAGTTCTTAAAAGTTGGGGGACCAACTTCAAAAGCTTTGCTCCTCAGGGAGATCTCAGAGTTGTGAGTTCCCTCCTGACTGTGAGTCACCAGGCCAGGGTTGGGGGTTTTGGTAAGATTGTGTCAGCCTCTCCTACCTGTTTCAATGTGGGTTTTTTTTTTTCTCTTTCACCCAATGTGTAGAAGATGCTCAGTTGGTTTTTGGATTTCTTTTGTAGGGAACTGTTCCATGTGTAGCTGTAGATTTGGTGTGTCCATGCAAGAGGCAAGTTTGAGATCCTTCCGTATTACCATCTTAATCCAGAACTCCTTCATTTCTTTTTATTTATTTTTTTATTTTTGGTCCTCTGATTGGATATTTTCAAGTGATTTATCTTCAAGCTCACAGATTCTTTTCTGGCTGGTGCAGTCTGTTGTTGAAGCTTTCTATTGAATTTTCAGTTCAGTCAGTATATTCTTCAGCTCCAAAATTTATTTTTTGGGTTTTTTTTTTTATGTTTTCTCTTCATTGAACTTCTCATTTTATTTTTGTATTGTTTTCCTGATAGCATTAAATTGTTTAACTGTGTTCTCTTGTAGGTCTCTGAGCATCTTTAGAACAATTATTTTGAATTTTTTTATTGGGCAATTCCTGTTCTCCATTTTATAGGGGCCAGTTACTAGAAGTCTACTGTAATCCTTTGATGGACTCATGTTTCCCTGATTCTTTGTGATCCTTGTAGCCTTGCATAGGTGTCTGCACATCTGAAGCAGCAGTTACCGCTTCCATATTTTATGGACTAACATTGGTAAGGGAAGAAATTCACCTGCAGATAAGGGCATGCTGGAACATGCTGTGGTCTAGTGGTGCAGGACCCTAAGTATGCGGGTATGTGGCAGCACTGGGTCCAGGGGAATGTGATGACTCTTGTACTGAGGTCCATAGCATCAGTAACTGCATGGTTTGTGAACAGGGTGCATATCTACAATAGCTGCAAGGACTACAAGGGTCCTCAGTGGCATCTCCAGGTCCAAAAGCTAGGAACCAGGGTAGGCAGAAATGGTGGCCAGAGCTGGTGGTATGCACATATTCAACTGTGGGGGGCAGCTGTAGGTATCTGTGTAGTGGCAGGGGCCAGTAGCAGATACAGACATAGCGGTGGGGACCAGGGCCTCCTGCGGGCACACGGGCAGCTGCAGGTACCATAGGTATCAGTATGCACTAGCTTGGCTGCTGGGTCTCACCAGAGGTACACAGCGGCAGTGGAGGCCATCATGGGGGTCAAGCTAGGGGCATGCAACTACATAGCTGGAGGGATTAGCTGCAGGTAAGTGCAGTGGTGCAAGCCAGTGACAGAAGACAGGGTTTATCTAGGCCCACAAGGAGGCGGAGGGCCCTGGCTGTTGTATGCTCTCCCATGGCTGCATAGTCTCTCCCCTTGGGCATGTGCACTGCAGTGGAGGCCAGTGATGGATATCAGGCTGGTGTACAGGAGGGGATTTCCCTGAGTGCACACACTGCAGTAGGAATCAGCCACGGGAATCTAAGCTGGTGACTTGTGCTCACATAGTCACAGAGGCCTGAACTGGCTGCCAGTATGGTTCCTAGGTTCCAGCAGGGGCTGGCGTAGGGTGGGAGTGGAGAAGGACTCAGGCAGCTGCCATCAACAAATGTGAATACTTGTGAGGCAAAAGCTAGTGAAATCTACAGGGGATCCATGGCGCCTGTGCTGGTCATTGGCTTCTTCAGTGGTGAAGGTTTGTCTGCAGAGCAGGTCACTGGGACTCACGATCACTCCTGCTGTGTGGCTGCTACTGGCAGCCCCTGCTTTTCTTCCTTGTTCCTGGTCACCTCTATACATCTCAGCTTTGCCAGTTGGAGTGGGGTGAAACTGATGCAGGACCTTCGTGCAGTGCCCTGAAAGGGTAGGGAAGCTGTCACTCACCCCATTGTTCCTTCTGAAGCGGGGGAGCTCTTTCTGGCTGGAAGTTCCCTCTTGGTGCTGAGCAATGCTGGCTTGGCGGATGGGATGATGCAGGCAAAATGAAGCTGTCTCCCTTCCCTTTTTGTAGTTATTCTCAGGTTTCTTATTCCACTGTGTCGCTAGTTTCTTAAGCGGATTCTGTAGCTCTCTCAGAGCTCTTTTTGTTCGTGGATAGCTGTCTAGTTATTGATCTTTGTTGACGGACAGAGGCTGGGGTCTCCTATGCTGCCATTTGGTGACATCACTCCTGAATTATACTTTTGAGTACTGTCACATCAGCTTCACTCTTTCAATGTACTCAGTCTTTTCCATCTTTCTCAGTGCCTGGAGTGAAGAGCTGCACCTGTAAGGACCGGATCAAGGAACTTCCTTGCCCGAAGTATAATCTTTCTAATCTATACACAAAAAGCCCAAAATGACTTTGCTCATAGTTGGTAATTAGCCCTGACATCACCAACTTCATTTGTCAAGGTGACAGGCGTGTTGTCTTGGCAGTTAGCCAGCCCTTCTAGTATCACTGCTCTGTCTTCTGTAAACATGCAATTAGGGTGGAGATGACAGCTCTGTGACTCCATAATAACCTTTTGAGGCTGGAAGTTCTGATAGCACTTTGGAAGGTTACCCCTCTCTTTCCCTGAGGGCAAAAGCTCCCGTCTACAGATCCTTGGGCAAATAAAAACTTTCAAAAATGAGTTCCTCCGCAGCATGTGGGCAGATGTATACCACTTCACTCTTGATCACTACTTCCCAAAGGAACAGCCTGCCTTTTTAAATAACTTTTCCATGGCAATTTCTTCCACACTGAGTCACGGTGGTCCAAAGTTGGCCCAAGAAAATCCATAACCTTTTTTCCAAGCTACTGTTTCGCGTACTCTAGATGGTTCCAGGCCATGTCAGCCTTTTCATTCCTTCCACAGTTAGGGAGAGTCTTTGAGGAGGTCAATGACAGCTCATTCAGGTTTTTTGTGGTCAGTTTGGGAAAACACATCAAAATATTTTACGAAGTAGTAGAATAAGCCATGAGAAACCCTGTCCTTCAGCACAAAGCCAGTGCTGAAATCTAGTACACTAACAAGTTTCCCTGCATTAATGTCAGTTCACATTTCAGAAGGCAAGAGAGAAAGTCCTAAGAAATTTCTCATTCAAAGAGTTTGTCCTTGGGTAGAGCTGAAAATCTGAGCGGCGGTTCATAATAGAGCCCCCTGGGAATTATCTGAAACAAAATAACCTGCATTCATTCCCTCACTCATCATTCAACAAGTATTTATTGAACATCTGCTACGTGCCAAGCTCTATGGGGACTCAGTGGGGTTTTCAGAGATGAATCAGCCCTGTATCCTTTTCTATCAGAATTTGGCCAAACCGGTAGAAAAGGAAAACAATGGCATTAGCAACATCAACATAAGTGTTCCTATTTATTAATTTCTAGGAACTATGCTAGGTATTCTCATTTCATCTACCCAACAAAACTGCCAGGGAGGTGCAGATGACATAAGCGCAAGTCAGAGATTCTGGTAAATTGCCAGCATGTATACAGCTAGCATCTGGCAGAGTCAAGATGAAAAGCAAGGCCACTCTGACCCCAAAGCCTGTAGCTTGACGAATACCATAAGATACACTCAGAGAAAGTACACTGGCAGTTCTAAAGAGACAGAAAATACATCTTGACCTTTTTGCAATTTGGGTTTATCAGAAACCATATTCTCCTAGACTTGGTGATGTCACCTTTACGCACGTTTAACACGAAACTTTCCTCAGCCTAGAAATGAGTTCAGCAGCTTACTTCAGTTTCTCATGCTCACCTATAATATTAGGAAAAGTTACTCATTGGATTATGGATCTTAACATCTTTGCATGGGACCTGTCCCATCCCAACCTGTCCTAGGGCAATTAGTTCCACTCTCATCTAGGCTGCTATGGGTCTTGTCTGCCTCCTTCCGAGCCTCCTGCCTCCTTCTTTCCTAGGAAAAACCTTTGTCATGTGGTTCCTGTGGGGTTAATCCGCATTACCCCGTCCCCAAGAACATGATCTAATCCAGGTAGCTCGAGTAGTCCTTTCCCACTGACCTCAGTCATTGGTTCAGCTATGGGCAAGGGTCCCAACCAGACCGATCAGTCTCTGCTGGGACTTTTCTGCTACCACAGAAGAGACTCTCTTGCTTCTGCTTGGGTGTTAGGTTGAAAGAATATGAGTTCAGGTCTCCATCTGCTATTTTGCCAGCAAAAAAAAAAGGCTGAGAGACAGAGGGCACCCTGACAATAGCATTGCAACCTGGATTCCACATACTTGAGGCTAGTTGCATACCTGGTCTTTTCAGCTCAGAGCACCACAAAGTGTCCTCTCTCCATAAGCTAGTATAAACTGAGTTTCTTTCACCAGAAACCACAAATTCTAAATAATGCATTAAGATAGTTGTCTACAGACTTCTTTATGTGTATACCCATCACTAAAAAATGTTGCTCCCCCTCAAAGTATATACATATAGGTGTGTTTATTACATACTTATATTGTCATACTAGCATGTTATGAAATTATTAAAAAACACAGAAAATATATACATTATAAAAGAATGATTGAAAGCTAAATATAAATTAAAGCTTTAATGTTTTCTTTCTTTCTTTCTTTTTCTTTCTTTCTTTTCTTCCTTTGACTTGTCTGCAAAGCCTCTGAATGGTCACATCCCACTTTAGAAACCACCACATGGATGAAGTTAGAAGGGTGTGAGATTTGGGTAGTATTGAGAAGAAAAAATCAGAGCTTAGTCTTAGAAAACAGAGCAGTTTCTGTTGATGATGCACTTTAGGGTGACACTGCTGTTGGTTGATGGAGATCATTGGTAGAGGCATAGAACATTTGACCTCGGGAGATCGGGGAATTCAGAGGACAAAGTGACGAGCATCTCAATAATGTCCTCTACTTTTCAGCACCATCATTGAAGCCTGCTCCACAGAATTCACTTTCTCATAATTCAACTTTGGCTTCCATTACACTGTATCATAGCTAGGTGACAACCCGTCTATCTCTTTCACTTAACTGTAACCATTTTAACATCATTTCACTCATCTGCATTCCTAATGCTTTCTTAACACAGAACTGGGAAACTTCTGTGATGAAGAAATGTGTGTATTACTCCAGTTTAGAGCCAGAACAAGAAATCAATTTAAGGCTCTTCCTTGGCAAGAGGTAAAACAGTGAAAAACCCAATATATCATTTCTCAACTGAGAGAACTTTATGTTGAGTTTCATATAGGTCACTTTAAATCTGTGTGTAGTAAGACCCTCAGTCTGGGTCTACCTCTTCAAAGGGAAAGGAGACCACTTCTTAGGCTTTGTTGACAACTCATTAATATAAATATGATGAAAATAGCAAACATTCACTACATATGATAAGCTCTTTATATGTATCAACTAAAAATAGTAAGTACCATCATCCCCAATTTACATATGTGAAAACTGAGGCTTACAGAGGTTAAATTACTTGCCTGAGTTCACACAGTCAGGATTCAAACAGAATTGTGTGACTCCAAGCATGTGTTATATTAGAGCTTTCATTTTTCTAGAGCTTTCTCTCCTCTGTATTGCCCTGGCTCCAATCCCTTTCAGCCAGGGTCCAGAATTTAATCCCTGGATTCTTACTATTTAACCCCTTTGCTGACATCCTGCCTTTCCGAGCCTCTCAGCTTGGTAACACAGCACCTTTACGTGGTGCTACCCTACAAGGATTCTTGATTCTAGCAACTCTCTGCTGCCCCCACCTGGCACGCAGAAGTATAGACTCCATCACTTCAGCCTAATTAATCCCTTATTGGCACTGTCCAATGGCTATGCATGTAACTAAATTTCTTAGCGGCCACACTAACACAGCAAAAATAAATAGATGAAATTAATTATAATTATATACTTTATTGAACTCAAAATATCATTTCAATACCAAAAATTTGTTGAGATATTTTATATTCTATTTTCCATCCAAATCTGGTATGTATTTCACACTCAAAACATATCGCAGGGCCGGCCGAGTGGCGCGGTGGTTGAGAGCTGGCTTGGGATGCCAGAGGGCCCGGGTTCGGATCCCACATATGAGGGCCAGTGACACTGCCCTCTACAGCTAAGATGCTGAACAGCTCAACCAGGAGCTGGGCTGCCGTGAGTCACCAGCAACGGCGTAGGCTGCAGCCCCTGCTGCAGTGGGTTGCCATGGGCTACCGTGTGTAGCTGGCAGCCAGCATGAGCGGCCAGCAGCCGCAGTGAGCAGCCGTCCAGAAGCCAGCAACTGATCTGCCTCGCCTGGGAAGAGCGCAATGATGGTGCCAACTTGGGCCAGTGAAGCAACTTCCTCCACAACTAGACAGAAGAACAAAACGACAGCAACTTGTCTGTTCCCCTTCCCCCAATTCCCCAGCTCTGTTCCCATCCCCCAATTCCCCAATAAAAATCTTTAAATAACATTGCAATTTGCACCATCCACATTTCAAGTGCTCAGAAGCCACATGTGGCTAGTGGCTACAATATTCTACAGCTTACCCTTTGAAATTAAATCCACCCTTTACCTCTGATGAAATTGATAAAGTGGGTCCCATCTGGAGATGAATTGTCATTACCAAGTTTTAATGTCTTCTACCAAATCAAACTGGATTATAACAGAAATATGTCACTTAAAAGCCCATTTTATAAAGTGAGAAAGCACAGACTTTATCATCAGATGGTTTCAGATGCAAATCCCAGCATAATACAAATCCCAGTTAGAAGGATTTTCACTAACTGGTGGTTTATAATAATGAAAAATTAAATATTTGTTTAAATGACCCTCACTAGGATGAATAACAAATTGTGGTATAGTCCCATGAAGGAATATTGTACCATCATTTCAATGAACAAACTAGGTCTACATGTGTGCACAACGTGGATATAACTAAAAAAAAATATTTCGTGGAAAAAAATGTATTGTATAATAGGGTATCTTCAGTATGAGACCATTTTTTAAAAGTTTAAATCATGTAAAATAATGTAATACATTGCTTGTGGATACACACAAATGAACTGAAATTATAAAGACATGCTTGGATAGATACACTTCAGAAACAGTGATTCTCTGGGGGTGGAAGGAGGGAAATAGGGTGACAGGATGGAAAAGACTTCAACAGTACTTGCATTTATTTATTAAGGAGGAGAAGGGAAAAAAATTCTAAGACAAAAACTTAGGCAGTTTACAAATGACTACATCTCAGGAAGTCCCTTGCCTGAAGGGCACTATCCAGCCTTAGTAGTCTTGAGAAAGCAAACCGAGCAAGTGCATTTTTTAATCTAGGGAGTTTCTAGACTATCTTCCATCTAAAATCAGTTTTCCAAGGTAGCCCATCTATCTCCCCATGAGACAAACCCGAACTTCAATAACACTGGCTTGAAGAAGGTTAGAGAAGCACACAGGTACGGCTACTCAATATTGAACTTACCAACTAGACACACCTGGGAAGAAGTGCCTTTCAGAACAATCTGATTTAAGTTAATGGAGCATAACAAGAAATGTCTCCATAGTTTGCTCAGTCTGTAGGATTTCTACTTCGAGCTGTTTATAGTGTAAGAAAATTTAAAGAAACTAACACAAAGTTAGTTGTCATACAGGCATTGGAAATTTAATATCGTGCTTATGGAGGATTTATTCCTGGACATATTTTTTATCAACATCTAACCCATCTGTGCTTCTGCAGTGAGGTTTCTAATGCTGAAGTCCTATGACTATTTCCATTTGCTCTGTTACAATTATGCAAAACCGTGTGTTTTGTTCTGCCTGAACCCAGTTCGATTTAAACACTGATTAAGTGGTAAATAAATGAATGTGGTGCAAGTGTTGATGGAATCAACATAAACTGGCACTTACACATGGAAACAAACCGGCCACTAATGAATTAATTGTACTCTTTATTTGGTGGGAGAATATTTCATGTAATCAAACGGAATGCACCCACAATCATGGGTCCCAGTAAATGGGTATGTTACAAGAATGACAGTAAACTAATTCGAAGCAGCACTTCCAGCACAGGGTATGCGCTCTAATTAGAAAAGTGAGGCATCTGGTGAAAGAAAAAATACACAATTTGCCTTGGCCCCTTGACAATGCTCCTACCAAGATAATGTGACTTTTAAACAGAGAATGAAGACAATTAATTCCCTGATGAATAAAACATGCACATTTAAAGTCATAGAAATCTTCAGCAAATTTCTGCAGAGACCACAACAACATTCCACAAACCAGCATAATGCCACAGGCCCTGGGTTCCTTGCAGATAAACATGAGGAGCTCGGGACAACCAAGATGGCGCAGTAGGTAAACACTGTTTAACCTTCTCTCACAACCACATCAAAATTACAACTCATCTACAAAACATTATTGAGAATCGCTTAAAATCAAGCTGAACTGAAGCCTTTCAACTAAGGATGTGCAGATGTGGCCACCAGACTGGTAGGAAGGCCAGAGACGGGGAACGGGTTGGTCCCATTCCTGCGAGTGACCATTAAAGATCGCGAGGGCTATTTCAGCTGTGGGGGTACTCCCCCATTCCCTAGAGGAGCGAGAGAACCCAGCTCCACCCCAGCCCAGGGTTCCAGTGCTGGGAGAAAAATCCCCATAATTTTTGGTTGTGAAAACCAGCGGAGATTATGACTGAGATGGAGGGCAGCTGCACTCACAGGTGCTCCCCTTAAAGGGAATGCATGCGGACTTACCCACCAACGGGATCACTTGCGCTGAACTCCAACGCTGGGGAAGCAGCTGGAAAGGTGGCAGGGACATATGGTGGAGAACTGAGTTGTCCGGCTTGGGATGGGGGGCCTGGAGAGGCAAATTTCTCCTGGACGGAGGAGCTGGCGGAAGCCATTGTTTCTTTGCTGAGCCCTCCCCCTTCCCCGCGTGCCTCTGCTGGCAGCCCCACTTTGAGTCTCTGCCCTTCGTTAGCCACACCCTGGTGATTTGAGACCTGGCTCCGCCCAACTTTCAGGCACACCAAGGCTGCTTCCAGTGGCTTTTTCATGCAGACCGCCTGCTTTGGCTCAAACTGCAGACTTTCCTAGGGTCTCTCAAAGGTTCGCAGAAACCAAACAAGCAGCACCTGGCTTGAGAGTGTCCTGTACATCTGGCTTAGCAGCCCTAAGCCGGCACTAGCGGCAGCGGGCCTTGCTTCACACCTTGGCCTCTCAAGGCGCTTCCAAGCATAGCATGGCGCGGCAGCCATCTGCAGATTTCTTTCTGGCTCCCACTGAGTGGCCCCAGGTGGGACATGGGCTGTGGCTGAAGTACACCTACAGCGGATCCCCTCCAAGGAGGTCCTGGGTCAGGCGCCCCCAGTGGCCAGCTTCAAAACGAGCTGGAGCATCACCCAGCCACCTCCAAGTACGACACACCCAAGGGGCGGATGGGCAGGCACCAGAGTCCCGCTGAGGCAGATCCTGCTCTGTAGGACCAGCCCCTGCACAACAACTCTTCCACTCCAGTCAAAGCCAGTCCTCACAACTGGTGAGCCCAAGGGTCAGTCTCTCCCACTGATGCACAATTATCAATCAAAGTTCAACTACAAAAGGAGAGCATACAAAACTCACCCAAGGGACACACCTGGAATGCATGGCTCAGGTGACCAGAAAGACTGCGCCACTGAGCCCCACAGCACACCTACTACATAAGGCCACTCTACTAAGACCAGAAGACATAGCAGCCCTGTCTAATACATAGAAACAAACACAGGGAGGCAGCCATAATGGGGAGAAAAAGAAACATGTCCCAAATAAAAGAAAAGAACAAAGCTCCAGAAAAAAAACCTAAGTGAAACGGAGATAAGCAATCCATCAGATGCAGAGTTCCAAACACTGGTTATAAGAATGCTCAATGATCTCAAGAACTTCAACAGAGAAATAAAAAACCATAAAAAAGAACCAGTCAGAAATAAAGAATAAAGGGAATGAAGAATACATTACAGGGAATCAACAGATTAAATGAAGCAGAGGATAAAATCAGCAATTTAGAAGGTATCAGAAAACACCCAATCAGAACAGCAAAAAGAAAAAAGAATCCAAAAAATTGAGGAGAGTTTAAGGGGCCTCCAGGACAATATCAAGCATACCAACATTCACATTATAGGGATACCAGGAGAAGTGAGAGAGCAAGGAATTAAAAACTTATTTGAAGAAATAGTGACAGAAAACTTCCCTAACCTAGTGAAGGAAATATACGTACAAGCTCAGAAAGCACAGAGTCCCAAACAAGATAAACCCAAAGAGGCCAACACCAAGACACATCATAATTAAAATGCCAAAGGTTAAAGACAAAGAACAAATCTTAAAAGCAGCAAGACAACAGCAGTTAGTTACCTACAAGAAAGCCCCCGTAAGACTAGCAGCTGATTTCTCAGCAGAAAGTTTGCAGGCAAGCAGGGAGTGGCAGGAAATGTTCCAAGTGATGAAAAACAATAACATACAACCAAAATCGCTCTACCCAGCAAGGGTGTGATTTAGAATTGAAGGACAGATAAAGAGCTTCCCAGACAAGAAACGGCTGAAGGAGTTCACCACCACCAAAGCAGTATTACAAGGAATCTTAGAGGAACTTCCTGAAGATGGGAGGGGGGTAAAGGATGGGTGAACGGGGAAGGGACTAAGAAGTACAAATTGGTTGTTATACAGTAGTCATGGGGATGTAGGGTGTAGCATAAGGAACATAGTCAGTAATATTGTAATAACTAGGTATGGTGCCAGAGAGGTCTAGATCAGGGTGATAGAAGGGAATGGGGTTGGGGGTAGGGCAAAAAAAGGTGAAGGCATTAAGAAATACAAATTGGTAGTTAATACAGTATGGGAAATATACTCAACAATGTTGTAGAGGTCATGTAAGGTGCCAAATGGGCACTGGACTTATCAGGGGGATTGCATCATAGACTGTGTAGATGCCTGACCAATGAGCTATACACCTGAAGCTGAAGTAGAATAATATTGAATGTCAACTAGATCTGTAAAGATGTAGGAACTCTGATGTTCACTGCAGCATTATTACAGTGGCAAAGACATGGAAACCAACCAACGTGTCCTTTGATAGATGACTGGATAAAGATGTGGTATATATACACAATGCCATAAGATGAAATACTGTCATTTGCAACAACATGGATGGATCTTGAGATTATTATGCTAAGTGAAATGTCAGACAGAAAAAGTCAAGAACCATATGACTTCACTGTTATGTGGGATATAAAACTGAAGGTAACAAAGGAACAAGACAAACAAACAAAAACTAAGACACAGACAATAGTTCAGTGGTTACCAGAGGATAAGGGGG
This sequence comes from Hipposideros armiger, assembly GCF_001890085.2. Lineage (NCBI taxonomy): Eukaryota > Metazoa > Chordata > Mammalia > Chiroptera > Hipposideridae > Hipposideros > Hipposideros armiger. Next base: position 6,809,177 of record NW_017731362.1, read on the forward strand.
GAGGGGGAATGGCAGAAGAGGGTAAATGGGGTCAAATATATAGTGATAGGAGAACTGACTCTGGGTGCTGAACACATAATGCAACATACAGATAATATAGAATTGTATATTTGAAACCTTTTAGTTTTGTTGACCATTGTCACCCCAATACATTTTAATTAAAAAAACCTAATTAATGAATACTTAAATTATTCATAAATAAAAGCAGGTGTTGATAAAATTTCAAATTCTTCTTTGGGGGCCGGCCGAGTGGCGCGATGGTTAAGAACTCGCTTGGGACGCCAGAGGGCCCCGGTTCGGATCCCACATATGAGGGCCAGTGACACTGCCCTCTACAGCTAAGATGCTGAACAACAGCTCAACCTGGA
>NW_017731362.1:6809649-6823072 GCF_001890085.2 Hipposideros armiger
TCCAGAAGCCGGCGACTGATCTGCCTCGCCAGGGAAGAGCGCAATGATGGTGCCAACTTGGGCCAGTGAAGCAGTGTCCTCCACAACTAGATTGAAGAACAAAACGACAGCAACTTGTCTGTTCCCCTTCCCCTAATTCCCCAGTACTGTTCCCATCCCCCCATTACCCAATAAAAATCTTTAAAAAAAAAAAATTCTTCTTTGGATAACAAGATTAGCATGCATTTCAATGCTAAATTAACATTACACCCAATAACTATACTATGATTACTGGCATTGCTGTACCTTTTTTTTAAGCAATAAATTTCAAGAACCTTCATTTCATTAAATTTGCTGTCTTAATTATACTCAACCTGGGAAAGACGATCACCTCTCAGTCCAAAAGAACAGGTAAAATTAAAGTATTCCGTAAAAATCTATCCTTTTCTTTAAAAGAAATGACACTTTCACTGCTAGATTTTTTCCCTTAAATAAGCACATATTGAGCACAGTATGTCGGGCACAATACTGGCTCCTGTTTAAGATATCTCAGCTAGCGATTGAGTCAGACGGAGCTTTGAATCTAAGCTCTGCTAGTTGTTAGTGATGTGGATCAAGCCATTTAATTTCTCTTACCCTCATGTTCCTCATCTGTGAAATGAGGACTGAATTAAAGGGGTTGAGTGTGATGAGATAACATATGCAGTATACCTGGCTGTAATTATTATATCACTGGATTCTCACAACTCTGAGACTAGGTCATACTACCTGTTTACAAATATGTGATCAAAGATACTGAGAGGTTGTGACCTGGATATTTTCTTCATGTTTTCCCTACACAACTCTTATTTCCATTGTATAGTCTTCTGGTGATTCTTCTTGTGCATCTTCTAGATATGGGGAAACTATATCTTTACAGTTGAAAGCCTATTAGCTTTGTAGTGTTTTGGCAGCAAGAAAAATCTGGGAATACCGAAGGCAAACTCAGTGCAGAATGCAATGTGAGCACCTAGAGTTTAGCACAGTATGAGCAAGTATGTTGTATCATTTACTTTCGAATGGAGAATCCTTTTAATCAGGTGTACTGCCCTTAATACTTGCTCACTGCCTACACCGCATTCCTTGATATCAGAAGAGGAAATATGTGACAATACCATTAAGTGTGCACTAACCTATGTGGGATAACTTACTAAAATGGCATACATTTTTTTTCCATTGGTGTTCCTCTTAAGAGTCCATGGCTTGGTGTCAAACCAAATGTATATATACTGTATTGGAATATACTAAACAAGTATTTAGATTTTTTTTTTTTTTTTTTAGCTGAGCCATCCTGCCACCTGTTGGCAGCTCAGCAGCTGCTCAGCTCGGGCCGGGAATCGAACTGCTGTTGCTCAGAGCTCGCCCTCTTGAGCAAGCTCTTAACCAACTGAGCCACTTGGCCGGCCCAACAAGTATTTAAAAGCTGGCATTTGAAAACAAAGTTTTTCAAAATATAAAGAGGCCAGTCTCCTGTATTTTTTTGGTTGGCTAACACTGCTTTAGAGCAATACTCTAGTTTTAACAGATTTTCACCATTTAATTGTCCTTATTTCTATTTTTAGACTGTGGCTCCTGAAATAAGTACTATTTCCATCAGCAAAGCAAGTTCTAGGCAAAACAAGAAACCTGAGAAAACAGCCCATGCTCAGTCCTTCTTGGGAATTCTCAACACGTGAATACTCTAGCCAGACTCAGAAATGCAGGCTGGTCTATCAAATACCCAAAGAAGCAAAATCGGGTATGTAGCCCCAGGCACGCACTGCTCTTCAGCAAGTCTTCTGAATAGAGCAGATGTGAAGACACAGGCAGGCTGCTTACATTGTTAATGTTCTCTCTCTGCTGATCATTTATTCTTATCTTTCATGTTACCGGTTATTTAAAATATACCGAAGTAGACCCAGCCTATGGCTATACACTAACTTTCCATTTAATCACATTACTGAGCCTCTTCCGTGCACCAGGTATTTAGTATGTGTCTGGGGTAAAATAGAAACAGTCCCTGCACTCTTACAGATTAGGACAGAAATGGGTTGCCTGGATCTGCTGGAGAGGATGGGGATGTCCATCAGTCAAGACTTTTGGTTACAAACTCGGGCAAAGGGAATTCACTGGCAGGATGGTTGTGGGGTGGGGTGGTCACAGAATCAATGGGAAGCTAGGGAATTAGATCTGGTAACCAGCACCCCAGGGAAGGGCATGTGGCAGAAATGCCTCCAACCCCACACCTTCAATTAACATTCAAAATGTGGGAACAAAGTACAGCATAGGGAATAGATAAAGTCAGTGATATTGTAATAAATATGTATGGTGTGAGATAGGTACTAGATTTATCACGGTGATCACTTCATAAGGTATATGTCTAATCACTATGCTGTACACCTGGAACTAATATAATATATGCCAACTGTAACTGGAAAATAGATTGTTTTAAAGATTCAAAATCTAGGGAGAATGTTCAAGCAGGAGAACTTAAGTCAGAGGTTCACCCCATGGCACCAGAAGGTTGAGTTTCTTAACATTCAGAACAGAATACATTCTTAGAAAAAGGTCATTTCTCCTATAAAAACCAATTCATCAAGATACAAAAATGATTAAAATCAACATGAGGCTGATTGACACACTAAGATAAAGACATGCAGGGTAAAATGTGTATGTTATCTTTCAAGTCTGCTATATATCAATAAAGGGGTGTAGATTTTAGAAAATTCCTATATCCTTTGAAATTGATATTTTTTCTTTCCCCTTTATCTTTCTGCACTTTTAATTCAGCTGGCTGCCATGTTAACTGTTACAAGATAGTCGTCATTCAATACTGTAATTTACACTATAAATCTGAGTGATTAAAGCCTGATGTCTTTTTCCTGACCTTCATTTAAAATATAAGCTAAAGAATGGGGAGAGGTGAGGGAATACACAGCCAATCCTAATAGCTATCATGTTAACACTAGCTTACTCAGATGGTGGCCTTGAAATGACAATTTTACATGTATTAACTGATTGGATCTCCATAAAAAATACTGAGGTTGGTCATATTATCATCTCCATTTATCAGATGAAGAAACCAAGTTATAGTCGAGCATCACTCAAGCAACTTATACAGTCATCTCTCACAGCAAACACCTGGGTTTGTGAAGACTGACTCTGTGAGGCTCTAGATAAATCCCTTCTACATATATGCAGAGTAACTTTGGAGACAGACTTGAATGAAAACCAGTGCCTGCCTCCTCCATCTTCTAGCTGTGCAATAGAGGCGAGTTACCTAGACCTATAATTTTTCCATCTATAAAAGAAATGATGTCCGCTGAAAAAAGCTGAAACAATAGTAGCCTAAAAGCATTGTTCCACGCCACCTCTTCTCAGGTAACATTTTAAAGGGACAACTCCACCCAGTGATCCAACCAAGCTTAGACAGATGTAGGGGGATAAAACTGTGGCATTTGCATACATATAGTTTATGAGATCCGAGGTCTCAAAATACTATAAAATCCATCCTGAGAGTTGAGAGACAGTTAACATACTGTCTGGATGTTAAGCCTGAGATGCAATGTGAGCTCTTTGTTTTAGCTCAATTTCCCCAAATTAATGGTCTTAGGGCAAGAGCAAGTTGCACCCTAACTAGCATGATAGGAAACTTGCTTCCTAATAATATGTAATTTTGAACATGTTTATATTAAAACCAACATGAATTTAGTATGGAGTGAGAACTTTTAAGTAATTTTACAAAGGTCTTTGATTGCATATATATTTCCCCTAACTGTCACATCAATAATATTATTTACAAATGAGCCATATTTTACAAGTAAGAACACAAAGGCAAAATCACACTGCAATTCAGGTCTTCTAACACTTGGTCCAGTGATTGGTCCAAGAAATACAAATTGGTAGTTACAAAATAGTCATGGGGATGTAAAGTACAGCATAGAGAATATAATCAATGATAATTGTAATAACTGTGTATAGTGCCAAGTGGGTACTAGTCAGGGGGAAATTTCCTAAATTGTATCAATGTATAACCACTACGCATACACTTGAAACTAATATAAAATACTGAATGTCAACTCTAACTGAAAAATTTTAAAGGTGGGGGGGAAGATCAATAATATTGTGATAGAGTGGTACAGTGTCAAGATGGTTGCTGAACTTATGGTGATCACTTCTTTAGCATAGGGAATAAAATCAATAATATGGTAATAACACTGTATAATGCTAGGTGGGTACTGTTGAATAACTATAATGTACACCTGAAACTAATATAATATTGTATGTGAGCTGTATTTTAATAAAAAAATCTTCAAAATAAATAAATAAGACATCAGTGCTTGAGGCTAATTATCACACAGACTGTTAGTTCCTCATGGTATCCCCCTTTCTATAACATTAATAAAGGGAATATTTTTACTGCAAAGAAAATTTTATTTTACATATTGCTAGCCATGAGTTTTTGTCATTAGTATTACATACATACTGCCTAGTGCCATTATCCAAGTGGCATGGCCATTTTATGTCCACAATTCACCTGTTTGCAGAATTTTCATGATTTACAAAAGTACATCTATCAGTGAAGCACTGAGATGCAACCCAGCATCCATAATATCTGATGTTTTGCAGATAGCAACGTAGAAGAGATGTGTTTTAGTCACCTTTTCATTTGAGTCACCTTATGTAAAAAAATCAAATTCAAATGTTCTAAGTCTCTAAAGGAGATTTTCCAATGCACTCATAAGAATGGTTACAGACAGTTAAAGATTTTCAGAAACAACTTCCATGTCCACATCCTGTTGTAATTTCTGTACCATTTTGTCTTCCAGCTGCTTTCCTTGGCCTTAAAAAAAAAAGAATTAAAAACTTTATCAATTCAATGTAACCATGCAGAACTCATTGACACTTTATAAAGGATCTTGGATGTTTTAAAATAACATTAGCATATCTAAGAAATTTAAGAATGGAACTAAACTTATACAGGTCTTATAATATGACATACATAAAGTAAGCATTCTACATACACTTGTTCATTTCACCCTCACAACCACCTGCATTTTAAAGATGAGAAAAGCTGAGGCATAGAGACAGATGAGCTTGCCCAAGGGCACTCAACTGGTTAAGTCCAATAAGTCAAAGTGCTGGGATTTGAACCCTGGCCCTCATGGATCCATGGTCCCTGCTCTAAACTCTGTACTACCAACCTCAGAAGGTTACCTAAAAACTTAGCGAACAATAGTTCCTTCCTATTGTTTTCTGGGTGTGAGTTTGTATCATTTATATCCTGGAAACAAATGTCCCAGGATTCTATTTTGTTTTAACAAAATGTACAACAGAAGCACCAAGGTAGGACTTTAACACAAATCTATTCAACATGTGCTGACAGAATTTGACCTTTACTAAGTTTACACATGGAATCATTCAGGAATCCAGTCTTTGACTATATCTCACCAAAATTTCTATTTTTTAGCAGTCCGCAAAAGTAAGTAAATTATATAACAGATTGTACTTGGTGCCAGCTGAGTAAAAGACTGGTTTTCTGGCACCTCACAAAAGAAAACTATGCACACAGAAAACTGCCCTAGAAACTGTATAACCACAAGAAGGTTTTAATACAAAACTGTAGTTCTCAAACTTAAGTACCAGAATTGCCTGGAGAGCTACTTAAAGAACAGAGGCCCAGACTCAAAGGGCCTGAGCCTCTCTATTCCTGCTAAGTTCCCCAAGTAATTCCCACACCGACCAAAGTCTGGGAACCACTAATATAAAACACTGTCCTTTAATAAAAACAGGTATGAGGCAAAATCACCTATGAAATTATTACTCAACTTATTTTGATTAACTTGAAAGGATAGCTTAGGGAAACAGGGTATTATGAAGGGGTAAAAGAAATACCACATGCAAACAATTGACCAGAACTGGGAAATACACTAAATAAATTATATATTTTTAAGCAAGTCATATCATAAATATACTGAGATAACATGTACATGAAAAAATACTCACCCATTAAAAGCTGGTTGATACAATTACACAGACCACAAAAATCTAGATTTTTCACCTTTCCCCTTAAAGCAGAGAACTCCTACGCAATGCATTACTTACATGCAACAGGGGCCCGGATGAGATGAATGTTTTGTTTGACTTCTTTAATGTCCTGAACTTTCTGTAGTTCTTTATTTTTCTTTAACCTAGGGTAAAAAACATTAAAGACAAATTTTCAGTTACTAAAACTTCTTTAAAAGACATTAATTCATAATTTTTAAAAATAAATTTCATTTAATAAGCCACACAGATGAGGAGAACTCAATTATATTCTAGTTGCTAATTAGCTTAAATAGGATTACTACACTACCAATTTGTTCATTCATTGTAACCCTACTGCCCAATTGGAAATAAAACGTGTTTGCTAGTGAATGAAGGAAAGTGACCGAAGCAAAGAATTAAATCTCAGAGATCAATGTCTATTATACAAATGTAGTGCAAATCTTCTAGTACCTAGATCTTGACTCCTCAAATAGGGAACAGTCCGTTACACCTAATTTTTTTAATCATTCAATAATTACAAGAGCACAAAACTCATAAGACATTTAACAAAAAAATTAACAGACTAGTTCTCAAACATTTAGGCCCCTTTTCTATAATGTTTTAACAATCTTTTAAAGCTCGAAAGCTGTTGGTGCAGGCTTCTTTTCTGACAGACTGCCATTGTGATCCAATCAAAATCTAACGTCCCTTGTCTAATGAAATAAGTGACTCCAGGCTGAGGCAGGAGAAATAAAAGATGAAGCTAGATCTTGTTAGCTATAAAGTAAGAAAACACTCAAAAGAATGACAAGAAACTATCAAAATGACATGGGAGCCTGCCTGAAGGAACTCCCACTAGCTAACCTGGGTGGGTTACTTAGAACATAGAAATATAATGACTAAGAATTATAACCCACTGAATACCATAAAAATCAATGAATATACAGAGATATAATGTGAATAAAGGAGTAAATTTTAAAATTGGGGAAAAGCTCTTTTATATGAGAAAGCCAATAATAAATATAGAAGAAACAATTAGAAAAATCACCATTTGGCAACAATCAAAATAGTAACAGATTCAGACAAGATTAATGGATGCTAAAACCAGTAGGTCCAGTTTGAAGAGTAACAAGCTCTTTGCAGAGTCTCAATATATCTCCCCCAAGATATGTATTAATTCAAAAGAAAAAAAAAATAGTAACTTTCCCGTTGAGAGAACTGACAGATACCACCTTAACCGAGTGATCAAAGTCACTTGGGGTTTGACATGTGCCTCCTGATATAATACAGAGGAAGGACACACCATCATTTCTGATATTCTGGCCAAGGTACCTAACGTGCATCTAATCATGAGGAAAACATCAAACCCAAACTGAGGAACATTCTATAACTGACTTGCACTCTTCAAAAAGGTCTGTCATTTAAGACAAAGAAAGATGAGAAACTGTCCAGATTAAATGAACTTGAGGAGATATGACCACTTAATGCAATGCATGATCCAGGATATTCTGTTGCTATTAAGGACATTATTGGAACAACCGGTGAAACCTAAATAATGTATGTAGATTATATAATAGTATTGTACCAATGTTAATTTCCTGATTTTGATAACTGTGGTTATACAAAAGCATGTTCTTATTTCTAGGATGTATACACTGAAATATACTTAGTAGGAAAAGGCCATGTCTTCAACTTACTGTACATAGAGATAAGGATAAAGTAAATGTGATAAAATGCTAACAATATATGAGAGTTCTTTACACTATTCTTGCCAGTTTTTATAAGTCTGAAGTTATATGAAAATAAAAAGTGAAAAAAAAACACCAAATAGCTCTAGATTTCTACTAGTAATTATTTTTCCAAGAGTTACTCTATATTCATACCTGTTCATTATAAATTTAGCTTGTCGCTTCTGTTTGATCTCTTCGACTCTCCTCATTGCATCAACTACAAAAAAAAATTCGTAAGAGTTAGCAAATTATCCATATTCAAGCAAGAGCTTTAACAATCACTTCTTTATTCTTTATCCTGATTTAGAAATTGGTTAAATGAAAAACTCATTGGAAAACACTCCCTACTAAAATTACTGAAGAAGTTATGTACCCTTTGCTGACATCACTGTGAACTCTTCCTTCATCTTTCACAAGTATCATTTCTGTCATTTTTATTTTGTAAAAGCTTTTAATGCTAAATTTTCTACTTTAAAGCAGTCCAATGCTGTCTAACTTTTATTCTATGGAGAACTTAAATTAATAGCAATTAATTCCACCCTTAGCTTGTCCTTTCCATAAATAAAAGCACCTTTCTGGTTATAAAGACCACTTTTTCTTTAAGTGCCTGGGATATGATCTGCATATTATTAATACTGGTACATGAACCAGTCAACCAATTTACCACATTCTCAACCACTACTAAAATCCAACTGTTTCGGAAAATGTATATAGGAGCTGAGTCCAACTATGCTCTAGTATTTATATCAGCACTGTCCAATATAAGACAAACCATATATGTCATTTTAAATATCCTTTATACTTTTTTAAAAAAGTATAAAGGAACAGGTCAATATTAAATTTAATGATATATTTTGTTTCACCCAACATATCCAGAATATTGTAACTTTAACATGTAATCAATATAAAAAATTATTACTGAGATATTTTATGCTTGCTTTCACATTAAGTCTTCAAAAACCACCATGTAGTTTATCCCAATCTAGCTTCTGAAGAACAGTCGGATAGTCACAGATTAAAGTATCTCCCCACAATACATTAAAATACTAACTTTACAGTGTAGAAGCCTGGCAGATACCCCCTTAACCAAAGATCTAAGTCAGCATTGCCCATAATAGGACTAATGAACAGCAGGTGCCTCCTGACAAGACATAATGACAAGAACTCAACGTCACGTCGATGGTGTTCCTGCAAAACGTACATTACCCAAATCTAATCTTGAGAAAGCATCAGACAAAACCAAATTAAGGGATTTTATACCAAACACCTGGCCTGTATTCTTCAAAACTGTCAGTGTCATGAAGTATAAAAACAAACTCAGGAACTATTCCAAACTGAAAGAGACTAAAGCGATATGACATACACTATTGTAACAAATTTTGCAATTAAAGATTATAGACAATTAGAGAAATCTAAATAGGTCTAAGATTAGATGATAATGTATCATTATTCATTTCTTGATTCTAATTGCACTATGGTTGTATGAGAGAATGTCCTAGTTTTAGAAAATACATATTAAGCTATTTAGGGATAAAAAAGCATTATGTAAGTAACTTATCCAAATAGTTCAGAAAAAAATTATAGAAAAAAGGAAAGGGAGAGAGAGGAGAAAAGAAAAAGTACATTTAATATTATAAAATGTTAAATTTGGGGGATCTGGATGAAGGATATCAGAGAATTCTAATGCCACTTTTCTGTTCAGTCAGAAATTAAGTCAAAATAAAACCTTTTTTTTTAAAGTGTAGCCTGGGGACCACCACCAACATTGGCATCACCTGGGAGTTTGTTAGAAATGCAGAATCTTAGGCCCGACATAATGTATTAGAATTTGTATTTTAACAAGACGCCTCAGAAGTCCCCATGGTGCTTCTTGCATTAAGGTATTTGTATGAATAACTCTAAGACAATGTCAACTCTAAGTCTGCACAATCTGTGCCTTAATCTGGTGGATATGTAACTTTTTTCCTTCTTTCTCTGCCTTTCAGAAACAACAATCGGGGCAAGTTCTGGAATTCAGAAGCATTTCCACAACTCAAAGTTACTCGGAAAGTAAATAAACACACAAATGGCAGGTAAATCCTTTCCAAAGAATGACACTGCATTTCCTAATATTCCAGAAGACCAAAAAATTTTAAATGTAAGCATCATCTAACAGATATTAAAAATTGATACAGGGAGAAATGATGGATAAGTTATTTTTATGTAAATGATTAAATTATTCTTCCTACTATTCTTGCTTTTAAAGTTCTCCTACTGCTGTTTTTGTGGATACCAGTATCTTAACAAAGGTTGCTCAGTCCACAACTTCATACAATTTCATAATGCAAGCAATAAATATAAAACTATTGTCAACAGATTTAGCTTATAGACAAGATACTAAAAAAGGGAGTGTGAGGAATCAAGAAATCTTTAATAATAATAATATATTTTTTGGGAACACTACTAAGAACTTGTAATTATGTAAGGCAGCAAGAAACAGTTTTAAGTTCCAAAAGACGCACATCTACCCAGGTGCTCTGCCTTGAAAAGTCTATTTTTACAATCCCAATATGAAAGGACAACAGAATTTGTGCAGAAAAAAAAACTCAATAAAGCACCGCTTCTTACAGAATTTTCAGATGTGTAAACAAGTGGAGCAAGGGAATACGACTGTGATTATACCTGAAACAACTACCATCTAACAGAAGGAATAAAATAGGAGTACTCAGTAAAATGCACCACGGGGCAGGACTGTGTGTGCCCCGTTCATCTTTGTATGCTAGAGTCAATGCTTATTGTTAAAGTATATAAAATCTTACAGAAAACAACAGTATTTCTCAGGAACAAATTAAATAACATAAAAGCAGCACAGAGGGTCATGGTAACCGAATATCCACATACAGCTATTAAATAAGATGTGCACTCAGTTTCAAATCAAGCTGAATACTCACCAAATAAAAGTAATTATAAAATATGTAAGGAGGTTGGAAAAAAAAATATGTCAGGGTAACCTGATGCTGCTATCTTCAAGTAGCAACAAAAAAGAAAACAAAAGGCCAAAATGAAGTAAAATTCTATGGAGTCCAGAAATGTTTTAGGATCTTCCAATTATGTCCATGGCAAGAGTGCCTTTTGGAATCAATTTGAGGATCCTATGAAAAACTTGTAACTATGTGAGGTGATGGATGTTAACTAGACTTACTGTGGTAATCATTTTGCAATATATATACAAATATCAAATTGTTATGTTATACACCTGAAACTAATATAGTGTTATATGGCAATTACATCTCAATAAAAAACAAATCCTATGAAGTTATTAATCTCTTTAGAAATTCTTGAGTTTCAGTCAATGTTATTTCCTTACCAAATAAACCCAACAAAATCAACTGCCTTTCAGAAATTAACTCTTCCTTTAATTACAAAATAAAATTAAAAACATATTTTTTTCTCCATTTGAAATATCTTACATTATCAGCGTAAGATACTCTAGTCGTTTGACAAATTTTTAGAGGAAAAAGGAAAACACCAAGGAGCAGAATCCTTAGGGCTACGTGGAACAGGCAAGTGCAAATCCGGGCTCTGGTTTCTCCATGCGTCCATAAAGACAAAGCTTTAGAGGGTGTCAAATGCTACCACAAAGGCCCACATCTTTTCAGTTCCTCCCCTGAAGTTGGGTGACTGAGTGGAGAACGGTGTTGAAAGGGACGCCCTGCCAGCGATCCATTACAAGCTGACAGTTCATAGAATTCTAAGCCTTAGAAACGTCTAGTTAACAAACTACATCGCCTTCGACCTAGGACTGGAAATGGCTGAAGACTGGATAAGGCAGCCACAGGGAGAAGAGAAGGCAGGGCCGAGGGCCTCAAGCACGCAGACACAGTGGCACCTACAGGCTGGCTTAAGAGACTCAATTTTGCTACAATATGGGCTTTTTTCATTAGTTTCCACCTATTTCAGGGGAAAAAAAAAAAGAGCAAGATATTATTGCTTTTAATTTCAGTAGCCTATAGCTTTATTTTTATCTAAGTTAAGCACTTAGAAGTTCTGCTAGAAAATTTGTACATATCACCTTAAGTGCTGCGCTTTTTAATTTTACCAAAGCACTAAATTTTATAAGGTATAGAGAATAAACTGTTTATATCTCTAAATCTAATTATCTAAACTTGTAAAGTGTGCTAGACTTTGTATATATTTTAATTATGCCACACTCACCCCTAAAAGTATTTTCCATCTCTATGTTTTTCAGAGTTTTGGATGTTTTATATCTGTGTGGGCACTTCAAATATTAAATTTAATAATTACATTATTTTTATAATGGACAGATCAGCCATTTCTGAACGAGATATGGAGTAGCTTATAATAAAAGACATGACAAAACCATTAAAATAAGGATAAGAGAATAAAAGCTATCCAATGAAAAAGGAAATTTAAACAACAAAATGACATTTAAGTTATGGCGTTATCCAAAACCAGTCTCTCTTGAAAATTTCTGACATTCCCTTGTGACTTACTAGTTTTATTCCACAACTCTCGCTGGTACTTGACAGGTTCATTTCTACGTTTTTCAAATTCAAATGAATTATCCTGTAAGAGGGGGAAAAATATGGTTTTTAGAGAGGCACAAAGGAAGCATTTCTTAAAATTTATTCTCCTTCCCACAAGTGTTTCCAGTGTTTCAAACTATGGACACATGTCAAAATCATCCCCCAGAGAGATCCCAGCAAATACAAGTTTTCTAACTTTTTCTCCTTTACACACTACAATGTACAAGACAGCCCTACTGAAAACAGCTCTCTAGATACGAATGATTCTCAAACAAAGGGGAGGGGAAGAGTATAATCCCCACCCCTCAGAAAGGCATGTAACGATCAGGGAGATCGAATACAAACAAATCAAAAAAGCTTCCCTGATTTCCTTTTCCTAAATGAGACTTATAGCCAGAAAACTTTGTATTAGGCTGAACCACAAAATTACCGTTTTTCATAGATCAAACAAGAGTCAAACACTGAGCATTTCAAACGGTTCAACTTATATTATGCTTATATAGTAATACCTATATACCTTTGTGTTGTAGCATAAATGTGTGAAACTATACATCTTCAAAAAAATGTGGTGCTACTCTACATGGCATAAGAATGTCATGTAGACATTCTTTTGCCCTAAAATTCTGCAGGTCCCCTCTAAATGCAGTTGGTACTTTGGCAGTTAATAATCCCATTTATCTTAAAACATGCAAAACAATTTTGGAAAAAGTACAGGTTTCTTAGAAAAACTACAGGTATTTCTTGGTTTTCAAAGCTACCTGACATAGGCATATGGAACAGCAATAGCTCTGTATCTGCCTATTTCCTTCATAAACACATGACTATCAGAGCATAGTAACCTCAGAAATGACAAGGTCACCAGCAAACAACTATGACTGGCATCCCTTCTTCATTCATATAGTTACCACCTGCATTTGAGGTGCTTATTTCTTCTCATCCATACTGAAAATTATTTTTGTGACAGTAATTGTGATTTGGCCTTGCATCTTCTCAAAAAGTATTCTTTCCATTCATTGAAAATCTCTGGTTGAAGGAAGCCAGCAAACGGCTCCATGGCAACTGCTTAGATACTGCTCTTAAGAAATGGAGAGGTGGGCCGGCCGAGTGGCGCGTTGGTTAAGAACTGGCTTGGGATGCCAGAGA
>NW_017731362.1:6830917-6839428 GCF_001890085.2 Hipposideros armiger
GGTTGCTTATGGATAAACGTTTGTTTCCTATCTTTTGGCATAATAACCGTCTATACTGATGTACTTTTTTCCAAAAAAAAAAGTTTATATAGAACTTCTGGATCAGAGGATGTGTACATTTTTAAAATTTGGTAAATAATACTAAATGCTTTCCAAAAGTTTTACCGTTTCATACTCAACAACCAATAAGATGCCTATTTCACCATCTCCTTATCAAAGGTGTTTTTGCCAATCTAAGGGTGTTTTTCATTGCATTAGTATTTTAACTTGCATTTATTTATGAATAAGGTTAAGAATCTTTCCAAATGTTTGAAATCTATTTCAAATATTTTCTCTGAATTCCCTGTTTATACCCTTTATACTTTTCTACTGTGTTGTTGATTTCAAATAGCACTTTACATATTAAGGTTAGCCCTCTGCTGACATTTAGAAGTTATTTTCTGATTTACTGATATTTTAAACTTTGCTTATAGTTTCTTTCCATGCAGACATGTTTTATTTGTATGTATCAGTTTCACCCTCTTACCTTCAATGTCAGTGTCTACAACTCGTCCATGTTTTAATCCCATACCAGAAGGCTTTATCTGAGACTTTGTTCCCTTTAGCCTATGAGCATACTCAGTGCTTCACTTTAAGTTAAATAGGTGAATAACCAGTCTTGGAATTATTTTCTTTTCAATTATTATAATAGAATACAAGAGAAAGGAGAGAAAAACATGAGTTCCATATCTAACAAATTGCACTGAAATCTTGGAAATACTTTTCATTTATCCTGCTTGAGAATTATGATTCCTAAATCTGAAGGTATATACCTCTTACCTTTACTGAAAAATTCTCAGCTATTTCCTTTTTAAATATTGTCTCTTCATTTTCTCTCATTTCTCCTTCTAGAATTCCTTTAGACATGAGTTGGAGCTTTTATCTTTCCTCTGTATCTCTTAATCTCTCAAGCTAACTCTGTACCTCTCTCTCTGCTGAGTTCTGTGTAATTTCTTCTCATCTAATTTCTGGTTCACCAATTCTCTCTTCAACTCTGTCAAACTTGTCATTTAACTTCTGACCGTTAACTTTTGAATATCAATGGCTATATTTTTCATAGGTGACAGTCATTTTTATAAATTCAAACCAGTCTTGTATCTTTAATAATGTCTTTCTTTCCCAGATGTTTCAATTCCTTTTATGTTTGTAATGATTTTAAACATTTTTACATTATGATTGCCTTTTGGTAAGTATATTACTCGAAGTTCTTAAGTGCCAAATCCCACTGTTTTTGGTTTATTGGCCCTTGCTCACATTTGGGGCTGAGCGGATGGGCAAAGAATGCGTTGTCATTTTAAACTGTGAGTTCATGCTTAGTAGGATGTTTTCTGTAAGAATCCTGTAAGGTCTGGGTGAAGATGTTCCCTCTGAAAAGATTTTGCTTTGCTTCTACCAAGTAACCCAGAGGTATCACCAACTGCAAATCACTTTTTCATGTTATTTTTGTCAATTTCTTGGCTTGAACATTCCCCTCAAAAAAAAAAAAAAGTAGTGTAAACTTGAACCTCAAATCTGTGAAAAAGCAGACTTAGGATTATAATTCTCAGGGGAGACTGAGAGAGACTGGGCCCATGCTGTTTGTGTGTGTAGAGGTAGTGAGCTCTTCATTCCAGTGCCCCACCTCCACAGACCCAAAGCTTTCTCTCCTCGTGGTATGTAGCCGTGAAAACCAAGCACCTGAATTACCGACACTGTCAAAACCAAACCCAAACCAACCACACTCAGTAGCCAGTTGCTTTAAGTTCCTTCTGTTGTTGTTGTCGTCTGTGTTGTGGGAGAAAAGGGTGGTCTTAGGGTACTTCCCTTACTTTCTTGTCTGTGTTGTGGGGGAGAGGGGTGGTCTTTTTTTCCTTAGTTTCTTGAGAGGTCAACAGTACATTTAAATAATATGTTCATTATATTTTATCCAGCATTATGTGTTCTATAGCAGGAGAGTTTTCTAGTTATATAGTCACCCATGTTGCCAAAAATAGAAAACCTGGAAATACATCATAGAGATTTCCCATTTATAAAAATGCCGAGCAAAATATTCATTACTGAACATTTCTTAAGTAGACTATTAACTATTTTGACATCAACTTCAAAAGATCAGAATGTATTTCTCAGATTTCCTAATGTCTCATAACATACCAGCATGCATTTATTATATGTGAGCCTTTCTAAACATTTTAAAATTTTTTTTAAATTTTAAAATTCTACTCTTCTGTCTTTGAACATTAATAGTGATTCCTATTTTGAAAACTTTCACTTGACCCTGCTGCCACTTAAGTACTTTATTCACTCAACCGATATCCATTTGAGTACCTATTGTGTACCAGGCATTTTTCTGGGTAGTGGCAGAACAATATTGCAGCTTATATCTTAGTGAATGGAGACAAACATATAAATATGTCAAGTAGTGATGAGTGACATGTACAAAGAACAAAGCAGGATAACAGGTCAGGGAGTAACAATCTGGGGCCATGAGGGGAAGCGACTACTATTTTATAGAAGTGGGCAGTCAAGTCCTTTTGGACAAGATGACATTTGAACAACTTTAAAGGATGGGAGAGAGAGACATGCAGATACATGGAAAACTAGCATTCCAGATAGAGGGATCAGCTAATATTCCTGAGGCAGGGGCACACAGTGTGCCTTCAGAGTGAGTGAGGGGGACACTGGTGGGAAATAAGGTCAGAGTCTATCTCCCGACATACTCCTCATCTAATCAATTACTATACCGTTCCCACTGTCTCGCATCCACCTCTCAGTCTCGATCTTTGTTCAAGCCCTTACCATCCTTGTCTTGTTCCTCTGAGATTGGCTAGTACAACACTGTCCACACTTAGATGCTCCACAGATGTTTGGCGATAACATATTTGAATCACTTTCTCACAATATGTTGTCTTGGCTGGCCCCCCATCAAGGACCTAATGGAATTTGTGTTCCTGAATTTTGTTTCCTTTAGTATTATGACCTCTGGTTCAGAATATTATTGTGATGGGAAATGAAGTTACGTGTACATACACACTTGACTAGACCACTATTTTATTATAAGCTTAATTGGCACACAGTTCACTGAAGGTACACTTCACTTTTACACAGTCTTGTACATAGAAAAAATACATTGATGCACAAAAATATGGTAATTCAGTAACAAATTTAAGCAAAGGATTCCAAAGAGAATACAGGTTATTCATTTCAATAATTAAAGACGGTTCTTGTCTATGCACTATATCATGTATACATGTTTAATTGTATATTACATTTAAGACCAATGGACTCTGTAGCTAATTGCTCATTTGGTTCTTGAAAAACTAAAACATACAAATATTGTCTTCTTTTTAACTACACAAATATAAAATGTTCCCTGATATGTAAGCTGTAAAATTATGATTCACTCCACTGAAGTCTGATGGCAACTTTAGAAGGCACTTCTTGTGATTATGACTCTGCCCTTAAAATGTCTGAATCTTTTCCTCACTAAAATATGCAGTTCAAATGAATACGACCCAATGACTTCTTTAGTATTCAAAAGAAGTCTCATTTCAAGGATAGAAACCACAGCTAGGTTTTTTTAAGGGACTTGTGGAAGAGCAGTGGCAAAAAAACCCCAACAGGATAGGTGCTCAATAAAAAGCTATTTGAAAATAATCATGTAAAAGCAATTACTCTCCATCATAGTTGTATTTTTCTAATTACAACTCTGCCAAACATTTGCCACTACAAAATGCATTTATTTTTTTTTTCTTTATTTAAATTATAATGTATTTCTTTCTAAATAGCCATTAAGCTCTTTGGAAAATTTAATCTATTTAAACCACTTTTCCAAACAAGAATTCCCCCCCTTTGACCTTGATAAAATGCCATGAGGCATATTTTAAAGCCACCTTTAATTTGGTATGAAGACACTTTGGTCAAGAATACATGACCTTGGGGCTGGCCGAGTGGCGCGATGGTTAAGAACTCGCTTGGGATGCCAGAGGGCCCCGGTTCGGATCCCACATATGAGGGCCAGTGACACTNGCCAGTGAAGCAACGTCCTCCACAACTAGACTGAAGAACAAAAGGACAGCAATTTGTCCCCTTCCCCCAATTCCCCAATAAAAATCTTTAAAAGAAATGGAGAGATGGGAAAGAGGTCGAGGTTTTGGGGGCAAAGGAAGTCATGCCTTTTAAAGATTTTCTTCCTTCAAGAAAATTTAAAGTGAGGGGACCATTTAAAGATTTTCTTCCTTCAAGAGTACGGTGTGTGGGAGCTTTCACCTCCTCCCTTTGCAGAGGGTGAATGTGGACAAGTTTCACCAGATCCTTAAGACCAATTCAGGAACAGCAATCTGATAATAGGGGCTCACACAGTAAATTCCCTTATCCCTGACGCCCCACTATTCCTCCTCACACCAACACTATTAACTAAGGGCTCTACTCTCAGACACCAAGTCCTGCTAAAGAAATGGGGAAACTAATAAATGAGTCTATTACAAATCTCATCTGAACCCTCACTGCTATTCAGGAATCCCTTAATTAATCTCTTAACTTCCTCTCAAAATCCCTAAGTAGTAATTTCCAACTTTGCCTCAATTCATTTCAGTGATTTACCCCCTTCATTTGCAAAAGCTAAAAATAGTTTTTTGAGACTAGGAAAAAATCACCTCTATAAACTGGGTTAAGGAATTTTTTTTTTCCTTACCAGAATTTTAGAGATTTATGGCTTTTAGGATCATGTGAGAATAAGATTACCATCAAAGCCAAATACAAGTCACTCATCCATCATACTAAGGAAGCCTTGTTATAGTTAATTAACTCACATGCCTCCCCCCCAAAAAAAACCTCTGAAATTTTGAAAACTATAAAAACTTTACTCACCACTGTAAGCTCTTTACCAGCTGCTTTACGGAATGCTTTAGTCCACCTGACCTTGCGAGGGTTGCGCTTCTTTTTAAAGTTTTTATGACACTTGGATTTACAGAATCTGAACACCTACAAGAAAAGTTAAAATAGTGAGAAGTCAATATTAAAAATCTTCCACCGGGCTGGCCAAGTAGCACGTTGGTTAAGAGCTGGCTTGGGACGCCAGCTCTGAGCAGCAGGGCCCCGGTTCGGATCCCACATGAGGGCCTGTGACACTGCCCTCTACAGTTAAGATGGTGAACAACAGCTCGACCTGGAGCTGGGCTGCTGTGAGTCGCCGGCAACAGCGTAGGCTGTAGCAAAGCTGCAGTGGACTGCCATAAGCTATCGTGTGTGGCTGGCAGCCAGCGTGAGCTGCCAAGAGCCACCGTGAGCAGCCGTCCAGTGGCCGGTGACCGATCTGCCTCACCTGGGAAGAGTGCAATGATAAAACCAACATGGGCCAGTTAAGCGACGTCCTCCACAACTAGACTGAAGAACAAAAGGACAGCAACTAGTCTGCTCCCCTTCCTCGATTTCCCAATGCTGTTCCCCTCCCCCAATTCCCCAATAAAATCTTTAAAAACAAAAAGAAAATCTTCTACCATAGATGTTATCCCTACCAGACAAAATATACTATAAAGTTTGAGAAATAACAATGTTTCTCACTCACAATTGCTTCTACTTACAACACCATTTAGAAATGTGTGGACATGTCACATTAAATGGAAATTGACTTTTTTGAGCTATCAAGCATCATCACAACTAAAAGCTGAGGGACCTGAAAATATGGTTAAAAATTACCATTTTTACAGAATAACAGTAAAACCTTAATTGATATTGA
This sequence comes from Hipposideros armiger, assembly GCF_001890085.2. NCBI lineage: Eukaryota > Metazoa > Chordata > Mammalia > Chiroptera > Hipposideridae > Hipposideros > Hipposideros armiger. The sequence continues at coordinate 6,836,670 of NW_017731362.1, forward strand.
ATAAGAAATAGTTTTAAGGAAAGTAATTTATTTAAATCTTCATTTCAGAATAATTCTCAAAATTCACTTTCTGTATACCTCAATGAGGGTAAAAATTTCAAACCACCATTCTGCAATCTCCTTTGGTTCTTTCTAGCCTTGAACAAAATAATTACAAGAAAAGCAATAAAAACTGGCTATAAATTTTTCTGAAGTATTCATAGATCTACTAAGAAGATTCATCATTATTTTAATTCTCCACCTCATCCCAAATGACGCAATCCTTTAAGAGTGCTTACAACGTAATGATGCCTCAATGGTACTTCAATGTGCTCCTGAAATGGCCGATTGGGACTCATTATACAAACCTTAAATGTACTATTTTGTTACTCTGTAATGTTTTAGACCACATTACAATTTGTGTGTGTGCATTACCAGAGGAAATCTGAAGAAGAAAAAGTGATTTTTTGAGCTTATGAATCTTGGCAAAGAAAAAATAAAAAAGTTAAGTTGAATTACCACATCTAGATGTGACCTATTAAAAAAAAAGGACAAAATGAGGTATAAACATTTCAAACTAAGCAAATACACACACACACACACACACACACACACACACACACACACATCACAAGCCAAAATACTTTTCACTTTATGTATACTTTGTTCTACGGGGAACTTCAAGCAGGTCATTATACACACTAGGACATAGTTTTCTTAGAAATGGTCAATACCAGTTTAATCTAATCTAGGCACATACCTCGTGGAGAGCCCTTTCCTAAGAGACTTGAGTGAAAGCATGTCTACATTCCTAAATTAATTTCAAATTAACTAGAAAATAGTACTGTAATCTACTGGAGTAACTCACTATGAAGTCATTATCAGTAAAATTTCTTTGAGTATTTACAATCTAAAGTACCATTACCTTTTTAAGTAAGAGCCTCCCATGTTTAATACCCAATAGATAACTCCCAGACAAATACCCATTTCTGAGATATATCTAATGAGAAATCTGAACTTATCCTGGGTCTCCTTAATTCCAAATAGAGTCAATGGGAAGTTTCCGGGAAGTCTACTTGAACTCCACACCCTAATAGGTGCTACTTAAAACGCACAATGAAGTATCTCAAGAGACTGGAGTCAACGGGGATGGGAAGGGTATTCAACCAGCAAATAAGGTGCATCTACTATGTGCCGGATGTTATCATAGGTGCTAGGGATACAAGAATAATTAAAACATTATTTTAATTTAAGTTCTGAGTCCCTACCTTCAGAACTTAGGCGCAAGCTAAGTATGATAAAGTCTCACTTTGCAGATAAGAGACTGAGATCAGATTAGGCTATAACAAAGAAATAAAGCTATATACAATAATCATGTATAATATGGAAACACACGATAAGGTGATTATCTACAGTGGGGTAGGTGGTGGATGGATTGTAAGACAAAGCTTCATAAACTCAAGTTTCCCTTTTAGTTTAGTCCTCTAGCATCATCCTCAGTCAACACACAAACAAATGATCAATTCATACCTCAGCCTCAAAGTCCTTCAACCCTTTCTTATTCCATTAATTCAACAAGCATTTATTAAGCACTTATTACGGGTGTATGTATTTTTCTGTTTGCAAACTATGTGAAAATGTGGAACATTAACATTAATTCTACCTTTAAGAAGCTTCCTAAGAAGTGTTAAGATGGGCAGTCTCTACGAAAGATGGTCGCAAAAGTTAAGAGCGTAAAGGCAGAAAGACTAGTTAGGAGGCTAGAAAAGTGACAAGTGCCCAATCTGGAACCAGGACAGAGGGCAGAAAGAAAGCAAAGAGATGACTATCCTTTGCAAAGGTAAAATGAATAGGACTTGTCTCACATTTCCAGCAAAACTGTCTAGGCAGATGACAGGAATTAATTTAGAGAGCAAAGGAGATCCAGATTTGGGAATCACCAAGAGATAAAATGAGATACAGGCATACCTCATTTTATTGCGCTTTACTTGACTGCACTTCACAGGTGTTGCGTTTTTTACAAACTGAAGGAAGACCCTCTACCAGCAAAAAGATAACTCTCTTTATTGCAGTAGTCGGGTACCGGACCTACAACATTGCCGAGATGTGACTGTACTTGTTCTTCATTAGTGCTTCCAGGATTCTACTTATTTCCCCAATCAACTCTGTTCTGGATCCACTGGTCTTCCCTAGAGCAAGGTGGCTGCCAGCCAATTCAACACTGTACTTGTTAGCAACATAGACTTCCCCATCAACTTGAACTTCCAATGTGCCAGATCAACACCCAACTCCAGCTAGCTCCCACAATCTGTTGTTCTAATTCCAATACCGGGTGACAGGCATTGCTGGACAAAACTCATAAAATCAGGATTGCCAGATCAACTTGGCAATCATTTCATTTTTATAAACTTTTGATCATGTTCCTGAGAGCAGGTACTCAAAATCTTCTACATGCTTTTTTCAAGTTCCCAAACATAGCTTTGGTTCCTCACTTTCAGCAAGAACCCTTGCTCCTAATTAAACGGGATCAGTACCTTCTATCTATAATAGAGATATAAGGCAATAAAGCAGGAACTATAATTCTTTAGCTTGTCAAAATCACTTCTTTAAAGATTCCTAAATGCTTTCCCAAAGATTCCAATTCAACAGATCTGATGGAAACCAGGAATCTGTATTTTTTTACGAGTGCCCAGTGATTCAGAAGCAAATGTAAGAGATGTCAAATTCTGAGAAAAAGTGTGTCAAAGACAACAGAAGAATGAGATTCATTCTGACTTAAG
>NW_017731362.1:6846808-6866258 GCF_001890085.2 Hipposideros armiger
GTCTGTTCCCCTTCCCCCAATTCCCCAGCACTGTTCCCATCCCCCCAATTCCCCAATAAAAATCTTAAAAAAAACAAAACAAAACAAAAAGAATACATGACCTTGGCAAGACCCAGCAAGGATAGCAAATCCCATGATCTCAATGAAAAATACAGGTTATAGAATACTTCATTTTTCTTATATTGAGCTAAAGTACACATGTGACTGCTTAATTACAAACAGCTATCTTCCACCAAATAGCAAACAGATATTTTACATAATTAAAAACTAATTCCTTCAATGCCACCGGTGTAGAAATAAAACAAGTTGCAAATATCAACGATACAGAGCCTGATGGTGAAGAGAGATTAGTCCACGTGCTAATTGAAACTGCAGTGTGAGGATGCCAGACCAACATTATAAATAGGAAGAAAAAGAAGCCAAATATTTACTTATTACAAATAACTTCAGCATAAGCACCAGCTATGTTCAGACGTGGCCAGCACATAGGCCAAGTATAAAATGCACAGATCACAGTGGACTAAAGCCATAAAAACCTGGTTCCTGGACCCTTCAATCAAAACTTCAGAGCACTGGGAATACAGCAGGGAGCCAGAAGCCCCACTTCAGTTGCTCATACTACATTAAGCCACCCCTACCCTCACCCCCAACCCCTTTCCTACCAACAGGGGTCGCAGTGACTATATTATTGGTCAATCCAGTTTATCCAAGGTCTATAGGTATGGCCATAATACGTCCAACATTCATTTTAAAGAGAAAGCTTACATAAATTAACACTCAAGGACACTGAATCGATGTTTGTGTGTATTCTTGTTTAATAGTCAAGTGATTTAGATGGCCTTTTAGGAGGTCGCCTGTGGTACACGTAGGGTTTTAAAATTCGAATTAAAGACTGATAGTTTTATAATTGCATCTAAGACCTTGAATGTGATGCACTGGACCTATCTATGGTAAGGCAGGTGACAGTATCTTTAGTCATTCTTCATAATAAATGCACTCTGCTGTGGCTACAAAAATCCTGAATCCTTGACTGATCTACTGCCATGGGCTAAGGTTTTATAAGGCACTCTTGGCTATGAGTGACATTTCTCCTAACTCTCAGGCTGAGACTTAAAGAAATATTTACAAAGCTGCAGCAAATTAACTTTAAAGCTGGATGCTTCACTGATATGTCTAATTGGGATGGTGAGTAGCAGTTTGTACACAATGCCCGTTAATCTCTCTCTGTGCCATGTATCACCCATTGAGAAGATTCCAGACAAGGGCCACCTGAATTATTGTGTAGCTCACTTGACTTTTCAACAGCCACATGTCCCCTTCTCCTTTCCTTCGCTTAGCTGATCTGTAGAGGCGTGACCATTGGATCGCACCACTCCCTCAGGAATCCAGGACTTGTCCACACAACGTTCCATTCGCTTCATTATCAGATCCAAGAGCGTCTCAATTGCTTCGCTTATGTTTGTTCCATTGGCAGCACTGGTTTCAAAGTAGGGGATTCTGGAAGACAGAGGCAACTTGGGTAAGGACTTGTGGAGGGAAAAGGCAGTCACCTTTGCCCTTGACAATCCAACTTAGAAAATAGAGTACAAATATACAAGACAAAAAACGCATTTTACCACCACAGGGTACATCAAAAAGTGAAAAAAAGACAATAAAATAATTGACACTGCATTCCTAATAGAGATATAAAACTTCTGGAAATTCTTATTCCCGTTTTACAGATAAACTGTGGCTCAAAAAGATGAAGTAACTTGCCCAATTTCATAATGCGAGAAAGGAACAGAGCTGGCATTTGAATTGACAGCTGTCTGATTCCAGTGTAACCAACTTAACCATAAGCTCCACTGGTTCCAAACTTAAATATATTATATGAGGATTTCCAAAACAAATAAATCTCTTTTACTTAATACACACATAAAAAAAAAAAGCTGACATTAAAGAGAAATCAGAGGCCACTGGCTGTGTTTGTCAATCACTTTGCTGCTTGTCAATTCTAAGCAGTATTCCTGCACCATTCACTTGGTGACATTCTGAATTCTACTGCATCTCAGGGTTCCTCAAGGACATCAATAAGTATGTTTGTTTTGTTACCCAAAGACCTGTGGTATATACGTAATTTTTTTAATAACTCACAAAGCATTGCTTCAAAGCTATAAGGCTGCTTTTCACATAATTTTAAGACATCACTCTTCTTGCAGTGGCTGCCCTTCATACACTTGAATTAGTCTTTACAACTGGATTAATTAACTGACAACTCCTTTCTGTTTTTTAATAAAGCCATGAAAATGGTGATAAAATTATATTTCCTCAAACTATTCATTTCATTTCCACCACTTAGTAAAGCATCTGACCAAAATGCTCCCAGATATAAAAACTCCAACAGAAAATTGCTTTAGCATCTCAGCGAGTCCTGCAATTGAGTTCAGTAAAGTATTTCTTATCTTTATAGGGACTTTAAAATCCTCCCCTATTACTTTTCTTCAAGAGTGTCTTTGTTTTCCTGAGTTCACATTGCACGTTAACACTACCTCAATGACTCTGATTACAATTTCAGTTACTCTTGTATTATTTCCTGGCTAGAAGCAGCTTCTGCATGAGACCTTTACAGATTTTAAAAAACTTCTCTGTGCGTTTACAGATCTTTTCAGAACTATTCTGCTTCTTATGTCACTAAGAAGCACAGTAAGGTGTCCATGTGTAAGATTGGAAGACTATTTCTCCACTGTGATTCCTCAAGATGTTGTTGTAGTATCTGCATACTTCCTATGGGAGCTGCAATTGGACCTCTGCAATTCTCTCCTGTTTTAGTATAACTTAAAAAAACTGGTTGAGAACCTATGATTTCATTTGAGCATTTATCTACCCATTTGTGAGTTCTGCAAGACATGGTTACCAATGATTCTACCATGGCCATGTTGATAGCTCTTCATATGCTGACTCTAAAACATCTTAAGCAGAGAAGGGTCTGATAGGAGAATTACTGGGTTGTCGGAAAAGTCATGATGCATGTTTGCAACACATGGCATTAGTTATTTTTGAAAGTACTATAGTCATTCGCATCTATGACTTTGCTATGTCATTTGACAGCTGACAGTTCTAGCTTCATTCTAAAAAAAATTGAGTGATTTGGTTGCATTTTGAAGATTTTACAACAAGTTGAAGATGGAAGGACAAACTGTGCATTTTCACCATATTTTACTCTTTTACTCCCATAAAGGGAAGAACGGGTGTCAAGCTTGTGAAAAGTTGCACAAAGTTTACAGTGACATTGCGCTACAAGAATGTCACTGCCAACGATGGTTCACGAAATTCTGTGCTGGTGATTTTAATCTCAACGACGCTCCTCATTCAGGGAGGCCCACCGAAGTTGATGACGACAAAATAAAGGCATTGATCAAGTCAAACCCATGTTACACAACACGAGAGATTGCAGAAACATTGAACATCCATCATTCAAGCATTCATGACCACCTGAAGAAGCTGGGGATATGTAAGCAAGCTCGATATTTGGGTTCCGCGTGAACTCAAAGAAGTTCATTTGATGGCGTGTATAAACACTTGCAATATGCTCATTAAATGTGAGGGAAACTATCCTTTTTTGAAGCGCCTGATAACTGGTGATGAGAAGTGGATTGTTTACAACAATGTGGTGTGCAAACGTTTTTGGTTCCGACGTGATGATTTGCCTCAAACGACATTGAAAGCAGACATTCATCAGAGGAAGGTTATGCTCTCAGTGTGGTGGGATTTTAAAGGTGTCGTGTTTTTCAAGCCCCTACCAAGGAACCAAACAATCCATTCGAATGTGTACTGTCAGCAATTGGACAGTTTGAATGAATCCATTATCCAGAAACGTCCAGAGCTTGTTAATTGTAAAGGAGTTGTGTTCCAACGCGACAACGCGAGACCACACATAAGTTTGATCACCCATCAAAAATTATTGGAGCTTGGATGGGATGTGTGGCCACACCCACCATACTCGCCTGACCTTGTGCTGTCAGATTTCCACTTGACTCGCTCTCTTCAAAACTCCTTGCGTGGTATAACATTCAATTCAGATGAGGCTGTAAATCAGCACCTTGTTCAGTTTTTTGCAAATAAAGACAGGGTTTCTATGAATGAGGAATTAATTATGAAGCTCACTGAAAGATGGTAAAAGGTTATCGAACAAAATGGGCAATATATCATTGATTGATCTTTGTTCTTTATATAAATAAATGACCTTTGAAAAACATAAGACAAAATACTTCATGACTTTTCCGACAACCCAATACATGGCCTTAGTGGTTTTTAACTCTCCTGCCTGTCTACCACTTTAGTTACTGTTAGCCTTTTCTTCCCTCTTTATCTGTTGCTTTATTCACAAAATGAAGATAACACGTCTTTTCCACCCCCCCCCTGGTCACATGCAGTATTTGATTACCAAGTGTGAAGAGGGCACCCTTTGTAGGGACTCAGTAAATATTTATCAGGTACCTATGCTATGATGTTATAGAGCTATGTCCCAGGGACAGTTTGTGATGTTGCCATTATCACAGGAATGGAATTTTGGATTCAGAATTCTCAAAACTCAAATACTCATTTTCTTCATAATGCTCTTTCTCACGTATACCCACGAAGAATCAATTAACATCTACAGAACATTTCTTATATGTAAGGAAAAGTCTTGATCATTCTATCACCATTTAGAAACATACTGTTTCACGGACAAGCAACTGAAAAACTCATCCCTCCCTCGAAGAATAAAGAGCTGAAATTGAAAATATATTTTAAAAGTAGCTGAACAGTAAACTTGTAAATACTGCTCATAACAATGTACATCTAATTTTTTAAATTTTCTCAAAGTCAATTATAAATATCTTTCCAACTCTAGTCCTCAGCTTCACTGAGTTCCTCTACTGAATTCCCATTAAGCTATTTTCTACTTTCCATAGTTTCTTTCCACTCAGCTCCTGAAACTTACCTCACAGTAATTTTTAAGGCATAAATGAGAAAAAATAGTTGAAAATACTTTTAAAAACTATAAAACCCGTGCATGGAAACTACAGACACTTTGGACAATGTTTAAGAGACATCACCTCTAGAGCCAGGCTTCCTAGATTTAACTCCTAGTACCACTTCTTACCAACTGTGTAACCCTGGCAAGCTATTAACCTCCATGCCTCAGCTGCTTCATCTGTAAAACTAGACAGATAATATCAGTATCTTCTTATAAGAATTAAATGAGTTAACATTGAAAGCACTTAGATTGGAATCTGACACATAAGAAATGTATCATTTTTTACAAATGTGTCAGTAAGCATTTCTTAACTTCCAGCACAGAACTGGGTTAGGCTACAAAAGTTTGTAATTTTGTTGTCTAAAACTCAGGACACATAGAAACAATGTCACTGAATCATGGAAAGTCATAGCTCCAAGAGACCTTGGCAACAATATAAACATTAAACTCCCAGACTAGCCTACTTACTTTGATTTAATCTACAATGTAGCTAATCTACAATACTGCCCTAAATTCTGTTACCTGGGAACATGCCTCCCTGCATCAGGGATGGCTCACTCAGACCCGTTCCAGCCAAAGTGCTTCATGCTCCAAAGCACTGCCTCCCTTCACGGCTCATCAAACCCCTCATGCCCCCAAGTTATCATCACTAAATGTTGAGAGAAAAATGGATCTTACTTTACTGATTAATGCCAATTATGACTGACTCCTGTGGCAGAGCTATCAGCTATTTTGTCTAATGTTCACTAAAACTTAAGCAAATATTGAATTGGTAGAATTTCAGGGTATATGAGTTAAATTGTAAATTTTGAAATCCCTCATATTGAAAGAGGTACAATATTAACAAGATGTAGTTTAGATTTATAACTCCAAATTCAAGTAAAAACTTCTATCCTTCAACTAAAAATACGTTTTCCTGTCCTTTGTGACCCTCCAGGTCATGTGACCAGAAGTCAGGTTAACAACCTTACAGTCTTTAGACTAATCATTCAGGGTGTTCTGAGCAATTAAGGCCATGCCGGGTTTGTTTCTACAGAAATCAATAAATGCTAGAGCTCACTACTCCCCACTCTCAGACCTTGGAGCTGCCAGACAGAAAGCCAACTACAAGCCAGCTCCACAGAGAAGACCCTAAAGCAGATTTTCCTTCCATTAAAAAAGTGATGGGGCCGGCCGAGTGGCGCATTGGTTAAGAGCTAGCTTGGGACGCCAGAGGACCCCGGTTCGGATCCCACATATGAGGGCCAGTGACACTGCCCTCTACAGCTAAGATGCTGAACAACAGCTTGACCTGGAGCTGGGCTGCCATGAGTCGCTGGCAACGGCATAGGCTGCAGCCCCTGTGGCAGTGGGTTGCCATGGGCTACCGTGTATAGCCAGCAGCCAGCGTGAGCGGCCATCCAGAAGCCAGTGACTGATCTGCCTCACTCAGGAAGAGCGCAACGATGGTGCCAACTTGGGCCAGTGAAGCAACGTCCACAACTAGACTGAAGAACAAAATGACAGCAACTTGTCTGTTCCCCTTCCCCCAATTCCCCAGCGCTGTTCCCATCCTCCAATTCCCCAATAAGAAAAAAATCTTAAAAAACAAACAAAAAAAGTGATGCGCCGGAGACAGAAATGTGCCTCATGTTTACAGTTGAAAATTGGACTGTTCAGCTCGTCTCAAGAGCATAGGAAGTCTAGTGGGTGGAGTTAGTAATATTTCTATGTCCATATCTTCTTGATGTTCACTTTCAGAAGGCATTTGGGCTACTTTACCTGAACACATCTCTTTATCTGTAAAGAAGGGTACCAGTGGCTCATTAGGTCGAGGCAAGGAGGAAATGAGATATTACATGTAAAAGGGCTTAACACAAGCCTCGAGTCCAGCCAGTGCTCAATAAAAGTTAATCTAATGGGGTTTTTATCTTATCTAAAAATAACATTCTGCTTTTCCTAAAATATACAAGGCAAAAGTTTAGTAATCTAAATTTAAATTCAAGAGAATCGATTAACTGTCCCCTTTTCAACCACAGAAAGAATGGGGGTGTTCCTTCTTTCCACATGGTGGCGCTAATGTGGCATTACCAGGGAGCAATATAGCCAAACCTTTGAAAAAAATCCTGTGCAGCTAATGGTGTTATTGGTCTGTAAATGACCACTTGATAGCCATTTGGAACATGCAGAATACCAATCGGGTGTGCTTTAAAAAAATAGATTAATCTAATAGGTTAATAAATTTTAAAATAAAAATTAAATTAGCAAAATGACAAACAGCTTCAAATGAATGAGGGGTATTGTCACATGCAGCTTCTCACTAAGATAGATACATATGCAGCTCTTGCCATAAATCAGCGTCCATATCCAGCTGGTTTCTTATCTAGAAGCTCCTAGATCCCAGTTAGAGGTTGCCAGGAATGAAAGCAAGTGTATTTGATGATTTTGTCAAATGGTTCTATATATTTGGCTCACATGTGGATCCAGGAATTATGGAGAAATTTTTCACTAAGAAATTTGTCTCACTATTTTTCATAGTCTGTTGGATGCTAGATGAACAAGCCTTAACAGGGAAGGGCTGGTGTGTGGACAGTTTCAACCCAGGAGATTGTGCCCAATGAAACCTGAATCCTCTACAGAGCTGAATGGAGCTCTGAAAATCAGTCTTGTATGTTTAGTTGCAGCTCATGTGTGTGTGGTTTTAAGACATGCCCAATGATACATCGTTAATTTATTTCTCAAATAAAGTAAGGGTGCCATCAAGTCTGCAAAGCATCAAACTATTAGAGATCAAGCAATTCATTGCACATTTCGTCCATTAATAGTTCAGATAGACACTGAGCATTCTGCTGAGCTAAGCCGCTTGAAATTCCAGAAATGGTCTGTACTCCTATTATTAATGTTGTAAATATTTTTTAACTCATCCTTCATTCCAGAAACTCTTGATCACCTTCCTCATCAACAGCCAACAGCCTTCAGTGGGAAAAAAAATTGTCTTAAATTTGTTGTCCCTACGAGAGTACACCTTAAAAGTTCTCATCACAAGAAAAAAAAATGTAGCTACATGTAAGGATGGATGTCAACTCAACTTATTTTGGTAATCATTTCATAATATACACACATATGAAATCACTATGTTGTAAAACTAAAATGAATACAATGTTATATATCAACTACATCCCAATTTTTAAAAATGTGCTGCCCATTTCTTTGCACAGCACATGAAATACATACATTCAATTATCACGCTTTCATTGTATTCACAGTTTTCTCTAGTTCCCTCAACTTTGAATCAAGAACAAAAGGCTTAAAACGACCATCAGCTATCCTCTGTACATAAAGCTGAGTGTGGGAGGGAATTTAGGTGCAGCCATTTTTACTCACAGAGTACGGTCCTTGCCTGCCCACTTGTGGCTAGTGCTCCCTCAGTACCAATCCCAGTGTCCCTTTCGCAGTCTATATCACAGTCTATACGCAATTAACTGTGTGAGAAAAACAAATGCTTTTTCTCTTCAGCACGGATTTTCCTATAAGTCACTGAGCACGTTACCCTCACCCAGGCATGGCACAAGGAGACACTGGCTTCATACATATTCTGTGCATAAAAGATTCCAGCTGTACGATCAAGGAATACATCTGCCAGCACGCACACCTTTTAGTAATGGCCTCTGCACCAGTGGTTCTCAAAGAGTTGTTCTCAACCACCAGCAGCAGCAGCATCTGGAAATCGGTTAGAAATGTAATTGGGAGCAGCTCTACCCCAGACCTACTGAACCAGGAACTGTGGGACCCAGCATCCAGGTGAGTCTGACACCTCTAAAGCGTGAGATCCAACAGAGCCATCTAATAGAGGAAAGTTGGTGATACTGGGTTCTGCTTTCCCTTCTAATTTATTTGTCACTGACTTTGTAGCTATTTTTAAAAGTGTTTCAGCAACAGTGTGAACTACAATAGTTTTGACTGGCCGGAATACAAATGTGAACAAATCTCTGTTTCGTTCTCTTCTCTAACTTCATTGATAATATTATTCAGTATAACCTACTGAAAAGCATTATTTTGCATTTGTTCTGGGAAAACTTTATTGGTTTACCAATACATCACTTTGTTGTGTTAGGAAGTGACCTAAAAACATTATGTTACAATTTAACCAAGTTTTATGTCCAAAAAAATAAAGAATATGAAATCAAGGATAAATGGATTCTTAGTCCACTAAAAATAAATTTTTTGAAATTCTATCATGCATCCAATTCGCCATTTCCATTTGGGCAATTGAAGTTCTCATTCTCAGACTTACTTGTCCCAGCACACACAGATTCATGTTCCATATTTGCACTGTAATATGTTCTTTATTAGGTTTGCAGAGTGCTTCTGAGACAGTCTTTCATTCTCAGAATGCATGTATATTTCAGAGAATCACTTGTGAACCAATGATCCATTTTTATGAATTGAAAATAGTAAAAAAAATGCAAATTTATCAGACAACATAAATGATATGAAGATATGCCACAAACCATACTGTTTTCTGACTATTAGCACATGAATAAACTAACCGACATAGTCCTTAAGTACATGTGCAACCAATGAAAATAATGAGAATGAAAAAGATTTCTGTAAAAATAATCATTAAACTTATACACCAAATTTGTGATATGTAGTGAACCAAACTGCTCCATCATATTTTCCTCTGAGACTGCCAAAAAGCCACAGAACTATATTTTATACTTCTTAAATCCTAAGGAAATTGTTTCCACCCCTTTCCATTCTTCTCCAATAGTTTTAATTACCTTATCTGCTAATGCTTTCATTTTAACTCAATCCAGAAACTTTACATTGAGCCTTTCTCTAAAACACTCCCTAGGCCCGTGATCTGAGCACAGACGAAAGACGACCCCTCTGTATCCCCAGATTCCCCACATAGTCAGAAGGCAATGGCCGGCTCTTTGATATCAGGCAGGATGTGGAATCCTGAGAACCAAAACAGAGGAAACAAAGCAAAGGGCTGAAGAAGCCCAGAGGAGAAAGAAGTCAATCCTCACTCCCCCGCCAATAATAGGGGGATTAGCTAACTCCTGGCTGCCCTATTTTTCTGGCCTTTACTAGCACACTTCTCAAAAGCATGCTCTAATCCATGGTTTCCATTGCTTCATCGCTTACTTCCTCCTTCCTTGCAACACAGCTCCCACCTTCAACACTTCAGTGTTCTCTGTGGTATTTGACCCCTCCCACCATACAACAGGAGTGCCTCTCAAGGGAGGAGGGGGGCATATCAGCATCGCCTGTGGGGCTTTGTCAGCCTCCCCCTCAGAATCACCTCAGTCTGTGGTTCTCAACCACTGAGCGTGAAAATCACGTGGAGAGCTTTTAAAAGATACCAATGACCAAGCCCCCATCTGTGGTGGCTTTGTAAATATGTCAGCTTGGCTAGGTTAAACAACATTTCCGAGAATCCCCTTTGTAGTTAGGATAGACCTCGAGATGGATTTGGGGGAGATTTGGAGGGGAGATGTGAAGCAACGGCCATTCTTTAGCCCTTGTACGTTGCCGCTTATCTGCTGACTCATCTTGTTGGCATCATAAGTCAGCAACCTGCTCTGCACCTGCTCCACCTGCCCCGAGATGCTCCTCCAACTCCTCCAACTCCCGGGCCAGGTGTGTGTGTTCAGCTGAGTGAGAAGGGCCTGGGCTGCTCTAGGACACCTACACAATCCAGGTCAGAAGCAGCAATGATTGACCAGGGTTCGGTCTGTCATTACAGGTCCTGGCTGCTTCTTGTTCACTCCCAATTGAAATCCATCTTCCCTTCCTGACTGCCCATCCTGCGGACTTCAAGCTTCGGTATCAGATGCAAAACACCACCTCACAGACACTGCTTAACAAGCTCCCACAAGTACATAAGGTCAGATCCCTGTAACAAATCCGTTTATTCAAGTGAACCTTGCCTGATAAACCACTCCAGATCAATTATATCAGAAGCTCAGAGGTGAGGCCCAGACAGGAGTATTTGTCAAAAGCTCCCCAGGAGCTACCACCTACCCATGAGAGGAAATCTCCAGATCCTAGTACAAATCCTTGCCAGAGTAACCCAGAATATTTGATAGGGACTGGCCCCGTTCCTGGTGAGCTAGACTAGAGAAACATTTAAACCCTGTTCTGCCCCACCTTACATATTTTCTCTGATTTAGCCCTTTTCCACAAATCCAGCCCCTACCTACTTCACAGATCACTGCAATCTCCCTGTCTGTAGTCTTTCCTCCTTCTAGGGGTGTAGTCTTCACCCCTCTCCTGCCCCTTCCTTCTCAACCCCACTGCTGCCTCCCACTTATAGAAGGGTAACTGACACATAAACATTTGTGTCCTCGTAGCAGTGGTAGAAAGCAAGTAGAGTACAAATTCCTTTGTAGAGGGGCCTTTGACGCTATAATAAGCAGTGTGCGACCCCTCCTTTCATGTCCAATTAATGCTGTGCTACTATGATCCTACTCCCAGAGCTCAAGGAGAAAGACAGTATTTAGTTAATTCTCCACCACAAAAACACAGCCTAAACCAAAGAGGATCTTTATGCTCTTCTCGCAGCACAGAAATTTCAAAGCCAATAAGGCCTTCTTGTATGCAGCAGCATATGAACTGGCTTTGAATTTCCTTGCTGACCAGAGGGTTTCCTTATCCCAGAGTCTCCTACATACATCTGGGAAAGGCAGCCTTACACAACTGGGGCCTTTGCCTTCAAAGATGCCATTCTTCAAACACCAAGAGATTGAGAAGGCCCTCGCCCAAAGCTTTTTCTATGGTTCCCACTATCAAATAATATTAACATACAAAGTAGGTATTTCACACCTCCCAAGGCCTATATCTGAGCGTTCTGTTCCAATTTTTTGCTTCTGTCTTTTTTGTTATCCATTGATGTGCTAATGTTCAAGTTGGAAATGTTGTCTCTCGATTGCTCCACAGAAACACTCACCCGTATTTCTCTGCCAGTCCTTTGGCTTCCTCCTCTCGCACTACTCTCTGGTCTTCCAGGTCACTCTTATTCCCACATAACACTATGTCTGGGTTTTCACAATATGCATGCATTTGTAGCTGGCCTGTCAATGTAAGAAGATGAGGTCATTTGTCATAGGTAAACAATAATATAAGTGTATGATCAACAGAATACATGCAAAAGTGCTTTGAAAACTGTCAATGGATATGCATACACAGCGAACTGATAGAATTCTTCCAAAGCATCATTAACCTAATCTGTAAAACTGAATGGATGAGACAGAGATGTAAAACTACTACTGTCCTTTAACACATACCCCAGCTCATCTGTATCAGGGAGGAATGGGAAAATTCGCTAACCCTCCAAAACTGCGTGTGTGTGTACACGCGTGCACATACACAGACACACACACACACACACACACACACACACACACACAACACATGGCAGTCTTTTATATGATGAAGGCCATCTAAAAAAAAACTTAGAGGATTTCCTAGTGTTTATTACTAATCTTAAAGCTCTATTTTTCAGATATTTTCTCTCCACAACAATGACTTTTTAAAAAATTGTCTTCCTATAAACTAACCTATTTCTATCTGAAATGTTTTCCACATTTTTCTATTACTCTAAAGCAGAATCAATTCATTTAAAACAAACAAGATACAGGATTACATAAAGAGAGAAAACCCAGAATAAACAGTCAAGGATTCAGTCACCAGAACCAAGAAAAAACAGGAGACTACAATTCTTACTCCACAGCTTTTATTTCTTTTTATCTGAAAACCTATAAAGAGGCATAATTTTAAAAAGTAATGATATCAAACAAAAGAGCTTCACTACGCTAAACAGCTTAATCTCCCAAATAAAAAAAAGTCTTCTTACTCAGCATACCCCCATAATGAAATTAAAGCAGCCCAAACTTTCACAAAGTTTATTGCCTAATTTATTTTTTATCGTGGTTAACCAGAAAAGTGTTGACATTTTACTTCCTCATTATGAAGCCATGTTCATTGTATCTTATCAAAAGAAAGTCAAGGCAGCGAGCATTTACTGAGTGTTAATGTAGGCCTGATACTTGGTGTAGAATTTCAGGGCACTGACCTTTGCCCTCGAGAGACACCCTGGGGAACAAGAACTATATATACAGGCAAGACCAAACTGTGTGTTTGCAATAACAGCCTTGCCCTTTCTTTCCTCCAGGCTGTTACACATGCTGTCCTCACACCCTTGAATACTCAACCACAGCCTTCCTTCAGGGACTCCCCACCCTTCCTTTCAGGCTTGCTCCCCATTTGCCTCTGCTGGGCAACATTTCTGGTCTCCAGAGTGGCCCTGTGCTCTGTTAACACCTTACATGTCCAGTGTCATGGTTGTAAGCATGAACTCAGAACCCAGTGTGTCTACGGTTGAATCCTGACTCTGCCATTTACTAGCTGTGTCACCCTGAGAAACTTATTTGACGGCTCTGTGCCTCAGTTTCCCCACCTGTAAATGGCGATAATAATTAAAGGAGTGTTGAATGAGATAACTCAGTGATTCTTCAGGTAAGGTCCATAGACCAGCAGCCTTAGAACTTGTTAGAAATGTAAATTCTCAGGTCCCACCTCAGAGCTACTGAATCAGGAAAGCTGGGTATAGGGCCCAGAATCTGTTATAACAAGCCCTCTGGGTAACCCAGAGGCACACTCACACTGGGACCGACTAAGATAATACATTAAGGCATTTAGAAGGGCCACGTAACTACTACCAGTGATAATGTTTAATGGTGTTTATTTGGGGGAGTCTGGGAAGTATGATTATGGGTAATTTTTCCTTTTATTTTTTTTCCTAATTTTTCTACAAAGAATGTGAATTCCTGATATATAAAAAGAAATTAATCAGTTCTTTAAAAAATCTCACGAAAAAGGCACATACATAAATAGCTACAACTCAAGGTGCTATGTGATAAGGACACTTAAAGTAGCACAAAAAGTAAGAGGGGTTACTAGGAGGGGGAAAATTTAATCCAACTAAAGTTGTCACAGAAAATTTCATGGAGGCCGTATTTTTTTCAGATTTTAAAGAATAAGTAGAACTCTAATCAGTTTAAAACATGGGCATGGGTGCGGGGAGGGCTTATTGGACAGAGGGAATATTAGAAATAAAAATACACAGGCAAAAACATGTCAAATACATACATGTTGGGCTCCTGTGCCATTTGTGAGGCTACAGAAAAAAAGTTTAGAAATTTAGGTTAAAGTCTCCTTACAAACCATTCTGCCCCTGGATGAGGAATGACTATGGGCATGATTCGCTTATCCTCTGGGCTCCTGGAAGACAGGAGAGTGGAGACAGTGTTACTCCATTCCTCTTGGATTTCAGACTTAGGCCCTGAGGACTCCGCTCTCTGTTCAGTCGCCTAAACTCAGCAGGGCTGATCTTTGGACTCCTGTCCCTTCCTAAGGTGGCCCGGAGAGATGCAGAGTCCAGGGAGAAGGGACCGCGACGCAGCTCAGAAGCAGAGGGAGGATGCAGACACGCTCTCTTCGCCTTGGGCCATCAGGACCTAGGAATCAGCTCCTAGTTTAATAATGGAACTTACTTCATAAGGTTATGAAGTAACACTGCCTCTGCTCTGGTATGCACCGTGTGTGTGCAGGTAGGTGGGTAGATGACAGATACACACACATACATACACATATACATACACATACATATACATTTTTTAAACTATTATTTAGTTAAATAAATAGTTTTATTTGTATAAGTTAAGTAAATTTATATAAGTTAAATAAAAAAGAAGAAACGAATAATCCCTCTAATACTCAAAATACTAACGGGCAGGGGAAAAATAAAATGTATAAATAATTAACAAATTTTTATTCCTAATGAAGATATTACTAACTCTAACATTGAACATTGTATCTTTAAAAAAAAACAAAAACAAAAAAAAACAGGATTGGGCAGAAGAACACTTTCCACTGAAGATATGAAATCTTCAATATGAATAAGTTTTATTTACTTAATTGGGCAGTAAGGATTCTTTCACTCTGTAAGGCAAACAAAACAAAATGCATACATACCCATAATTTCACATAATTTTGCTCTTTACCTAAAAGATATAAAGCCCAGACGGGCAAGGTTTATCTAATGTCTCAGAGTTTCCCTTTCTACCTGTGGAAAAAGAGGTGGGTTGATGACCTTTCAATGCTGAGATTTGATGGGCACATGTCTAACAAGAGTCCTTAGAAAGAAAAGCCCTAAGAAAGCCCAAGAACTTGTTCCGGGAATGCACAGGAGAGGGTGATGAGCAAGGGCTGAGGATAAAGGACTGGAAAGAACCATCATCACTCAGCTGTGCGGGAAACCGTGCAGCACACCACTCGGCCAGGCACTCAGCAGCGAAGCCCGGCAAGCACTACTAAATTGGGGAAAGCTAGATTTAAAGTGTTAAATAGATCTTCAACTCTTAGTCATCAACTTAGCCAAGAAAGAGCAAAGGACACTGAACTGGAAGCCAGAGGCTCCACGTCCTTGAATAAGTCCCTCACTTCCTAAGGCTCAGTGTCCTCATCCCAAAATAAGGACACACCACCTGTCCAATCTCCTCACAGGGCGGCTGCGAGGGTCAGATACAAAGTATGTGAAGATTCTTTGGAAACCACAACACACTACATAAATTACTTATTTAAAAACTCGTATTTTTAAAATAAGGTTTTCTACTATCAAAACCACAGCCAATTGCCCCTTCGTAATACCAAAACACCAAGTAATTTTTAAGGAGGATGTGTTTTTTTGTTGTTTTTTTTAAACTGTTGTCATTTTAAAGATGTGGATGTTAAGAAGTTAACATCACAGCATTCCCCAGTAGATTCTCTAGGTTTACACTAATACAAACAATAGAGGAAAATGTACATCTGCAAGCTGTTATTTGGTTAAGTGGCAGGATTTTAAATGGCCACTACCAATCGTTTAAGAGATTAGGATCTCTCCACAGAGCCGAAATGAAGGTTTATGTATGCTGTGCTGGGGACCACTTTTGCCAAAGCTGTTCTAGAGTTTTCCATGACAGCGTCCTCCTGACAAATACTCTGACCCTAAAAAGCAGAAAAGGGGCCTCTAAACACAGAGACATGGAGCCAGGGGTATGATCCAGGAAGCTTTCAAACGTATTTATGTCTATGTAACATGTGCTTTAAATGCTGGGATGGTGTAAGACTTGATAGCACCCAATAGGGAAGCAGATACTTGGTGATTTACCTTCTCTAGGCTTCTATATCCTCATCTATAAAATGGGGATAGGTCTCCTCTGTGGAAAAGACTGATTAAAAGATTACATGGAAAGCACTGCCTTACTCTGGGGCGGTGAGCACACAATGTGATATATAGATGATACATTAAAAATGTACACTTGAAACCTATGTAATTTTACTAACCACTGTCACCCCAATAAATTTAAGTTACAAAAAGAAAAAAGAAAGCACTGCCTTATACCTGGAGCATAGGAACGACGCAACAAATCAAAGTTAGTATCACTAGGAAAAGCAGAGTCCACCCCAATAAATTTTAATAATAAAAAAAAAGCAGAGTCTTTCAGTTATCTTTGCCGCTAAACTAAAAGCCTTGCTTCTTTATATAGCATTTTAAATAGCACTAGGATTTCTCCCAAAACAACTTACAACAAAAGCATTATAAAGAGGGCATTTTATTATAGGAAGCAGGAGGCTGGGAGACAATTTAACACTTACTTATCCAGTTTCTGACATTGAGGAAACTTTGCTCATTTGTCAGATCAAAAAGCAGAAGAAACCCCATAGCATCTCTGAAGAAGGCCGTTGTCAAGCTCCGAAACCTAGAAACATAAAAGCAGATTGATCACCTAAATCATGGCCCCACTCCTGAAATATAAAACTACCAGCAGCGCCCCCAGCCTCCTACAATAGTTCATCAGTGACACATTAGATGTTTAATAATGTGCCATTGTTTCTAATAACTTCATATCATACATGCATACTACAACTCTTAGTTACACAAGATTTAGTGAATAATGCTATTAAAAATGATACTTTTAACGGTATAAAATTATGTGTATAATCAATGATACTAGGTATCTTACAAAATATAGTAAACAGCTACCCATAGAACAAGAAAGAATATTTGAAAATATATCTAGACTTTATGAAAATGGCAACAATTATCAAAAGTTGTACTTGGAATTTTCTTTTAAAATAAAAACCTGTGTAAATTTAAAAATTCAAAAAAATTAGGTGATCATATTCCCAAAATGTATAAGGCAGTTATTTATTACTTATATAAGTTGATGTGTTAACAGACCATGTGATTTGAACACCCAGCCTGCTAGACAGGGATGACGAACTAGCTCGTGATCCAAGAACTTATTGTACAAGTAAGAGTTAATTGGACCAATAGAAACGATGCTTGCCATGTATGTTTTCCCTGTCTTGTGAAAGCTTAGCTTGGCTTGACATTACAGTGTGTTCCATCAAGACCTTTTAATTTCAGTCTCTACAGAAATCGCTTATCTCTGATCGACCATTTCTTTGGCTTTAAGGTGGGGATAGTGTTGACTATCTTGTCTTGGTCCTCTCTCTTGCAAGCCTTTACGCTGCTGTCTCCCCTCTCTGTCCCTCTAACAGTCAGTTTCCTCTTACTTTGCCTTTATGCAAAGCCTCTGACTGCCAGACATAGGCTCAGGGAAGAAAACACTAGTATGAATTTGTCATCTAGTGTGCTATTTTAAGTTTTCTCAAATATTTTAAAAACAGTCCTTATCTTTCAGAGATACATACCAAATAGCTGTGAGTGAAATAATCTGATATTTGGAATCTGTTTCAAAATAATTTGGCGGAGGGGGTGAATGAAGGAATGAAGGGTATACATGAAATAAGATTGGCCACAGCTTGGGGTACAGCTTGCTGAAACTGGGAAATGAGTGCATGAGTTCATTATACTATGCTCTCTACTTTTGTATATACTTGAATTTTTCCATAATAAAAAGTTAAAAAAACAAACAAAACCTTTGAAGGAACCTATGAGAGAAAACAGAAGCTAATTAAAAACAACTTTATATCAAGATTTCATGTGACTTCTTGTAGTCAAGCAACTGCTGACCATATGGGTTAATTCCAATCAGATTTTCCACTAGTTTCAACAATCAGGTAAGAATGATGCATGTAACTGTGTAGCTATTGTGTGTGTGTGTGTGTGTGTGTGTGTGTGTGTGTCTGAGTAAATAGCAAAAGTAATTGGAGAAATGTGTACAAGCCTTTTACATATAATATATATAATACATTATATATATTATATATATAAGAAAAAAATATATATATATATACACACAGAAGAAAAAGAAAAAGTGAGATGGTCTGTTTTGAAAAGGATTTATTTTTCCTTTGACCTCATATGAAATAAAGCAGTCATTATCATCTCAGACTGACAAATTTCCTGCTAATTTGGCAGTATGTTTTATCCAGGTTCAAGTCACTGTATGAAGAGTGTAGCTGGTTTTCCCTTTCCTCCAGTAAGAAGCACATAATGAAGATCTCATACCTCTCCTGCCCTGCCGTGTCCCATAACTGCAAGTGGATTCTCTGGCCTCTGCCAATGGCTCCATCTGGCCCATTGGCTCTGTACACCTAAAATAGCAAAAAAAAAGAGAAAAAGAGAACTTTTGGGACTGGTGTGCTTTCTCACTTTCCTATTCAGTACAACTCCCCTAAGTATCTAAACCTCTAAAGAAAATTCCATTTGGAATACAACCTTGTTTGTATTTTATTCCAAATAATTGCCTTTCGATAACATAACAATTTGCATTAAAATGTATATATAAATTATATATTTTTATAAAGATATTATGTATATAATAGTTTATATAAAAATAATAATTAGCTCACCTTTCCTCAAAGTTCCCTCAGTTCGTTCATTTCAAGAAATACTACCTTTCTATGACTTTTCCCCCATCCCATCTTTAAAAAATACTCCGAAAACAATTTTATAGGAAGGACCTCTGTAAATCTCTTTCCCCCATAAAAGCAATGAAAACACTGGCAAAAATTGTTAAAATCAACTATTTCAGAACCCTGAATATCAGTAAAAATAGTAAGTTTTGTGCTGTCTTAACTTGTCTTATTTTCATCCCCTTCTCCCCAGCTCTAGAGTAGTCTTGAAAACCAACAGATGTATAACTATGATATTAATAGCTGTGAAAACCATCAGCGTAGCAGCCGCTTTAGGCAGTGGAGGCAAAACAGGTTTGGCACTCTTCCAAAAGTCTCATTCCCAGAGAGCTGAAAGCTGCCTATAAAGCTCCACTTCCAGGCCTTGTCTTTATTTTACCCCATTCAGAGCTTGCTCTAGGAGAATAACCCTATCCTTAGGGCATTGCTGAATATAATCAGCAGCAAGTATTTAACATCACAGCTATTATAGACAGCAATACCATTTGGAATTAACACAAGTCTAACCAAAAAACTTAAAAAAGAAAAAAAAAA
>NW_017731362.1:6870228-6871245 GCF_001890085.2 Hipposideros armiger
GGAGCACTTTTGAAAAAATTAGGAAGTTCCTCAAAGTTAAACAGAGAGTTATATTGCCAATCAATTCCACTCTTAGGCACATACCCAAGAAATTTGAAAACATAAATTCACACACACAAAAAAATGTATATAAATGTTAAAAGAAGCATTATGCACAATAGCTAAAAAGTCAGAAAACCCAAATGTCCATCAGTGGATGAGTGGATAAACAAAATATGATATATCAATACAATGAAATATTATTTGGTCATAAAATGGAATGAAGTTCTGATACATGCTACAACATGGACGAACCTTGAAAACATGAAGTTTAAGTGAAAGAACCCAGGCACAAAAGGCCACATATTGTATGATTCCATTTATGTGGTATGTCCAGATTAGGCAAATTCATAGAGAGTAGATTAGTAGCTGGGGGGAGAGGAAATGGGAAAGGACTACCAAAGTATCTGAGGTTTCTTTTCAGGGTAATAAAATGTTGTAAAATTAAATAGTGATAATGGTTGTACAACTATAAATATACTAACAACCACTGAATTGTACACATTAAATAGGTGAATTATATGTTATGTGAACTATAGCTCAATAAAGCTATTTTTTAAAATGAGGTTATAAAATAGGAATAAATTAATAAGTATAATTACATACATACATATTGATTCTATCAATTATATGTCAATACTGAAAATTTCATGAAGATCCTGTTCTTACTCAGTGGGTCTGAGCCTCTATAAGCCTATCTGATAGCAGAAGAAAAATCTTAGAGTGGGCAGGAGGGAATGAATGCTTCTGTCCTGGAAGCCAGAGACCCTGTTTCTTTCCCGGGCAGAACGTGTTCCATAGAAGGGTCTTTGCCATTCATCTCCTGGCCACTTGTTGACCTGCTTCAGGGTAACAGTCCATTTTTTAGCAGGAAATGTAGCGCATGGAAAGGGCCATCTTCCCTCCTCAGCAGCTCTGACACAGGGACCTCCTACCTTCCACCCTACCGCCAGAAAAGCTGTCAGTCTTGTGGTCCTT
>NW_017731362.1:6871685-6872888 GCF_001890085.2 Hipposideros armiger
ATACACATTCTTCTCAGGTACACATGAAACATTCTCAAGGATAGACCATATGTTGGCTCAGAAAACAATCCTCAATAAATTTAAATGACTGTAACTATACAAAGTATGTTTCCAACCACAGTGGAGTAAAATTATTAATCATTAACAGAAAGACATTTGGAAAATTCACAAGTATATAGAAATTAAACAACACAGTCTTGAGTGACTAATGAATCAAAGAAGAAACACAAGGGAAGCTACAAAATACTTTCAGATAAATGAAAACAAAAGCACAACATACAAAAAAGAAATTACTCAATGAAGCTAAAGCAGTGCTCAAAGGGAGATTTATAGCAGTAAACACCTATATTAAAAAATAAGAAAGCACTCAAATCAATAACTTAAATGTCAACCTTAAGAAACTAGAAAAATAGGAGTAAACTGAATTCAAAGCAAGCAAAAGGAAAAAAAAAACAAAGATTGGAGTGAAAATAAACTATCTTTTCCTTGAAGCATCAACAAAATTGATAAACCTTTGGCTAGACTGACAAAGGATAAAAACAGAAGACTCAAATTCCTAAAATTAGAAGTGAAAAAAAGGACATTACCAACCTTACATATATAAAAAAGATTATAAAGGAATACTACAAACAACTGTATGCCAAAAAATGAGGAAACCTAGAAGTGGAAAAATTCCTAGACACAAACAATTGAAACTATAGAAGTAGAAAATCTAAATAGACATATAACCAATAAGGAGACTGAATTAGTAATCAAAAAACTTCCCACAAAGGAAAGGTCAGGCCCAAATGTCTTCATTGTGGAATTCGACCAAATGTTTAGAGAACAATTAACACCAATCCTCCCAAACTCTTTCAAAATATAGAAAAGAAGGAAACACTTCTCAACCCATTTTATGAGGCCTATGTTATCCTGATACAAAACCCAAAAATATCATAAGGAAAAAAACAAAAAAACAGACCAATATCCATTCTGAATGCAGACACCAAAATACTAGCAAATAGAATCCAGCAAAGTATAAAAAAGGATTATACACCAAGACTAAGTGAAATTTATCACAGGAACAGCAAGGTTAGTTTAACATATAAAAATCAATCAATGTAATGCACCATAGTAATAGAATAAAGGACTAAAACCACATGACCATCCCAATAGATGCAGAAAAAGCATCTGAAAAAAATCCAGCACTTTTCATGATAAAAA
>NW_017731362.1:6875188-6888793 GCF_001890085.2 Hipposideros armiger
GAGTGGCTCAGTTGGTTAAGAGTTCGCTCAAGAGTTTGAGCTCTGAGCAACAGCGGTTCGAGTCCAGCCCGAGCTGAGAAGCCGCTGAGCTGCCAACAGGTAGCAGGATGGCTCAGCTAAAAAAAAAAACAAAAACAAAGGAACCTCCTCCCTCTTCATTCTGCAGAACCTCTGTTCCCTTGATGACTTCCCAGATCGACGTGCACGTCCGGCAGGCATTCCCATTCCTGCTCCAACCTCACCCTCCGGGCAGCAGTGATGAGTTCTGCCATGTGGGATGGCTGAGGCCCAATTTAGAGAAACGCCACTAAGAATGACATCCACAGAGGAAGAAATAGCTCACAAAACAGTAGCACAAGGGGCAGGGTGGTTTGTAGGCTTCATAACAAAGGTAGACAAATAACTCTGTGGAGTTCAGAGGCAAGTTACAAGTCAGAAAGTTATCAATGGAAAATTAAAAAGAATCTTCACTTTTATTTTGTCAGCTTGGTTTTATATGAAGTATCCCTCAGCACAGCCTTTTAAATCACATTGTCCAGACCGAACGTACTACACTTTCACACGTACCCTTTAAGTATAGATTCCAACCTTTGTCCTCCTAATTCCTACAAAGCAAACTAAACAGACAGGCAAACATGAACACAGAGATTACATTTATATAGAAGAATAGAGAACTTACCACTCTCTTTTCCCTGAAATCAATGCCCACTGTTGTGATAAATTTGGAGTTAAATTTACCATCTGTGTACTGGTAAAGCACACTGGTCTTCCCTACTCCAGAGTCGCCCAAAGCTAAAAACTTGATGAGGTAATCATAGTCTCCATCAGACATAATGAAGAACTCAGCGTTTTACCTGCAAAATACAAACAAATGCATGTTCACTTTAAAATTCCATTAGAAAACATTAGAATCCTCTATGAAGAAAGTGACTTCCTTTAATATCCAGTTCAACAAGTACTTCTACGCATATGTAACACCTATATGCCTAGAGGTTCTGTGAGGGAAGGATTAGATATTACTCACCTCCCCCAAGGACCTAATAATTTGCTAGAAGAGATGGTACTGAAGTAGGAAATAATTAACAGTTCAGTTTCGATTGAATGCACATATTACAGTGCTCTTAAGACAAAAATTCCAAGTGAGAATGAATGATAATCAAGAAGATAACATCACTAAGTCCTATTTGCAAGATCATATCGTAGAACAAAAATTAAGAAAAGAAAGGAGGAAGGAGAATATTAGAGAAATAATAATAATTCTTAGAGCACAAGGGGTTCCAATTCCCCCTTCTTTTTTCTTTTCCAAAGTCTTCTAGTGCTTGATCCTTGGCTTTTCTCTCTTTTTACTTGGACATCTAGGTGATTTCATTTATCCTACTCATTTTCACATGTCATTCCAGTCCCTTCAAAGACAATGCCAAATTCACAAGTAAAATTTGGTTCGCCGCTTCCCTACATATTATTACTATCATATGTTACATATTAAATCAGGCATTTCTGGACTATCACTGCTCCCTTGGAAACTGAGCTCCAGATTTGAGCAGTCGCTGCTCAGAGACCATAGTTCCACAGCCAAGGGCTCATTCACCTATACTTGCTTTGGTATTCTAACAAGAAATGCTACCAATACAGCTCTTCAATGTTGCCTAAAACAAAAGTCCACCTTACAAAAGAAAACTTCTTGTTTTTGCCAGCAAGAATAAGGCCTAACCATGCTTATTTTTTATGCTTTGCAATTTGTACTTTTGGTGATTTGTTTTTATCCTCTAAATAGATTCAAATTATTCAAACTATCAGCCTAAAAATGTAGCCTGTTTCCAGGAAAGGCTTACATCTTTCTATCCTCCCATGTCTAATACCAAGAAACCCTCCTGAAAATTGGAAAAGTAATCAGCTGTCTCAGTACCACCACCAACAACTTGACCTGTCCATTCAAACATACACATTCAGCCATCCCCATGTCAGATTTCCTACGTTAGACACTGCTGAGTTTCCTCTCCTTACCTCCTTTTCACCCAGCCCGATAGCCAGAAACTTCACCACAATTCTCAATGCTTCCTATAGGATTATTTCTATAGCTCCATAAAATTAAAATTGCTCAGGCAAGGACGTTTATTGCTTTTCAAGGCTGCCTCCCCCACTCCATCCTCAGTTTGGTAGCTCACCGTATGCTCAAAAGTCTTGAATGCTGAGCCCCAAGAGCCGTGGCAGTGTACTTCCTTGGAGTGCCTTAGTGCAGATCTGTGACCTCACATTCAGATATGGCTGGTCAGTTGATAAGGGCAGAGCCTCTACAAACATTCGTATTCTATTTGCACACTGTAAAGAGTGACACTTTACAGATGATGATCTTTTGGGTTATAGCTTCTGTATTCACAGGTGTAGGTTGCCAGTGGAAATGGTATAGGGACAGAATTCTTTTCCAGAAGATGACCACTTGGGCACAGATATTCTAGTATCATATCACAGCATCTCTTGGCTCCAAGTTATTCAGAAATGAGAGCTAAGAATTGAAAAGCAGGTCCAGGTAATATTTAATCATTTTGGGGGTTCCCTCAATATGAATGAGGAAGCAGAAAGCAACTCCAAATTCTGCAATGAGAATGATGCAAGAAGACCCTGTGGCTACCTTATTTCCTCTTTACTTTTAATTTGAAAGAAGTTGGTCATTTCTAATTATGGTTTTATATCCTTTAGGGTACAGGAGAAAATGCTGTCACCAATGGCATCACTATTCTAGAATTCTTTAAACCCACTTAAATGGAATTCAAAGACAGATGAAACTATCTCTGCTTCACCAAAACTAATATGTTTAGTTATCAGGAGAGAAGAATTGCACATGTAACTCTACAAATGATCTTTATGGGTCTTGTTTCCTATTCATGTTGCTAGCAATATGTAAGTTTGTTCCCAAACCAAGTATCATAAAGGAAGTGTTAACCAACCAAATACTACAACTGAAGGTATAGATATCACCATCAATATTAATCATAGTTTGCACTCTTCAAACTGTACCTTTAAACAATTATTTGTCTTGTTCTCTGAAAACAAATGCTCAGACCTTTCATTCTCTAGGTTCAGTTTTCTAAAGGATGAAACAGAACCCAGAGAGGTTAACTCATTGGCATAGTCTAGATATAACATAGGTCTCCTAACTCCAAGTCCAATATCTATTCTACCCCAAGCTCTGTGTCCATTACTCAAGATTTTTACAAATGCATGTAGGGCTTAAAAGTGACTAGGTATGACTAGGATATCATACAAGGTAGCCTAACTGGAAACTCATGAACTGTGAAGCCATGCAGAGCTGGGTTGACCCCCGTGTCGCCCACATAGCAGCTACTCAGATGTCTTTGAGCTGTGGATTTCCATGTTTCCATTCCATGAAAAAGAAGATAATATACACTACCTCACACCATTGTTCTAAGGACTGAATGGGGTACTCTTTATGGAGAGCCCAGCACAATGCTTGGCATATGCTGGGTATTCAGTAAATGTTAACTCACTCCCTTCTCCCCATTCTGGACAGATCGGATTGGCTCTAAAGACCTAGAACAAATTCTGAAATTGCCACTGGGCAGCTCAAAACATATTTCTAGCACAAAAGATTGCTGACTGGCTCAGAGTAGTTTGCTGAGTCAACAAAGATCACTTTCAAACTAATTCTGATCTTTAGGGGCTGGTTCGAACCATTTCAATTAACTTAAAAGCGATGTCAATTTCAAAAGTATTATGACCACCTTAAAAACAGGTTCAAATCTGTATCAAACATTTCAATCCATTCTAACAAGCTCATACTTGTTCAGAAAATTTCTGGATGATTCATACTATCTCAGAGTGAAAAAATTGAGTTAAACCATTTTTGTTTGATCTAAAATCACTCTGGCTAAAACCAGATGTACCTAACCAAAATTGGATCTGGTTTAAATAGTTCAAATTGCTTCAGACTGATTTTAGCTAGCTCTAATAAGTTCCGCCTGGACAAGCAGTTTCTGAGTGGCTCTCATCAAGTTTGAGTGGTTCCGAGCATATTTTACTGAACCAAGCTAGTGCTGATTAATTAAATCTATCTCCAATTGGGTCATCTTTGCTCTAACTTTATCAAGCTGCTTGTAACTATAGTTCAAGTCATCTATAAAATAGTTTTTACTGGTTCAAAGCAGTCCAAATTGACTGATCAGATGTTCAAACCATTCAAGACTAGAAATGTAAAATGATAATCAGAAGTACCGAAGCAATGGTTTGGTGTTTTAAACTTGCACCGAGCCAACAAACTTCAGTTTTCACTTATAATTACCTCAATGGTAGACAGTCTGTACCCAGGAACTTATGTCCACCACAGTCTAGTTTCTTTCTACACATAAACGTCTTGTCCATATTGGAGGACAGTGAACAGGTTGGGAGAAAGGAGAGCTGGCAAAGGAGAATATAAGCAATAGAGTAACACAGGCTTCCTTTGTTGAGAACTCACCTCCCATTGTACTTCATGGACCTGGCAGCAAAATGTAACCCATGATCCAATAATAAAACAGAAATGTCAGTTGGGGAAAACCTATAGCAAATTTGGCGTTTGTCCTAAATATGTAGCGTTTGTCCTACATTGGCCACAGTGACCAGGCTCGTTAACAGAGACCAGAATTCTAAAGAATAACGAAGCTGTAAGGAAATAAAAGGACTCAGGGAGAAGGCAAGCTTCAAAGTGATAACAGAGATTTTTCAGGGGCTGGGCAGAGAATTGATGGTGACAGTCTCCTTATCTGCCTTCATAGTACCGTTAGTCAAAAATTGGAATTAATGGAATCATTCCATCTTTCAGCAGAAAATAATTCTAATCCATAACAAACTACAACCCTAAACCCATCCTTCAGTCCCATATATGGTTGTCTCCCCACTGCTCACCATCACTAAGTGAAGATAACTTAATGTTAAGGTTCAACTGCTGGTAGGTCTTCATACAGAACAATCTTCATATAAAAAAATTTATTTTGTTTCTTATTTTTGTTACTCAGGTTGTGAGCGATGTTCTGAGGTCTATTCTCCAGAAAGAAAATACACCACTCCCCAAGTATGAAAATAACATAAATTACTTTTGTGTCAGCATTTTAGGGTAGAGAGGGAAACAATGAAAACACACAGTGCAGAATTTGACATTTGAGGGGCAGCCAAACAACATTTTGTGCACCATTTTTAACAAGTGCTCCAACTTACGATGCTTGGGAAGTCAGTCATCAAGGCTTCCCAATTGCATTACTCTTGCTAAAAATGGGTCACAAGCCACGGTCAGGTGCCCACGAGTCAAGCACTTCCCATGCATGAGTGTAACAATCCTCATCACAGTCCTAGAGCTGGGTGGTAACAACCACCCACATATCTTCCTTCAGAAGGATCACAGTGCTATTCTGTCACAGATGCCACAATGAGGAGGTGAGGAACTGGGTCTTGGGCAGCAATATCCACCTGTTAGCCTGGGCTCAACTCCAAAATATTATTGAAAGACAGAAGAAAGTGGAAGTGAAGAGCATGGACTCTAAAACTAAATCACCTGGACGTGAATCCAGTCATGTGACTTTATAAATGTTAATCTCTTTTGTCTTGGACTCCTCATCTGTAGAATGGAAATGATATCCTATTTTATTAATTCTAACATGCACATGCTTTCTTATTTTAACTGCTTTAAAATTGGGTCTTTCACCATCTTACAACCCATGACATCTTGCAGTTGCTATTAAACCAGGTGGCACTGGAGACACAGTTGAGTGAAAACCTTTGATTAGCTTCTTCTAACAAGATCAAGAATGCACCACAACACATTTTAGATTTGATGAAGCACAACAGTAAACTTATCTCAGAAGGTTTTTGTGAGGATTGAGTTAGGTATGCATACAAAGTTTAGAACAGTGCCTGGCACACAGTAAATCCTATATAAGTATTAACTGCTATTCACATCATCTAGCAATCTATCTTCCAAAGATCAACGTGTAGACAACAATCCTTTCTTTCCTAGAACTGTAAGAAAGAACAGAGTCCTTAAGATAAAATTTAATACCATGAAAAGTAAGGACCTGTGAAGAACACTTGAACCTAAAGTCATTTATATAAACTCTGTACCTTCTTGAGGAAGTAGTATCTAAATATCTCAAGGAAATGTCTCCTAAAAAGTCAAGAATGCCCCCAATTTGGGAGATGCAAAAGACTTTTATTCAGCTCACTTCTGCCTCTCCTTACACAAATATTTTTTCAAAGTGCTCTCCACCCTCTCTCATCAGATTAACAATAGAAAGCAAGGAACACCCACTTCCTCAACATGTGCTATGTGGTGATAACTGCCTGGTGAGAGAAAGTCAATGATCTTCCTTATTTAAAAACATATTTTAATTGGTTTTTCAGGGAATAAGACAGAAGAGAGTGTTTTTAGTTACAAACCAAAGGGAAAGATCTACACACACACACACACACACACACACACACACACACACACACACACGTCATAGCCCAAATTCTCCATGAAGTTTCCTATTAAAGTCAATCATAGACTTCAAACTTAGGATCCTCTATCATTAGGCAGAATCATTCTAAAATTCCTCCAGATATGCCAGCCATTTTTTGAAAGCCAAATTTCCCCTCTATCACCCGTATTTAGTAGAGTAAAAAAAGGGGGAGGGATAATATTGATTGAACAACTACCATGTGCCACAAAGGGTACTAGACATGCATGACTTTATTTTATTTGCTCATCATCCTTCAAGGGAACTTAATGTCTATACAAGATTTATAGACAGAGTGATGTTTTGTTAAGGTGATGGCAAGTGGGCTTGGGTTCAAATCCTGACTCGTTCTGTAACCTGGTCCAAGTTCTTGAAACTAAGCCTCCATTCTTTCAACTATAAAACAGGGATAACATTACTAACCTCACTGGGGTATTTTAAGAATTAAGGGACATAATCCACAGAAAGCTTTTAGCACATTGCTTGGTTTGTGTTAAGTGTTCAAAAATTGAAACTTACATTTAGCAATACTAGTAGCTTCATCAACTTGTTAGCAAGGAATGTAATTTTATAACCTATTTTTAATGTAACCAGTACCTGACCTTTAGAAAATATAAATCTTGATACTTGTACCATCTCCTGTAAATCCCCTTTTTGTATCTTTCTTTCCTATGGTTTCAAAATGGAAAGAAAGCAGAAAAATCATAAATTTTTTCATGTCCCTATAGATTTGTGTGGTATTGAGCTTGGTATTTTTCTCTCAAATTGATTATTTTCATTTGTGCCACCTGTAGTTTTCTTTAAAGATACTTCCGGCTCTCTCAATTCACTCCTTCATTCAGCAAGTATTTATTGAATACCTATGCTGCGCTTGGTGCCAGAGTACAATGTAAGCCAATATTCAATATGGAAAATGCATTTTCTTATTTTTTCCCTACCTTAGACCTTATACTTTTATTTATTTNGAGTTTAGACAGGGCAGATGCTGAAACAGCAGCAGAGGCAGCCCTGGGCTCCAGGACCTGCAGTCCTGGTTGCCATGGTGCCATCCTGCTGGCCTGCAAGGTTTCATCAGCATTCTCTTTTTGCCACAGTTCCTGTCTTGGCAGCAGCAACAGCAAGAAAGAAAAAAAAATTGTTGTATGTATTCTAATGGCGGCTGAGTCACTGAACACTACGTCTGGAAATAACAAGGAGAAAATGGTAAAAGACAGAGAAAGCAGCCAAGATGAGGTCAAATCCCTTCAGAATGTATCAAATACAACCTGGACATTCTATGATATAAATTCCCTCATGAGTAAACACTCCTCCCCAAAGGTGTTTTTTTTGTTTCGGTTTGTTTTGTTTTTGGTATCTTGACAAAGAATGTCAGCTTTTTTATCAAGGCTATTTCCCACAGTGATTTCTGATAACGGGACTCTGGGTTCACTCCTAGATGAAAAGCATGAACTTGTGGCAAAGAAAGTAAAACGATGTATTGGTCAGCACACTGCAACAAAAATCATGACACTGTCTTGGCTTTTATGTTAATCAGCCAAATGGCCTTAGTGCTTCTACGCCTCAATTTCTTCATCTGTGAAATGAGGAGGTTGGACTAGATGAATGTTAGGTGTTCTTCCACTCCCCTTTCCCATCTGGAGGGTGTTCAGGAGCAGACAGCCCTTCCAGGTGCCTCTCAAAGGATATTAAGCTGCCCACATGCCAGAACTATGATTGTGTCCCCAGGGACACCCAACTGTGAAAGTGGCCACAACTCAATGAAAGAGATAAGGAAATACATACACACTCAGGAAGTTACATCCATACATTTGATTAAACCAATGTTAACGGGCAAAGACCATCTCCCATTCACCTTCACACACTCAACATCCAGCACAGCCTAGGTACTTGACTTAATAAATGTTCATTGGAGTCAAAACTTTAAAATGTGATAGTATATGGGGCCGGCCAAGTGGCGCATTGGTTAAGAGCTGGCTTGGGACACCAGAGGGTCCCCGTTAGGATCCCACATATGAAGGCCAATGACACTGCTCTCTACAGCTAAGATGCTGAACAACAGCTCAACCTGGAGCTGGGCTGCCGTGAGTCGCTGGTGACAGTGTAGGCTGCAGCCCCTGCNAACGCGCCACTCGGCCGGCCCTAGACCTTATACTTTTAGCCATATCCTAATATAAGTTCTCTTGATGACTATACCTGCTTCTTTGGGTTTTCAAAGACGCCAATGCTTATGAACATTTTCATTTTCCCTCATAAACATAACACAACATGACATCAAAATTCACATCCCCTATGGCTTTTTCTCTCCAGGTATGTGCATAAGTCACATTTTTGGCATTCATGTGAAGATGTGAAAGGAATAAAAACATGAAGCTTAATAGAAAATAAAGAAAAAGTTTTAAAAAGAGAAACATGAGATATATTGTAAATAAATTGTTTACAGGAAAATATTTTGAATTTGTTAGAATGGTTAATAAAATATTACCATGAAATACGTGTTCCTACATAGCTTATGTACTTCACTTGCTGTACCCCAAAGTGATTTCTATGTAGAAATAAAAACTTGTGAATATAACTGTTAATTTTCAGATAACAGCACAGAACATCAACATTTTTTGAGAATTCTATTCCTACCGTTACCGTTAGCTTTCAGGCATGTTAATGTCCCTGTGTCTAGGGAACCATTGGAGGAAAATGCCCACATACCAATGACTGGCATAGAGCTATAAGGTCTATCAGTGGTTTTTAACTTCAATGTTAAAAAGCAGTAGGCTTTCTTTGGTTTTTAATGTCACCATTGTTGACCCATTCCTGGTATTTTGGAGGACACACATAATAGAGACAGCAGAGAAGGGGAAGAGAAGTCACACAAGCGAGCGAGGCAGGAAAGAAGAGGTATTTTATAATGTGGCAAGTTGTGTTTACCAAGTAATCCCTGGCTACAACTCTCTCAGGCCATTAAATTCTTATGCCCAGAAGTGAAACACATCTATGTTCACTATAAAAGCAAGATGGGTACTTCCTGATAGTGGGGCTCCCCATTCCCACAAGAGGAGACAGCCTCTGCCCTCTGTGCATGAGAGCTTCCTCCGTTCGGTTTCTGGTATAGGGGTGAGCAGGTAGGTTTCTGGCATCATGAATGGGCTGAAAGTGGAATAGATATAATTGTAGACAAAGAGCTTGTCTTGTTTGTGCAAAGATCTCAGGCAGAGAGAAGCAAAAATAGAATGGTTTGGAAAAATAAAAGGAGATTGGAATCTAACTCTTCCTTGTCTCCTTATTGAAAAATGTCTGATTTTATCCAAATACAGAACATTTTCTTGTAACTGCATTAACTATTCGCCTATAACCATGATTCATAAATGCATTCCTATCGTACAGTGTTTTGTAGTAATATAGATCCATCCTTAACACTGAGGGGAAACACTCACTGCTAAAAAGTGACAGGATCTAAAGTTGCATATCTTTTGGCTTAATATTTATAAGTGTGTCTGGTACACAGGAACATTGCAGTTTCCCCATTTAAACAACATGAAAAGACTTATTTCTAGCAGATGGTGATATTCCAACATAGCAAGTTATTCAGAAAAAAGAAAATAAAACTATCTGTAAATTCTGTTGAATTAAATATACATTTCCAAATACTGCCAGGATATCCAAACATACCCTCATTTGCAAAAGCTTCCTCCAGGCATTTGCAAATTCTTTATAAGTATTAAAGACAAAGACCAGGATAAAGAAAAAATAAGCAGCCTCAATTCAAGAGTTGACCTACTATTTCTGAAATGTTACCATCACCTCAGTGGGTGACCAACATAATCCAGTAAACAAATAATATAAGCAATTATACACTAGGAAATAAGGGGGAACTAGGATGATTCTTGAAAGCAGAAAATATTCCTCTGCATAACCACTGTGAATGACTGTAACGAAATATTGGCTTTTTTTTTTAAGTGGTGAAAAAGCAGTTTATTAGAAGAGATAGTACACTTCAAAGAAATAGAAGCGGGCCCGAGCAGTAGAGAATGGCTCAAGGGCCATTATTAGAAGAGAAAGTACACTCCAAAAAGTTTGGAGCGGGCCAAGCAAATGAAGTTCAAAAAGCAGCTTTTTTTTTTTTTAACTTATGGAGACTGTTGATTCATTTACTCAAAATATGTTATTTGTTGTCTAAGCCTCTTTTAGGATCAGTATATGAGTGTTTATAGGAGTTTATGGGAAGTAAATGTACCAAAACACTGGGTGTTACACTATTTACACTTTGTGACAAGTACCTCTTGTTTTATAGATATAGAGTAACAGGAAAAGGGCATACTATAGAACATGTCATTTGTAAAATATAGGCAATCCAGTGGCAATAGGAGTGTCTGTTTGGTTTGCTGAGTAATATCTCAAATAATGTGAAAGCAGCCCCATCATGGACACAATCATATGTCACTACAATGAAATGTCCAGCCCATGGTTAAATGTGCTTCTTAATGACACTATGAAGCTGGAAAGTCTCTAAGAATTCGGTAGAAGTACAAAATCTGTAGTCTACTCCCACTTAGTGGTTGCTTTTTGTCAACACATAGAAGACAGTGATAGCAGACGTTGGACTCAAGGTCTCCTAAATTCAAACAACAGGATACCACCACCTACCTGTGTAAAGTGAGAACCAAAATGCCTGATGGAGAGCAACGTATCAAAGATGTTCTTACGATTTCAACAGATTAAAGCTTGAACATTGATCTTATCGCTTTAAGCCTGGTGTTTTTTCCACTGTACCATAAGAATGACACTGAAATTTTCTAGAACTCAAAAAATGGACTGAAAACGGAAACGGAAAAGGAGGAGTGACTGCAGCTACCTAGAAGGTGGGATATCTGCAAGTCCAACTGGTCTATAACAGAGGAAATCCTGCTATTAACAAGCTTTGAAGAGATGAGGAACTGTAGGCTATGTCAGGGTGCCACCAAACTCCTCGGCCTGAGACTCATAGGTGG
This sequence comes from Hipposideros armiger, assembly GCF_001890085.2. Lineage (NCBI taxonomy): Eukaryota > Metazoa > Chordata > Mammalia > Chiroptera > Hipposideridae > Hipposideros > Hipposideros armiger. The sequence continues at coordinate 6,886,656 of NW_017731362.1, forward strand.
AAATATTAGGAGAGACAGTGCTGCCACCATGGCCAGGACAGTGGGGATTACAAAGCAAGCGACACTCAAAGGACTTGGTATTAGAAGGTGCATTTCAAGTTTGCAAAACACAGAACACTTTTCCAGTTTTCACCTAGAAATGGAGTCTTGGGTTCTGCCAAGCCTCGTTCCCTCGTGTGCGAGGAAGGCCTTTGACCACCATAGCCTGGCTCCCCTCTCTCATTTCACCCACCTCAAATCTCTCATGTGCTACGATTCAGGAAGGATGCTCATCTGTCAGGAGAAACACACCAAAGGAAGAAGCAAACCACTTCACTTTATGAAGGAGCAATGATGCTTCTTTCATTCCAGGATGGAAAACACTTATGAATTACAAGAAGCAAGACCGGTTGAGGGTGACTGTCCAAATAATAAAAACAATTAGATAGACATCCCTGAATTGGCTGTAACTGGGGAAGAGAGGGGCTCCTCTATAACTGTCTTTTTTTAAAAAAATGAGTTGACAAGAGAAAAATTCAGAGATGTCCTAAACTAAATTACAGCAGGCCCAAGTGAGAGAGGGAGACAAAAGTAATTAACTAGTTAATAGCAGTGGACCAACTAACAAGCGACTTCTCACATACATGAATGTATGTTGCAGCTTTGAACCAACTTCCAGGCAGTTACTAGCTGACCAGCAGACACCACCGCATCCTGCTTATGCATGGATGTTCAGAACTGTTGCCCACCACTGATCAGAAGTAGTAAATATTTCTTCCTTACAGACTGTGCACTTATTCTAGAACTGCCCCCGCTTCACCTTTTCCCACCCCCACCCTTATCTGTAGCCGATGTAAATTCTTTCAAAACAACTTACATCTTTCTTTCCCAAAACAGAATGTATACAAGAACCTGTCAACTCCAGGACGGCGGACATGTTGCCTTCGCCATCCAGCTCTGCTGCTGGTGGTTTAGACTCCAGGCCCCAGGACCTGGTCATGATCTGACTAGCATTTGGCTCCATAAACCCTTTCTTTCAGAAAAGCTTTTGGACATAAATTTTTTGTGTTTAACGTATCACTCTATATTGAGTCGTCCTATAGAGAAATTGTGTCCAGGATATCTAATATTGCCCTGACTTTCCAGACCCAACCACTTGTAAGCTAGGATATTATTTTCACTGCTGTTTTGTAAGGGTGATTTTTACAGTGTGCTGTAATCATTTCCTTGACTTGTTAAACAAAGGACAGAGACCATACTTTAACTTTCTGTGATGAGATCTACTGTCACTACATATTTGCAGGAACTGTGAATGGTGAGGGCTCCCATCACGCCCTAATCAGAAGGCTAAGTTGAGCTGTCAGTTTGGCACACAGATATTTACAGGCTACTAAGATGCACCAGATATGACTCCACTTCTCCTTTGTCCTGCCTATCCCACACCCTCACCCTTTCGGAGCACAGGTATTCTTGGTCCCCAGGCATATACTTTTCAGGTGCATGGTGGCTTACTAAAGCACATAGGATTCCATCTCTTCATGGCTGGTTTTCTTTCCCACAGTCTGACATCCACCCTATGGCACCCCCATGTTGGTTTCTAACAATCCCACTGCTAACCAGTATCCCTGTGCCACAGCCTCTCTATTCCCTTTTTATTTTTCTCGCTTTCTTGTCCCTCATCTCCAGGTATTCTCCCCAAATTCCAGTTTGTGTGTGCAAAAACTGACCTTACACTACTAACCGGTGAGTCAATGGATATGTGCTTTCCTTGTAACACAGTGAGTTGCCATGTTGACTTCAAGGCATTGGACCCTCCTCAATAAACTCTATGCTTCTGTGTCTTTAGGGACTTTTACTTTCCCCAGAAGGAAAAGAGTTTTCCTCTAGCTACAGCTGGGAGTAGCGCCATTTCAGAAACCCAAATGTTTCTCAATAATGTGCCAGTTTGGGTTTTCCCATAATGGTAATGAAAAGGCAGCATACATGATACAAGTTGGTCACAAGTTTAAAACATCGGTATCTGGAAATTTTTGTACCATATACCAACTTACTTCTTTTAAAAACACAGAAATAGGGCCGGCCCAGTGGCGTGTTGGTTGAGTTGACTTGGGAGTGCAAGCTCTGAGCAGCAGGGCCCCGGTTTGGATTCCACGTGAGGG
>NW_017731362.1:6892433-6897572 GCF_001890085.2 Hipposideros armiger
AAAAAAATGCAAATTTGTGAAGTGAAATAAAATGAAACACAATAAAGTGAGGTATGCCTGTATACAGAAGCATTGTTACTTAAAACCATTAGAAAGTTACAGGAAAGGAGAAAAGGACATGGAAAAGATGGGAACAGAACAATCCCTTAATATTTATTGCTTTAACTTTTATGGGTATTATGCTCCTTCTCAGTATTCCTGGTCCCTCTCATGAGTGTGTCTCATCTCTCCAGTAAACTCGCATATTTCCTGAAGACTGTCTTCTTGTGTATGGCTTCTCTACCACTTCTCACCACTGGACTGACAGCAGGCCAGCTGTCACTCAACTGCTAATTGTGTCTACCATCTGGCTTTCTCTAACAACCTCTTCCTTCCTCTGGTTCCTTCTGTTCCCTGATGATTTTATTCAGGAGTGACTCAAAAATCATTTGGGGGCTCCACTGATAGCTGCTTTTTTTGGTGAAATAGATTATATTTGTATTCAACTCAACAGTATTTGACAAGCCACTTCTATGGGCCCAGTACTGTGCTAGCAACTATGAATGACATGAAAGAAATATATGATCTAGCTTCAAGAAGTTGGTCATTGGGAAGAGGAAGCAAAACGAACTCATTTTCAACACAGGACAAGTAAGACAAGGCCATCACTGAGTAAAATGTCTGGCACACAACGTAGACCACCCAGCCCAGGACATCGAAAGTGAGATGGGCTTGAAGTCAGAAGACCTGAACTCTGCTACTGACTTCCTAGCTGTGTGACCTATAGCAAGTCACATAACCTCTCCCAGCCTGTTTCCTCAATATAGGAATATTTATCTAGCAAGATTATTAGAAAAATTAAAGGATACATTATGTGAATGCATTTTATAAACTGTAAACTATTGGGTACATGTAAGATGGTGGTTTTATAAGACAAGCAGGCCCTAGGAGATCAGAAAGAGGGCGTTTTCTGACCAAAGTTGAAGCAAGAGCCAGGGCCTGAGCTAAGCACCTTTAATATCAGGGAAGATTTAGCGAGATGATGAGGAATATAAAAGACAGCATGTTTGGTTCAAGAGTATCTTTTGACTTCAATTTAACAAGTATTGAGAAGTCTTGTTAATTACTTCAAAGGCTACAAATGTGAATAAGATATTCTTACCCTCAAAATTTACAGAGATACATAAGAGAAACGCACAACTATAAATTCAAGGGAATGCTTATGAAGTAATGTGGCAAGTTGAAGAGGGCTGGATGACAACCTGACAATGTGCGGAGTTCTAGTTCCAGCTCTGTTACCATCCGTATGTGATTCAGCCTGGGTCACCACCCCTCTCCAAGCCTTGTTTTCTCAAATATAAAATAAGTTTGAACTCAATAGTCTCTTCCCTACACAAACATTCTATGCTATATTAGGTTCAAAATCGAGAGTTTTTTAACCTAATATAGCTAATATAGTTTTTTATTAATAAAACTATATTAATAAACCTAATATAGTTTTTGAACCTAAAATCTAGGTTCAAAATCGAGAGTTTAGCCATGAGAAATTTAAATGGGATCATGGTGACAGCTGTCCCTTGTATCACCTTTCACTCCTTAAAGCCAAGACAAGGGCAGCAGCAGTGAAAATGAGACAAAGGAACCCAAGAGATATGCCCTGCCACACTGGGTGGAAGAGGAAGCAACAAAGAGAAAGAACTCCAAAGAATAAAGCTGGGTGACCAGGACAGCAAAATGGCATTGCAGACAGAAACAGGACATTTGAAGTAGGGGGAAGGGAAAAAGCTGAAGCAGACATAAGATTTTTGAGGGTGGGTATTATCATACTTTTGGAGGAGAGAGATGATGAGATTGAATTGGAACGGGTTACGTGTTAGGGGTAGGCAGTCGCAGAGAAACACTTGAAAACCATCTGCATTCCCTCTGGTCCCACATTTATCTCTGACCTTGAGATAGAGGCAGAGGGGCCAACAGTGGATGGTCCAAAAAGAAGACTATGACTGTACAAATCACAGAAGAGGGAACAGGCGAGACCAAGGATCACAACCAAGGATCACAGCAGGCCGATCCTCTAGTTCTCAGCCAAACTAAATTACACAGGACGTGATGGGCAGTCCCTGCTGCTCTGATGAAATTTCATTTGCAGATATCATTCCTCTGTCCTAATATACTTTGTCTGGCAGTAAGTAAAAGGACGAAGTCAGCAAAGACAACTGGATGTCACTTTGCCTCCACAGCATTCTCACCTTTGGGGAGCCTTTATTATTATATATATATTTTTTTAAAGTTGCATTAAAGGACAGTTTATTAGAAGACAAAAATACATTTCAAAGAACCAGAAGCAGGCCCGAACAGTAGAGAATGACTCAAGGACCATTAGAAGAGCAAGTACACTCCAAAGAGTTTGAACGGGCTGAGCAAAAGAAGCTCAAAAAGGTTGGGGAGCCTTTATTAAGGCATCTACTCAGATTCAAAACTTAGACCTTGCCCATCAGTCATACATGTACCACCCATCTGACTACATGTTAATGAAAATACACACTGGCCAGGAATAACATCATCTTCCTTTAGCCTCTTTCTCTCTCTCTCTCTCTCTCACTTNACCCCTATGTTCATCGCAGTAGCCAGGACATGGTAACAACCTAAATGTCCGTCAACAGATAAATACAGAAAATGTGGTATATATAGACAGTGGAATATTATCCAGGCACAAAAAAGAATGAAATCTTGCTATTTGCGACAACATGGATAGACCTTGAGGGCACTGTGTTAAATGAGATAAGTCAGAAAGAGAAAGACAAATACCATATGATCTTACTTATATGTGGGATCTTAAAAACAAACAAACAAACAAACAAACAAACAAAAACCCCACCAAGCTCATTGATACAGAGAACAGATTGGTGGTAACCAGAGGCAGGGGATGGGGCTGGTGGGCAAAATGGGTGAAGGGAGTCAAAAGGCACAAACTTCCAGTTATAAAATAAGTCTGGGGATGTAATGTACAGAATGGTGAGTATACTTAATAATACTGTATTACATATATGAAAGTCGCTAAGAGAGTAAATTGTAAAAGTTGTCATCACACACACAAAAATAGTATGTCAATTATACTTCAGTTTTTAAATTTTTTAAATTAAAAATTTAAAAATTTAAAAAGTTTATTAAAACACTAAAATAGGCTCAGAAAATGAAATCCGTTTTCTGATGTTTTAACACCACTAAAACAATGATAATAAGATTTGTAGCCTTTTTCATTAGGTGTTAATAAACTATAGAACAGATGGCTATGGCACTTTTTGGTCTTCCTCAGCTCTACTCTCTCCATTAATATACTTATAACGTGTTGAGCTGCCCCCTAAATATCATATTCTTTAATAGCTGAATCAAAAAGAAAGAAAAGACACTCACATAATTGACAAGGTCTAATCAGATATACTTCTTACTGGTTCCCAAGAAGTCTTTCCTTGTTCCATCTGGTCAATAGGCAGAGTCTTAGAATACACTGTTTGCAGTCCTATCAGCAGCTGTTTATAGAATGGGGTGTACCTTGGGTTTACTTGTACAAAAGGACTGAGGAGCTACAATGTACTTGCAGCCACCTAACCGCTTTCTAAATCAGCCTGTCAGATCACAGTTTACTTTTCTTACTGTTGTTGATATTTTATTTTATTGCACTTTGGTCAGTAAATGTGGTCTGCATAATATCAAATTTCAAAGGATTTGCTGAGATAAGTTTCATTGGAATAAAAATTCTTACAAAGTTCTACACCAGATTTAGAAACCTCCACATTGTTCACTTACACTGCTTTGCTAAAGGATTTGCTTCCTCCTTTAGTGCATACACGTTACCTGAAATTCTTATAAATAAATGTGTCATTCATTGAGAAGGCTGTAATTTACACTAGCCTCTTCTCTCTTCCCTTTAAAAAAAATTTTTAGAGTGGATTCATGTGTCCACCCTTGTGAAAATATTTAAGGAAGCATATGTGAGCCAAGCTCAGTGAATGACAGCAAGACTCCATCCAGCACACCTGTTCAGCACATGTCTGCTTTCATCCTGTTGGGTCAATTGAGCAATCAGCAAAGAACACAATGTGTTGCAGCATAACATTTTATTAGAGACCCCTGTAGAGATGATTTTACTTTTGGGGAGCTTCTTGTCTGATTTCTATAAATTAGAGCTATTCTAAGCTTGGGTTACCTGTTGTCCAGAGCAAATCAATGTCTTCACGGCCAGCTGGATATTATTGCAAAGGGTCCCAGAAACTTACATACCATCATTGCAGGAAACCTTACATTGCTTCAGAAAACTGCTCCGTTCTAGCGGGTTGCACAGTTTCTATAGCAAGTTTCTTTAAATGAAATCTTACGAGGCTCTCTAACATGTAAAACAGATGAAAGGAGAACCATTCTGATAAAAGGAATGAAGGTAAGAACCCACCTCCAAGGCCCGTGGACCCAACGAGGACCTAACAAAAATTCCACTGGACACATTTGGAAAACCATTGCAGAAAGCTCTACCTTCGACCTGGCTCTGAGTCATCTCATTTGCTTTCATCTGTGGAACCAAACACTTCCTGTCTGCCTAAACACCTTTGATTGACAACTCATTTATAAGGTGTACCAGGCTTTTTCATTCAGTGACTCCTAAAGATGCCACCTCTCAGATCTCCCTCGCCTTAGGACCCTTCTCATCTGGGAGGGAAAATCTGAGATGTACTGGCTGTGCCTGGTGCGAATTCCTGGAGCCCGAAAGAATAATCATAGTCTATAGAAAAGAGTCTTGGTCACTCGTGGGCAGGGAAGAGTGTGGGTCTATTGCTGAACAGCCCTGGGAAAATCTAAACCAAACTGGCCAGAAGTGAACCAAGAGACATCACCACCTGTTGGGACAGGAAACCAGCATCCTTGAAAAAGGGAACTGTTGGGAAGATGTTGGTAACCAGCAATATTGGTAATCCTTTCCTGTACCTAAATGCACACACTGAAGCCATCTGAAAATAAATCCAGGTTAGTCCAATGGGCTCAAGAAACTGTTAGGGTGGAACTCTTCAAAAGTCGAGATATTCTTTGAAGAACATAATAAAATGTTGATACAGGAAATAGAATAATTGAGAACATATTATTCTGTGCTATGTCAAAAACCACTTTCTACTA
>NW_017731362.1:6903377-6904411 GCF_001890085.2 Hipposideros armiger
GTTTGTGTCTTTGAAAGGTCTTTCTGGCAACCACATGGAGACTGGAAGACACAGAGGATCGGGGGGCGTGGGGAAGAGATGGTGAGTGACTCATGTCAGTGACAGTGGGGATGAAGAGGAAGGGATTAATTCAAGATATGTTTAGGATGTAGAAAAACCAGCATAACTTCTTAACAGACTAGTATAGGAGTTCAAGATAACCAAAACTTTTATTTTGGTAACTGAATAAATATTATTATCGTTAAATAAGAGAGGAAAAGATGGTTTGAGATGATTTCAATTGATACTTACTGAGTACTCCTCTAAATCCTTTAAAATGTTGGGTTGTTGGAAAAGTCATGACGCATTTTTGCAGCGAAAAACATAGAAAAAAATGTTTTCAAAATGCAAAAATGTATCATGACTTTTCCAACAACCCAATACAAATACATTTGATCCTTAAAACAACCCTATGAGCTCTCTAATTTACAGATGAGAAAACTGATGCACATAAAGGTTAAGTAAGTTCTCTAAGCTCACATAGCCAGTAAAAGGCAGAGCCACGATTTGAACAGAGACACATTCTCAACAGTTAAATGTCCCTCATATCTGAGGGACATCCGGGGAGTTGTGTTTAATTGGCATTTGGAAAACTGAACTAGAGCTCAAAAGAAAAATAAGAGTTAACAATACGTATTTTAGAGTCATCAACACAGTTGATTTCCTGAGGATAAGGGAGAGAAAAGATGGCCATTTAGAGTGAAGAGAGAGCCAAAATGTGAGGAGCAGCAAGAGAGGTCTGAGAAGGACTCTAGGAAGAAGACTTTTCAGGCGACAGTCCACAGGCTGGGTCAGTGACCACAGCACAGAGGTGCTAGCTTACAGCAGCCTGGACTTTCTCCTTCTTGTGAAAACAGGGGATCCATGTAATATTTGCTAAGTGATGAATCTAGCACCGATAGCTGAAAGATCTCTGAGCAGATTACATCAGGGAGAAGATAAGCCTAATAGAGTATGAAATGGGGAAAACAAGAAAACACAAAAATCCATTGCTT
>NW_017731362.1:6907806-6909320 GCF_001890085.2 Hipposideros armiger
TTTTCAAAGGAGCCTTTTGAAAAGCAGTTTGCTCCATCAACTTTCAAAATCAGTCATCCCTCTAAAAACCCACAATCCAGCTAATTAGCCTCAGCTGTTCGTCATATGGTCTGCAGGCTAGTCAAGTGATTTCACCCTTTCAAACTTGCTAAAACCTAATTTGACTGGCCTCTCAGCCAGACAGCAGCTGTATTAACCTCTTCTCATGTTGGAAGACTAGTAAGTACTTCAAGTCTTGTCTTTTCCCCAATCAAAAAAGTTGAACATTAGGTTTCTTAAGAAAACATCTTTAAAAGTATCTTGTTCTCAAGCCCCCCAAAGGTTACACTAATATTGTTTCTTTGCAAATACAATGCCTGATCCAAACAAACTATAAAGGAGATCAAATGAAATGGCGGAAGGGACAGGGCTAGATGACTTACCAGAGCTCTCACGGCTGGCCTCCAGACCCGTAAGGAAACCCGTTTGAAGGAGGAAGGGGGGACACACCCAGATATCTTACTAGAATCTCAAATTCAACATGTCCTGCCGTCGACTTACCTGCTTTGCTCTTCTGCCCAGACCCTGCTTCCGACTCACTTCTCCTGGGGTGTCTTGAGTAACACAACCCCACACACTTCCAGCCAGAAAGCTAATGGTCCTCATTGACCCCTCCCTCTCTTCCTCTCCCACTTCCAGTTGATTGCCTGTTCTGGGGATCTTTTCTCCTCTCGCCTTTATGCCGAGATTTTATTATTTCTCACGTGAATGGCTACAATCAACCACTTACTTGGTTTTATGGTCCCCACCTGGCCCCACCACTGATCCATCCTCCACACCGTACCCTAAGTGATCTTTCTAAAAGGCAAACGGGGGGGCCCACCACTCTCCTCCGTAAAACCTGCCAATGGCTCCCCACAGGTTCTACAATGAAACACCCACCCCTCAGGCTTCTGCCTTCGGTACCTCCTACCACTCCCTGCCCCCTGCCTCCTGCCTCCTGCCTCCTGCCTCCTGCCCCCTGCCCCCTGCCTCCTGCCGCCAGAACTATTTGTAAGTCTAAACCAGTGGTTTTCAAAATGTGAAATCAGCATCACCTGGGGAGTTGTTAAAAATGCACATTCTTGGGCTCACCCCAGGCCTACTGAATCAGAATTTCTAAGGATGGGCAAAGCAGTCTGTGTTTTAACAAGCCTGTCAAGGTGATTCTGATACATGCTAACGTGAAAGCCTCTGCTCTGAACCCACCGAGCTCTGTTCACCGCGAGACTTAGACCTTTGGCTCCTTCTTGTGAGTAGCGATGCTGAGTTAGACGCCCTTCTCCATGCTTACTCTTTCCTTGCCCTGGTCAACCCTGTATGCTAAATATCCAATGTATTTATTGTTGCTTGGTGAATTTCTTGACGACAGGAATTGTGTCTTATTTCATTCACTTATCCCATTGTCAATTGTTGAACACTTACCTCACTGGGATAGACGCTGGACAGAAAACTAATGACCCTATCCTTTGCCTCTAGGGAAAGCCACTCTCTCA
>NW_017731362.1:6909762-6910958 GCF_001890085.2 Hipposideros armiger
AAGGATACCTTCAGGGATGATACCATTTCTTGAAAAAAATTATCCTTTCCCTAGTGATTCAATATATATGGGCAGTTCTGTTTCTGGGCTCTTTCTTCTGTTCCTTTGGTCATTTTCACTACCCCTGGACCAATTACTTAATTACTATGACTTCATAATACAACTTTATATCTGGGAGGACCAGTCCCCTCCACTTTACTGTGTGCAATGACCTTCCACACTTCCATCTAAGTTCCTCAGAAACCATATGGAGATTTTGACCGAGACTGCATTAAATCTATAGATCAAGTTGAGAAGGTTGACATATTCATGATACTGAATCTACCTAGCCATGTACATGTATGCCACTCCACTTATTTATGTCTTTTTAATACCTTTAAAAATGCTGCCAATAATTAATCTTCATAAAGATTTTATGTATCTTTAGACTTATTGATAATTTATATTTTTGTCACTATTGTGAATGATATCACATACATCTTCTATTTATCATTTAGCCATACTAATTCTGATGATTTGTTAGCTGAAAATATTACATTTTGTTTTTTCCTTCTACTCTGTACACCTCTTATTTTTATTTCTTGTCTTACTGTGCTTGTTAGGACCTCCAAACATATTGACTAGACAGTTCACAGGATGATGTGGTAAAGGGCTTCACCTCATATGCCAAATAAGCATTATTCTTTAAAGAGAACAGAAACTATCAATGAAATGATCATTGCTGCCATTCCAATGAAAGGTGTAATTCTATTTTGATGGAATTGGGTAAAGACTATCTGACATTAAAGTACACAACACAGATCAGTCTTAGAGCCATGAGAAGGGAGCAAGTGCTGGGTGACTGACTAGGAGGGAGGGAGTGAGAGGGAGGGCATATGTCTTTGCAAAGGAATAAGATGGAAAATTATGATGCATTTAGGGAACTCAGCAGATTGATGCAGATAAAGGGTGCATGGGGACAGAGAAGATGTGTCCAAACAGAGGCAGAAAAGATGGAAGTTTGGGACCTAGGCCTGCAAGGACTCTTACATGGCACTAATATGTTTGTGTGTTATCTTCTGGGCAATGGAAAGGCACTACAAGCTTTTGTGAAGGAGACGAACATGAGGTTTGTGTCTTTGAAAGGTCTTTCTGGCAACCACATGGAGACTGGAAGACACAGAGGATCGGGGGGCGTGGGGAAGAGATGGTGAGTG
>NW_017731362.1:6916493-6927274 GCF_001890085.2 Hipposideros armiger
TAAGCAAACCAGGAAAGTTGACTCATCTACCAGTAAGGAAAGCCAACAAGCAACTCAACACAGAATCTCCAGAAAGGCTCAGGCCTCTGGAGCTAAAAATGGTGGGAGTCTGCTTAGATGCCAGCCTTGTGACGCCACCATTCCAGCAGAAGTCAAAGGTTTATTCTCTGGCGAGAGTGACACTCGGAGGGTCAAACTCTTGGAGGCTCTCCAAGGCGTACCAACTTCAGTGGAGACAGGGAGAGGCAACGAGAAGTTACACAGTAAATGCTGAGACACCTCCACCTCCTACCTACACACCAACTTCCAGAATGCAGGCGTTCTCCCCAGACAGGTGTCAAATGATCTCTGGAAAATCTGTGGAACAACGGAGGGAAGGGCTAAAGATAAAAAAGGACTGCTCAGAACACATTGGGCTTACTTCCTAACTATAACTGAGGGTCAACAAGTTGGATGACACTCAGGGTAACCAACCATCCCAGTTTACCCCGAGCTGTCTGAGTTTTAGCACTGGAAATCCTGAATCCCCGGAAACCTCAGTCCCAGCACTGGACAAATTACTTAATCCTTCTGAGCCTGTTTCATCATCTATAAAATAAAGGATAACATCTATTTTGAAAGTCTGTTGAGGATTAAAGGAGAGAATTTTGTATACTTCCTGACACATAGTAAGCTCTCAAATTGTACTCAGTTATTATCAACTCTAATATCAGTGGCAAAACTATTCTTAGAAACCTAACCCGTACCTTGGGTTATTTTCTTACTGGCAAAAATAACTTGCCTCTTATGCAGTGGATCCCTGCAAGCTGAAATATTTGCTTTTGTGCATTTCCTTCCACCCTTGTCCACAATTTGTTTCAGGAACCAAGGCAAATTAAAGGAATCTCGTATTTCAATATTGCTGACTTCTCTGCTGGGCCAAGAGCCTGGGAGGTTTCTACCATCTTTTGATACACATGTCTTTTTTACACAGTGGAAGCCTTAGACTATTTATGTCTGTAGCTGCTTCTAAACTTTGGGACAGAAACCAGCAGGCCACCTCACAAAGAAAAACAGCAGGCATCATACCTGAGGTTCTTTTTTTAATTTGCATCTTACTTTTTTCCTTCATAATGGCACCAAATCATTGTCTCTGATGGACTGACAACTCTTGCACGAAACATGTCAATTCTATCCTTGATAAATAAAGGCTCTTATCCTCAAATAGACGAAACGTCATTTCTGACCTCAAAAGTTGAAGTAACTCAGTACTGGATAGATATTAATTACAGCCTGCAGGAAATTGCTCACCCCTGTGCACCCCACCAGCACAAGGGTGAAGTTGCTATAAGAAAAGTTGCACAATTTGGTGTAGATCATGGAAAGGATCACAAGTTACTCAACGCCAAAACATGGCCTGGGAACCCTGTAAGAGGCAGCAGAGAGCATGAAGTCCAGGTATACAAGAGGCTTCTGCACACGGGTTCTCAAGCTCACTCACCCCGTGCTCATATTTCTTCTGCAGAAGTACCCACCCACCCAGTGCCCAAGGCCCGTGGGTGTGAAACACTGGAGAACTACAGAATCTCAGAGAAGCCTTGAAGGGCATCTGGTACAACCACTGGGGGAAGACTGAATGGATCTGGGACAGAATTTCTCCAAGTCTGGTCTGATGCCAGTGGCAACGGAGTCACCTCGTGCAGTCGCCTGATGAAAATCCAAAGTCCCGAGTTCCATCTGAATTAGGATCTCTGAGAGGGAGGCTCAGACATTTATTTGCATTTATAACAAGCTTCCCAGGGGATTCCTGGTTATGTATAATAAGGTTTGAGAGCAGCTGCTCTAGGGAAGAAAACAGCAAAATATACAATTGCTAGGTAAACAACCTGGAGGGAAGGTCACGTTTAACCTCTGCCAGCCTCAGTTCTCAAATCTGTAAAAGAGGGGTAATAATACCTAGGTAGCAGGATGGTTATGAGAATTAAATGAGATAACAAGTAATAGCCTCAAGCAGGGTGCCTCATACACAGCAGGTGTTCAAATTAAGTATTAGTCCATTCCCCCTCCTTTAATGTGGATGGCAGTCTAATGAAGATTTATAACCATAGTCCCAATTTTGAATAAATGTCACCAAGGAAAGCAGATGGCTGGCTTAAGTGATGGCCTCAATGTTAATGAGCTGCCAACCAGAAGGCCGAGGCCAGCAGTGCTAACCAACGGCTGGCTTGTAAAATGTCCCTGTGAACGGTGGTTCTCAAGCTTCACTGTACATCAGAATCATCTGGGTAGCTTTAAAATAGACTGTGGGCCCCATCTCCAGAGTTTCTGTCCAGCGGGTCTGGAGTAGGGCCGAGAATCTGCATTTCAAACAACTTCCCAGATCGTGATGGCGTTGTTGGCCCCAGAACCACACTTTGATCATCACTCTACAGCCCAGAATCTAAAATCTAAGTGATCTGACACTTGGTAATAAAAAATAAAAAAAATATGCTGTATGCATTTCCTGTTTGACACCAGACTGGTTAGTTACATGTAAATAAAGAAAAAAGCACTAAACCAACCATTTCCGAGGCTATGCTAACTCTGTTACAGAGAGTCTTTCTTGTTCTATTTTTTGAACAGCACAGAGAGAAGCCTGGGAGAGTTGAGTGCCATCTGCCCGCTCACTAGCTTGTGGTCCTACGTGAGGCACATGATTTTTTTGAGTCTTGGTTTATTCACCTGGGAACAGAGATGGGCTCATTCACGGGTTCTCAAACCTGGTTGTGCACCATCCATCATCATAGCAGCACTTTAAATAAAACATGGGTTTCCCAGACCTAACACCAAACCTAAAAAAATTAGAATCTCCAAAGAAAAGACTGAAAAATATGTTGTTTTTTAATAGGTATGTTTTAAATAAAATCTCTCTATGTGATTTTCCTGGGCAGCCAGTTTTGAGGAGCCAATACTATGGTGATCTCTCAGGCCTCTTCTAGCACTGGGGCTCTTTGATCCTTTTGGTTTCTGAGTCCCTGTGCCTTGAGTCTGTATTTACCAAGTAGCCTTCTCCTTTTATATTTGCTTCCCATGGAGTTTTTACTATAGGAAGTCCTCAAAACAAAGAATCCAGTTCCATTTCTCATGTATCAATAAACTGGCATTCTGGTTTTCATTTAAAAAATAAAGCCCAATGTGTAGGCTTTGGAATTAACAGGAAAAAACAGGAATTACTTAGGACTGAATCTTCCAAGCAATCTTCTCTAACACCATCTGCTCACTTACTCAGTCATTCATTCATTATTAACTTAGCATCTATCATGTGCCAAGTCCTATTCTAGGTCCTAAGCATACAGGAGTGCATAAACAAACAAAGTCCCTGCCCTCGTGGAGAGAACATGTTAGCAAGAAGAGACAAACAATAAATAAGTGAACAGAGAGATAAAATAATTTCAAAATTGCTTTGAAGACAATAACATACACTAATACAATAGAGAGCGACTGCAGGCTACTTTCCACAGAGTGATCAGGGAAGGCCTCTTTGAGGGGGTGACATTTGAAATTAAATCTGAGTGATGCCAAGAGACCAGCCAGGTGAGGATCTGGAGAAAAAAGCATTGAGGAAGAGTTAAGGGCAAGTGCAAAAGCTGTGAGGAAGAAATGAGCTTGGCATTTCCAAGGAACAGAAAGGAAGTAGATGAGACTGGAAGATGGAGGCACAGGGATAAGCGGAGGTCATGGAGGCCAGCAGGGCTCACACCACAGAGACACACACAGACCACGGTTAGAATATTTGGATATGATACCAAGAGCAGTGGGAAGTGACTGAGGAATTTTAAACAGAAGAAGGATATGATCTGATTTGCATGTTTTAAACATCACTGGCTTTGTGTGAGGAATGGACTGGGAGAGGAGGTGGGGAGGGGGCAAGAATGGGACCAGAAAAGCATCAACACAGGCAAGAAATGGTCGTCTTTAACTGGTAGCTGGCACACAGCCATAGCAGGCACAAATGAATTTCTGAACTGCTTTAACGTAGGTGAAAATCATAATATACTATTTCACTTCCTGTGATATTTCAAAAGGGTTCGAAGAAGAGGCACTGGTTGTTAGTAAAGTTCCATCTGAAAGTCACTTCCTTTGAGCAACAAAACAACACAATTTTGGATTACCCATTTTACAATTGGTTAAAATCAAGAAATAGTCACACAGGGGCATAGAAATAACACAATGGACAACCTGTAGACCTATCTTCCAGAACCTTTTCTGCCATCCATTAGTCATGTGACCTTGGGCACAGCTCTGAGCCTCCGAGGTGGAGGGGAGGCTAGGCTACATGGTTTCTAAGGTACTACCAGCCCTTAAATTACATGATGCTGTAAGTGTAATCAATGAGGTTTCCTAATCTGGGTGGCAAAATGGGTTGAAGACTCAGGGTAGGGGGGGTTTGCCATTAATTTTTAATCTCCCAGAGAGGCTCTAGTGAAGCAGGAAATGAGGTGTTAATGAAGAAACTGTCCAGCTTTTTGGGGAAACTCTGGCGTCTCTCACACAAGGGTATGGTGGGAAGTAGACACTCCTGGTCGGCTGAGGGCTTATGCCAAGGCAGTGAGGCCACAGGTCTCTGAGGAATTTAAGGGGCGAGCTTTCAGTCACAATGCTCTCTGTGGTCTTTCTGGCAGGCTTCCGCCTGTGCTGAATCACAGGGCCGACAGGCACTGCAGCTCCGCTTTCACTTCCTATGACAGGCTATCCCCACAGGGGCCACTCCTCTCAAATGGCCAACCTGGCCCCTCCACAGGGACCTCTCTCCACGTGATTCCTAGGAGCAGTGGTTCTCAGCCCTGGTGCTACTCCACATTGAATGACTTAGAATTGGGGTGAGGGAGAGGTAAAAAGACAAGCGTGGTGAAGGTAGGCTTAGTAAACGTTACACGATGGAGAGAATGTGTAACTCAGGAAACTGTAGGCCAGCGAGACTCTGTGATTTGTCTAATGCAGGGTTTCTCAGCCTCAGCACCACTGACATTTGGGGCAGGATCAACGTTTGTCATGATAGCCTGTCCCGCACACTGTGGGATGTTTAGCAGCATCCCTGGCCGCTGCCCACTAAATGCCAGTGGTAGTAATTCCCCAGTTGTGGCAATCCAAAACATCTGCAGATGTTGCCAAATGTCCCCCAGGTAGGAGGGTCAAAATCAGCCTCAATTGAGAACTGCTGGTGTAATATCACAGTTATTACTGGCAATATTAGAGGTTAAAAAGTAGCCTGCTAATTCCCAGCTCAGTCGGTTCCTCCACAATCAATCCAAAAAATGGGGTTGAGTCACCCCTGAAGAAATACCACGACCCACTTGACAGCCCTCGGTGCCTAAGCAGAGCGGGGGATGGAGAGTTGGCCTTGGCCTTGATGACAGAAGCCCTGCCAGGAACAGCAGCAGCTTGTGTGGACATACTTGGTCCAGTATCTGACTGGAAAGATAATACCTTATCTTTCCAAGGGCTGCCAAACCTTTTCGCTCATTCTTGGGGTCACTCCCTTGCAGTAGTGAGATTATGAAAAGTAATCACACATAGAAAGATGCAAAGAAATCCTGACCACAACCATGGACTACATTAAAAAATTCTTAGGTATCTCAAATGAACATTGAAGTCATGACCTATTTCTATATGTTTCATTCCTCCCACATTAGGTGTGGTACAGCAAGAATAAAAATACCTCAGCATCAGCTTTAGTTAGCTGAGTGAGACCCTGTCTTTGTTTTTAATGATACAAATACACAGAAGATACGTAACTAGCCATACCCAGATAAGATTCAATCAGCTGCCCAGGTGGTGGGATCAGGGCAGGGGAGATGAACTGCAGTTAATCAGAACAAACAGATTTTTTAGTCTCTTGGCAACCAATTTTATTATTATGCTTTGACCTGGCAGCTGGTAAGGCTTTATATGAATTAACCAACAAAGCTATGAAAAAACAAGATTAGTGGCTCTGAAATATGGTATTCTAGAGGCAGTCAGGGGACGCATGTTCACTTTCAAAGCTGCTTTCTTAAATAGGTACAAATGATTTTAAAATAATAATAACCCAGTGTTTTATAAGGACACATCTCTAAAGAGCAAGTCACATATGCCTATCTACCTATGTTGCCCTTTACGTATATCTTCCATATTTGTTCTACCAAACTTCAAAGGGATGAAACGTTTCATAGTTGTAGGCCACACAAAGCAAGCAGACTTTCAATAAACAATATTTGGCTATTGTAG
This sequence comes from Hipposideros armiger, assembly GCF_001890085.2. Lineage (NCBI taxonomy): Eukaryota > Metazoa > Chordata > Mammalia > Chiroptera > Hipposideridae > Hipposideros > Hipposideros armiger. The sequence goes on from NW_017731362.1 coordinate 6,922,719, forward strand.
AATTATTCTCAGTAAGTCCACCTTAATCCAAGCATCTTACAAAAAAAAACTCAAAAGGGATGAAAGTATCAATAAGACCTCAAAAGGAATAGAAACACATCAAACGATAGGCTTTTTCACACCCTCACAGGGAATACAACCAAATGGTGGCTTTTGACAGTCATGTGGCCCTCAGAAAAAAAGTCAAGGATGTCTCACGAGAGTGGCTTTGCCTACCCCATATTGGATCTGGGGACTAGAAGGACAGCATGATAATGAAGTGATCTGGGGAGGGTAGCAACAAAAGTAATTAAGGGTCAACAGGAAAACAAGCAATTTACACACAGTCTCTTAAGGGAAGACATGGAGCAGACCAACCATGGACCTAAAGTTCCAGTTCTGGCTCTGCCGCTAATTATGAGATCTCACAAAGTGACTTAATGTCTCTGGATGTGAATTTCCTTAAATGCAAAAATCTAGAGCAGGGCCGGCCGAGTGGCACGTTGGTTAGGAGTTGGCTTAGGACGCCAGCTCTGAGTAGCAGGGCGCGGTTCAGATCCCACATGAGGGCCAATGATGCTGCGCCCTCTACAGCTAAGATGGTGAACAACAGCTAGACCTGGAGCTGGGCTGCCGTGAGTTGCCGGCGACAGGGTAGGCTGCAGTGGGGCTGGCCGGTAGTTGGCATGCGCTTTCGTGAGCTGCCATGAGCCGCTGTGAGTGGCCGTCCAATGGATGGCGAGCAACTGCCTCACCCGGGAAGAGCACAATGATAATACCAACATGGGCCAGTGAAGCAACATCCTCCAAAGCTAGACTGAAGAACAAAAGGACAGCAACTTGTCTGTTCCCCTTTCCCGATTCCCCAATAAAATCTTTAAAAAAAAATCTAGAGCAAAACTAAATCTTCTCCAGCTTCCTTCTAATTCAAATATTCCTTGAGTTTACAAGTCCTCTCTTTCCTTAAAATGGACACATATGCAGAAACCAAAATGAGCCATTGCTCAGTCATTTTTTGAACATTATCATGATCAATGCATTTCCTATGCATAAACATGGGTTTACCAGAATAGGGTTATCAGATTAAATACAAGACACAGTTAAATTTGCATTTCATAAAAAACAACAAGTATTTTTTACTATAAGTATGAAACATACTTACATTACAGCAAAAAACTATTCACTATTCATCCAAAATGCAAATTATTTTCTTTTTTTGGTTAAATCTTACACCCTACCTCTGACCCCCACATTAAAAGTTCAATTTTAAAAATAAAGAGTCTGATTCCATACATGTGAGTGGTTCTAAGAGTGGCTGAGGCACCAAAAGGGAGACCTTCCCGAGAGTAGCATATAGAGAAAAAAAAAAACAAAAAACAGGAAAGGAGGAATAACTTTCAACATTCCTCTTGAGCAAGTGAGGCATGAACTTCTACTTCCCAGTAAATAAAATGAGTGCTGGGACACCTTGATCAAACAAGAAGCATGTGGTGTGTCCTTGGTACTGTCTGAGCAGACAGGAGGCGGGAGCAAGCTGGATGCTCCCTGCTCCACACATCTCACCCTGCGGACGTCAAGTTAATCACAAGCCCTTTATCTCTGCCTCCAACTCAGTGCTCACGTCTGTTCTGAAGTTAATCAGCTTAAGGGAAGCCAGATCATAAACTCCAGCTTCCTCACCAAGAAGCAGAGGAATAAATACGGTCCAAGCAAAAACTGCACACAGCATAAAAAGTGAAGGCAGCAAAAAGGAAAAATTTCTCTCTTCAGAAGGCAATCCTGTTTTAACAATGGCAAAACAGTCTCGCTCCTTAGGGGCTCACACTGTTTAAAAATTTTTCAGCTTTATGAAAGAATAATTGACAATATAAAATTGTCAGATATTTAAAGTATGCATCATGGTGATTTGACATACATATACATTGTGAAAGGATTCTCTTCATCTAGTTAATTAGGGACTCACACTTTAAACATGCAAGCCCTGTTTTGTTTTCAGGATGTATCAAACTTATCATAATTTATTAGGAAAAAAAACTATATAGATATAGCTATATCCTATATAGCACATATAAAAATAATCTTTCTTTCATATTTTGCAGTAAAGATATAAATAGGAAACATTCCAAGATAAGCAAGATAAATTTAAGTAACAATGGAAGGCAGATTTAATTTTAAAAATAACATGAAAGATTAATAACCATACACTATAAGCCAATTAATTCAATTCTGTCTGGGAAAGGGCAGTAGGAAGCCCCACTCAACCGTAGCCAATACTGCTCTATCAGCAGCAGCAGGATGAGGTGGACTAAAACAGGTCCTTGCAGCTGTTGGCTAAGAAAAATTAAATGTATAGACTAGAAGTTTTCAAAGATGAAAATAAATCCAGGATTATTCATTAACTTATTGGTACACTCAGCAAGAGTTTATTGAACACTTCTTTTGTCTAAGCTACCTTGCAGTACAAGACTAAAAAATGAGCTGAAGTCATGCTCTGCCTCCAAGATATTACAATCTAGTCATGGAAATAAGGACAAACACATCAATAGTTGGCAGTCTAAAGTAGTCATGTAATTAAATGTCAAAATAGTCTCTGAGTCGGCAATTTCAGTTAGATGCCAGAGAAAGATGAGTTTACTGCAGTATAAAGTATTCCTCAAGAAGTGGATTTAAAAAAAAAAGAATTTCCATTTTCTTGAATTTCAAAGGAATTTCACTCTCTCCCTAGACCCATCTAAGAGGCTATTGGGTTGTCAGAAAAGTCATGATGTATTTTTTTGTTTTTCATTGCAAAAATGAATCATGACTTTACCGACAACCCGATAAATCACTAGAGACAGGCACTGAATGTCCCCCCACCCCAAGCTATCCAGGCTACAGAGAAGAGGGCTCCCCACTGCCACTGTGGAAAGGCCCAGGGCCCCCACCTTCCTATTTATTTGACCTTTCCCCTTCCAAAGAGGGTAAGACCATTATCTTATGGAAAATAGGAGGATAGAAGAGAGACTTAGATATTAATATAACTATAGACATTGCTTATCTTAAAGTGAGACGGAACAGTGAGAAACAGCAAAGTGATCTCCATTTCTCAGTCTCTCATTCCCTTTTCAATCATTCATCACATTTTTTTGAGTGCTTACTATGTGCTAGAAACCATTCTAAATGTATGTACACCATAGTGAACAAGAAAAGTTCCTGACCTTTGTGGAGTTTGTATGCTACCAATGGGAAAGAGAGAGAGAGAGAGAGAGAGAGAGAGAGAGAGAACAGTTAGTATTAAAGATACTCTGAAGAAAAATAAGGCAAGGTAAGGGAGCAGGAAATGGTGGAGGGGTGAGGGATGCTACTTTAGATGGGGTGGTTCAAGAAGTCCTCTCTACAGAAATGGCTTTTGACTTGAATGAAATGAGTGAGAAAGCCATGCAGACATTGGAAGGAAGCACACTCCAGGCAGAGGAAACAGCACGTGTGTAGTTCCTGAGGTGTGGCTGACTGAAGCCGAGTAAGTAAAGGAGAGAGTAATAGAAGATGAAGCCACGCACCCTGTAAGGGGCTTGTAGCCCATGATGAGACTTTGTTTTCCTCCTGAGATAAAAAGCCATTGGAGAGTTTTGAGCAGAGGAGTGAATGACTCCGGCTGCAGTGCTGAGAACAGACTGTAGAGTGGTAAGGATGGAAGCAGTGTGGCCCTGTAGGAGGCTTTTGCAGTAATCCAGACGACAGAAGTGATAGGAACTTGGTAGTAGCAGTGGAACTGGTAAGAAATGGTTATTATAGTAGATATACTCTCAAAGTAGAACCAGTGAGATTTGCTGAGGGACTGAATGTGGGAATGAGAGAAAGAAAAGAATCAGGGATGACTCCAGGGTGCTTCGCCTGGAATAATGAAGTTGCCATTATAACTGAAACAGGGAAGGCTAAGAGAAAGGCAGGCTTGGGAGGAAAAAAATCAAGAATCTGGTTCCCCGAGATTGTTGCCAACTCCAAAACCCTTCCATATATTCTAAAACCAAGGCAACAGAAATTGAGAATTCTAAATTTTATATGGAAATTCAAGGGATCCAGAATGGCCAGAACAACCTTGAAAAAAAAGAACAAAGTAGGAGGACTCAAACTTCTTGATTTCAGAACGTACTACAACGCTACAGCAATGAAGACAGTATGGTGCTAACATAAGGACAGACATATAGATCAATGCAGTAGAATTAGAAGTCCAGACGTAGACCCTTGCACTTACAGTCGATTGATTTTCAACACAAGTGCCAAGATCATTCAAAGGGAGAAAATAGGCTTTTCAACAAATAGTGCTGGGGGAACTGGATAGCCACATGCAAAAGGATGAACCCCTACCTCATACCACACACAAAAATTAATTTAAAATGGATTAAAGATCGAAAAGTAAAAGCTAAAACTATAAAACTCTTAGAAGCAAACACAGACATAAATCTTCATGGCTTTGAATCTGGCAATGCTTTCTTAGATTGGACACCAGAAGCACAAACAACAAAAGAAAAAATAAATTATCATCATTAAAATTAAATGCCAAAGCAGGCCATGGAAATTAAGGAACAGAGGGGAGG
>NW_017731362.1:6930429-6934858 GCF_001890085.2 Hipposideros armiger
ACTAAACTAAACTGCACAAATAAGCAGAGGCTGGATTATGAAGAACCCTGGAATGATTATAATGATAACATTTAATATTTATTGACCATTTACTATGAATCTGCCAATATGCTAAAAACTTAACATGTATTACCTCATTTACTTCTCACAAATGCCCTATGAAATAAGTGCTATTCTTATCCCCATATTACAGATGAGAAAACTGAGCCTTAAAGTGATTAAGCAACCTGATCATATAGCTAATAACTACCACAGCAAGGACTAGAACTTAGAACCCATCTTCTTAATGGCTATAAAACTGAGAATGGATTTGAGAGGTAATTAGCATGCTGAAATCCAAATGAGAGATAAAACTGATCTGATTTAAGGCAGTGGCCAGGAAGATGAAAATGAATGGACAGATCTGAGGCATTTAACAGACTTGGACTTAGGGAATGACGGAGAGGAAGGACTCCATGGAGATGCCCATGTTTCTGGATCGGGCAACTAGGAGCCACTGAGCAAAAGCAAGAATGCCCTGTTGCAGCAGGGAGGGAGGGTGAAATAGACCATAATGAACAAGTTTAAGACATTTTAACTTTGACATACCAGCACCAGCAGAACATCCCAGTGAAACTCTTTAGTGTGCAGTTGACTAGATTGATCTGAAGCACAGAAGACATGTATTGAAGATATTGCCCAAAGGATACTTACTCAAAGACATGAGAGTCAATGAGCTAGTCTGGAAAATGTAGTAAGAGGGCAGAGAGGGGCTTGGTACAGAACCCAGAGGATCACCCAACCAAAGAAGTCTGAGAAAAGAGTGCCAAGACAGGTAGGAGGCAAACAAGGAAAAGTTACTACAGAAACTAAATGTGTTGGATACATCTTGCACACCAGTTCAAAATCCTGTCTATACCACTTCCTACTCCAGCCACAGAATTGGTCAAAGAATACCTCTTGCTTCACACCCTGGGGCTTCTCTGACACTACAGGCTGCAGCTTGAACCATGTAAAGTCCCAGCTCCAGTACCACTAATAGTATGGAAATTGGAGGCATCAGTGAAAACTCATGATTTTGAATAGACAGAAATAGAGTGATATAAAGATATGCATGTATGTATGTTTTTTCAAGCACTGTCTGCTAAGAGGACCTAGAAGCAATTATATCACAGTAATTATGAACACATTGAGCATCCAAATCTTGATATCTAAATGCTCTTTTACAATAAAAGCAACCAAGGGCATAATCTTATATATATAAAATCCTAAAGGATCTACAAAAAAAAATACAATTAGAGCTAATAAATGAAATAAGCAAAGATGCAGGATATAAGATGAACATACAAAAATCAGTTATACTCATATTTCTATACATCAGCACAGAACAATCTGAAAGGAAATTAAGAAAATAATCCCTTTTACAATAGCATAAAAAAAGAATAAAATACTTAGGAATTAATTTAACCAAGGAGGTGCAGGACTTACATACTGAAAACTACAAAACACTACTGAAAGAAATTAAAGAAAACTTAAATAAATGAAAGATATTCCATGTTCACTTTTGCATAATATTGTAAGGATAGCAATATTCCCCCAAACAATCTACATCTTCAATGCAAACTCTATCAAAATCCCAAAAACTGCACTTTTGCAGAAATGGAAAAGTTGATGCTAAAATTGATATGAAATTGCAAAGGGCCCCGAATAGCCAAAACAATCTTGAAAAAGAATAAAGTTGATGGACTCATACTTTCTAATTTCAAAACTTNAGGAAAAAACAGCTGTTAGCCCACAGCGGGAAGGAGGAGAACCCTGTGGCAGAAGATTCTGAGGCCATGTGGCCAGAAGGAACCACTCGCTGGAAAAGCAGGAGTCAAGGGCTCCCAAGATTTCCTTAACTTAAGCCTGACTTGGCTTAATCGGTGATCTATTGGGACAGAGAGACAAGCCTTTGGCAATAGTTGCAGAAACCTGTCATCACATCAGCCCTACCACCAGTCAGTGCCCGAGGGCCTGGCTGCCAGGTAGGGCGTTCGGTCTCACTGTCAGAAGAAAGGAGAACCCTCCCGCACCCAGCCAGTTTGCCCTCCAGACCCTGGCCAACAAAGGTGTCAAGACCTTCAGGAAGTCAACTGCAAAGGACAAGAGGGAGGGAAGAACTACAGGGCAGTGCTGGAGGCCTGGGAACCTTCCTCCTCTCCTGCCCGTGAAGTTTCCTCCCCCACTGATGGGGACTCTCACCTGGATGCCACGCAAAGGTCACCTCAGCCCCCCACGTCCCAACCTGGGATTACACCTCATCAGCACCTTGCCAAACTGAACCCCATTCCCGGACCTTGTCATCGCGGGGTCTGTGCTGTGCGATGGCCATCCAGGGCCTGGGCAAAGCAACTTTTCTGGCCAGCTCACCCACCCAGAGATGGGGAGAAAAGGAGCCACAGCCCGCAGTTCAGCTCCAGCACCAGACCCGCAGCTCGCCCACTACCCTACTCAGCCCTGCGGCATGACGCGTAACCCGGAGGGCGTCGGCAGCCAGGACGCGCCTCCCGGCCCCCGGCCTCCCGCAGCCGCCCGCCTCACCTGGCTGGGCCCGCTGTCCCTGCTGTCTCCACGCTGTTCTGCCTCTGCGTGCGCCGCAGCCACCCGCTACCGGCCTTTTTTGGGTCCTTGGCGGGTATTTTCCGTCTGGCCCCACATCACTTCCCGTAAAGGAGAGCGAGGTGGGGGCGGGACCTCCTCTCCGCCCTCCACCTCCCGCTTCCTCCTGTCACCTCGGGGCGCACCCCCGCCCAGCTCGGTGCTGGCACCTCCTTGCGCGCGGATCCCAGCACCGCAGCACCTGCCGAGTGGTCCTCTGAGCCATGGAAAGGTCCCGCTCTCCTCCTTTGGCCCAAGCCAGGTCTCCTCTGCTCTTTCCTGGAAGACGCGAAACCTTAGAGAGTTGTTTTCGTTTTGAGACACAGGAGTGACATTTACAAACTGCTTTAGGATCGACGTATGGTGTGGTGACTCTCGCCAAACCTCCTCCTCCAAAAGCTATTTTCTAAAGGTGTTTTTCAGGGTGTTAGATCGGTGTCTCCACCTTGTAGCCAGAGGTGCTGAGCAGCGGCAAAGTCGGCCCGGGGTTCCTGAGGCCCGGGGTCCGGGGAATGTTCTCGGGGGCCCGGCTCAGCCCCGGGTGTCACGTTCTGCCATTGTCCACCCCGCCCCGCCAGCTCCACACTTGGGTCGGCCTGGGCATGGCCTTCCTGGGACGAGGAAAGGCTCTGACATTCTTGGAAATGATGGGGGAGAAAGAAATAATTTCTGGAACGGGATCTCTGGTCGTACAGTCTAATTAGGATTAGAAAATCACGCTAAATTAAACTTCTAAGAGAGTATTAGCGCAATTAATTTTTAAAACAAAAGCAAAATACAGTAAGGAGACATCTGCGAGCCTTTGCTGCCTCCCAGTGGCCTCCCTCTATCAGAGCCAGCGGGTTGGAGTGGGGGCTTGGAAATGTGGCTGGGAAGCTCAATTTCTCCTCCAGTGGCCTTGGGTCCCAACAGTGGTCTTGGACCTGTCCCTGTGGGCTCTCAGGCAAAGCACTGCTGAACCAAATAATTCCTTTTCTAAACAGGGCAAAATGATTGGACTCTTTAGCCCAGCTTCTCTCATCGCCTGATCCATCTCACTGATCTGCCTCTACTTGCACTCCAAATTCCCGCGGTCCCAGCCCCACCTGCCCACCGCATCCTCCTTCCAGTCTATAACTATGCACAGTTCGCATTACAGCACAATTAGCTTCTCAGGTATGTGCCTAATTTACAAGATCATATATAGAATAACAATATGAAATTGCCAAATATTGAATATACAGTCAATCTAATATTTCCAGGCAAATATACAATAGTGATCTCAGAGTTAGAGATAACAGATTTCACTATAGAATGAGGATTTTAAGGGATGTTCCCCAGATGAGATAAGGACCACCAGACTGTTGGTCATGGAGGTTAAGACAGGAAAAAGTAGCCCTGTGTTTATGTGTAGAGAAACAGTCCTAAGATCTGGGAGGCCAACAATGCAGCAACTGCTAATGGCTGATATGATACTGGGAGAGCCCCCACAGCCTCCCCACCTCTGCATGCAGTCAGGGCTGTCAACGGTTTACCATGCAGGAGTTCAGAAAACATGCTGTAGTGCTGTGGCCATTCATTCAGTGCTTCAAGCACTGTGTTAGGTACTGGAGATGCAATAGTGAACAAGGTAAATTGGTCTCTGCCCTGAGGGAATTTGAAAGAGAACAAATAGGCAGTTAACTTCAGGGCAGTGAGATAAAATCCCTGATAAGGGAAGTTAGCCAGTGTCAAAGGAACACACAGACAAGTGGTACCAAGTCAAGACTTCCCAGAGAAAGTGATGTCCAAATTAAGAAGAATAAATAAGGTAGGAGGGTGAGAGAAAAGG
>NW_017731362.1:6937063-6983495 GCF_001890085.2 Hipposideros armiger
AGAACTGGATTCACATGCAAAAGAATTGAAGGTGGACTCCCTACCTCACACCACATATAAAAATTAACTCAAAATAGATCAAAGTCTTAAATTATAGCAGATAAAACTTCTAGAATAAAACATAGGCAAAAATCTTCATGACCTTGGATTTGGCAATGGTTACTTAGATTTGATACCAAAAGCACAAGCAACAAAAGAAAATTAGATTAATTAGACTTTATCAAAATTTAAACATTTTGTGCATCAGAGAATACTATCAAGAGAGTGAAAACATGATCAACAAAATGGGAGAAAATATTTGCAAATCATATACCTGATAAGAATATAGTATCAGAATATATAAAGAGCTCTTACAACTCAACAACAAAGAAGACAACCCAATAAAAAGTGGAAAAAGGACTTACATAGACATTTTCCAAAGAAAATATAAAAATGGTCAACAAGCACATGAATAAATAAATGTTCAATGTCATTAGTCATTAGGAAAATGCAAATTAAAACCATAATGGGATACCACTTCACACCCACTAGGCGCCATAACTTTTGGAAAAAAATTAAAGAAAAATAAGTGTTAGTGTGGATGTGGAAAAATTGAGACACTTGTACACTGCTAATGGGAATGCAAAATGATGCAGTCACTTTGAAAAACGATTTGGCAATTCTTCCAAAAGTTACAGAGTTACCATATGTTCCAGCAAGTCCATTCTTAGAAATATGCCAGAAAGAATTAAAAATAGGTATTCAAACAAATATTTGTACCAGAATGTTCACAGGGGTACTATTTACAATCGCCCAAAGGTAGAAATATCCTAAATGTGCATCAGTAGATGAATGGATAAACAAATAGTGGTATAGCCATCACAATGGAACTTATTCAGCCATAAAAAGGAGTGAAATCCTGATGTATGCCATAACATGATGAACCTTGAAAATATAACTGAAAGAAGCCAGTAACAAAAAGTCACATATTGTATGATTCCATTTATATCCAGAATATATCCAAATATCCAGAATAGGTAAATCCATGGAGACAGAAAGTAGACTGGTTGCCAGGGGCTGGGGAAAAAGGGACCATGGAATCACTGCTTACTGAACACAGAGTTTCCTTTTGGGTGATAAAAATGCCCTGGAACTCAATAGAGGTGATAGTTGTACAACATTGTGAATGTAGTAAATGCCACAGAATTTTACAATTTAAAATGGCTAATGGCTAATTTTTTTATGTTAATTGTTTCCATTTTTAAAAAAGAACTAATATTCCTTGATTCATAGCTTACTCTAGGAAAGAAAAGGATGAGCCAGAAAGTAAAGGTGTGCTCAAAGAATGACATGTGCCTGTCAAACAACTGGGCCGGCCAAATGGCACGTTGTGAGAAGACATGACCTTTATCACAATTGAGCAAAAGTTTATAATTTCATGTCTCCTGTTTCTCTCAATCCTATACTGTCATATACCAGATAGGGGTTTGCTCCTTGAGCCTGGGTCCCACAATGAGAAGACACATAGAACTGATGTGGGTCAAGCAAGTAGCCCCCCTACTGGACAATTTTTAAGTTTCCCTATAGAAATTTTAAGTCTCCTCTTTCCTAGTTTCTTAGCCCCTGGCTTTGATTACTCTTCTAATCAGTTTCTGAAACTTAGACTAAAGATTGCCTCTAGACCAGCGGTTCTCAACCTTCCTAATGCCCTTAATACAGTTCCTCATGTTGTGGTGACCCCCGACCATAAAATTATTTTCCTTTCTACTCTATAACTGTAATTTTGCTAGTTATGAATCGTAATGTAAATATCTTTTTGTTTTCCGATGGTCTTACGCGACCCCTGTGAAAGGGTCATTTGACCCCCAAAGGGGTCAGACCCACAGGTTGAGAACTGCTGCCTAGACTGAATCACAGAATCTCTCACCCACCCAGCTTTAGATAACTACTTAAAAGCCTGTGACTTCCCAACATTTCCCAAGCCATTCCAGACTTAACTCTTGGATAATCCCATCCCAGAGACTAAATAGGTTGTAACATTTCCCCAGGCAAGTATACTTGTTGATTGTAAACATTAAAGGCTAATGTTCTTTCCAAACCCATAGCCACCCAACATCAATAACTTTGAGCTCTGCTCTTTAAGAAATTTAGTAATTAAAATCTTCATTTAGGGGCCTTGGGAATGCAGAGGGCACCCCAGCAAGATTGCCAGTTGCAACCAAACAAGCCAACATTGTCTTCCAAGTGGATCTCAAGACCCCTTCCTCTCATGTGAGATCAGAGTTCTGTGAATCCCCCAAATAGGCAGGGACAGCTCTATGCCCCTGCCCAGCAGGAAGTAGATACCTTCCCATAGAGATTTTATGGGGATCACGTCTCTCAAGGGAAAAACAAGGCAGGCAGTTAGAGACAGGCATTGGGTCTCTGCATTCCTGCACGCCCCACAGAATGTGATGGCCAAAAAAACTGCCCCCCTCTACCGAAAACTTCTCCTTTTCATTGTAATTATCTATCCCTACAGGGAAACAAATGGGTACAGAATCCCTGACTGGATTAGATCAGTCACTCACTCCTGAGCAGTAAAGCCCATAACGACCTTAATTTCACCTGGGCCTCATTATACCATCATTATAATATCATATATATGCCCAGAAATTAATTAGTATCATTATAACAGACTGAGTTCTGGAAAGGAACATGAGCAGTCTAGAGATAATAGCCTGTTTGTTGTCAATCACAGTTGTCAATCAAGTGGCCCCATGCCCAGAGAGGAACAGCCCATTCTAGAGAAAGAAGGGATTAAAAACTCCCAAGGCCTGGCTAGTGGGTGCCTTTTTGAGCTTCTTTTGCCCGGCCCACTCCAACCTCTTTGCAGTGTACTTTTTCTTCTAATAATGGCCCTTGAGCCATTCTCTACTGTTCGGGCCTGCTTCTGGTTCTTTGAAATGTACTTTTCCTTCTAATAAACTCCTTTTCTGCAACTTTACCTCTCTGGTCCACATCTCCATTCTTCGGTTCCACAAGACCACGAATCCGGAACACACACAATCACACAAATCAAAAAATCCTATTTCAGGGCCAGCCGAGTGGCGCATTGGTTAAGAGTTGGCTTGGGACGCCAGCTCTGAGCAGCAGGGCCCCGGTTTGGATCCCTCATGAGGGCCAGTGACACTGCGCCCTCTACAGCTAAGATGGTGAACAACAGCTTGACCTGAAGCTGGGCTGCCATGCGTCGCCGGCGACAGCGTAGGCTGCAGCCCCTGTGGCAGTGGGCTGCTATGAGCTACCGAGTGGCTGGCAGCCAGCGTGAGCTGCTGTGAGCCACAGTCCAATGGCCGGCAAGCAACTGCTTCACCAGGGAAAAGCACAATGATAATACCAACATGGGCCAGTGAAGTGATGTCCTCAACAACTAAAGAACAAAAGGACAGCAACTTGTCTCTTCCCCTTCCCAGATTCCCCAACGCTGTTCCCCTCCCCCAATTCCCCAATAAAATCTTTAAAAAAAACCCTGTTTCGTAACAGACCAGTTTACTTATAGCCAAGGAAAACTAAGCCTATCACATAGTTGACACTCGGTACATTAAAATTTTTATATATATTTTTAAGTGCATCGAAGAAAAACAGCCTGAAAAGCTCACTAAACTGTTAAATGTATTGATTCAATTTTCACTTTGTTTATTTCTGTATTGTTTGAATTTTTTAAGGAATATGTACTACTTTCATAATTTTCTTTTTTTAATTACCCATGCTGTCCATTTAACATAGATAGCTTAGATTGTTATAATAAATTTATATATGTAATTATTTTTATATAATTTATTAATTTTTCAAGAAAAAGAAATCAATAAAAGTGAGTATTTTTTAAAAAGCACTTTGTACATATGCTATTACGTTTGTAGTTCTCATTGAAAATACAAGTTTAAGATTGTTAGGTTAAAAAGCAGTATCAGTTCTTAGCAATTTCAAAAAACCCTTTAATTATGTGAAGAATAGCTTCATAACAAATTAACTCCTCTCTAATCATCATTAATGCAAACTTGCTTAGTGAGTTAAACAGATCTGTGTCACATTTGTCACCCTATATAACTCTTATACCTTCTCTAAAATCTTATTTGATCCGAGCCTCCACAATTCTCAACTTCCTCCTCCATTTTGCCTGGGATGACACAGGGCTGGGGTTGAAAGACTGCTGAAGTATATTAAATCAGACTAACTGTAGACTAACTGAAGGACATTCTGCCTGAGGTGGTTAACTTGGTTCTCTTCACCTACAAACACTACTGTAAACACCATCCCCAAATATTTTATAAATACGGTCTAGATTGTCACCCCATGATATTGTATATGCTGCATTCCCAGAAAAAATAAACCTCGACTAGGAAACAAAATATTCCTTAAGATATTCGTTTTGGCTTAAAAGGAATTAATATGTCCTGGTGAAAAGACATAAAATGACAAATAAAAGTACAGTAAACATTAAAATTGACAGTACTAGTTTTAAAAATCATCATTTATGATTTATTTATGTTTAAAATATATTTGAGAAGTTTTAGTAGACTATTTATAGTCAATGTATAATATCAATGGAACTTTAAGCAATTACAGTTCAACTCCATGTAGTCTTAACTTTTCTTCTCTTCTGATTCCTGCGCCAATTTCAACTTTTCTTTTAATTCCTTCTGATCCCTGGAATACTGTTCAAATATTGGTTGATAAATATATATTCCTCCAGCAATTCCAAGGATGCTAGCAAAAAGAAGTTGTGGAAGGGTCAATCTCCTAGACATATTTTCAACAAACGCCGCACGGTGGAAAGGTGGTTTTGAAAAATTACACTCTGCTCAGGAAATCTCTTCAGGTCTGTGTACAAAGAAAACAGAAAGCAAAGCAATAAGTTAGTACACGATCCTTTTTAAAGATTTCCTGTCACTACTTCACTCCAGAGTAAACCATGCTTTTGTTATAAGTAAATATTATTTATTTATCTAAAATAGGTATATATACAGAGGGTGCCAAAAAAATGTATACATATTTTAAAAAAGGAAAAAACTGTTAAAATTGTAATAATATATACCGATAACAAAAGATGAATACAAGTCACATTTGACTTCTGCAATTACAATAGGTACTCAAAGTGGTTACCATCAGTGTTCAGGCACTTCTGATTATGGTGAACTACTGCTTGAGCAACATTGACCAAAGTGTCCACTTGTATACATTTTTTTGGCACCCCTGCTATATTTAAGCAGTGTGAGAAATGAGGGTTAGGGGATGGTGTAGGACAAAGCTAAATTCTATTACAGAATGTTCTCAATAGTTTTAAATGGATAATTTTCAAAATGGCAAAAGTAGGGGAGAGGGGAGGCATACTCTTTATGCCTTTAAAGGTTAACTACTAAAATAAAGTCCCCCCCAAAATTGAAAGTGATTGCCAATCCGATTTGGAAGTAGGAGAAAGAGAAATGTTACTTTTCATTATTGGCCCTTCTTTAGTATTTATATATTTTGGCAATATGTATGATCAAACACAATAATTTTTGTAAAAGGAGGCTATAAGATTTTATGAGTTCCCTTTGATGCTTTAGTAGGTACAAGTAGGCTTCATATGTAAATCATTTGCCATCTATTTTTGACAAAAGTATAACAGATTTGGCTGGTCTTAGTTCTAACAATAGAGGAATTAAGACTAGTACTTTTTGGAAAGCTATACTCCTTGTCAACATCTTAGTATCTGGAGAAACTAGGTAGATATTTATGAATGAGGAAAGCAGAGCAAAGGATTTACATGTTTTCATCATTATACCTTATTATACCAATATTTCATGGCCTCCTGGACCAACCCTGAAGGTCACAAAAATCATTAGTGGCAGAACTAATACTAAAAACTAGCTTGCCCTTAATATCGCTAAAATGTAATTTAAACTAATTTGGGAAAGAAAACCCTGTTTTCTCCTGGAATCTACAGTTAACTAGATAAATGACAATTTTGTCCAGCATGTTTTGGATCAAGTCTTCTCAGTGTAAAAAGAAAAAAAAGAAAAAAAAAGAGCTATTTGCAAGTCAGCTGCTTGGAAAACTGATAAACGACACCAAAATGGGAAGGTTATCCTTTTGCCACTAGCTGGCTAAGTGACCCGGGCCAAGTCATTTAATCTGTTTTGAACCTCATTTTACACATCTGTACAACAGGCTAAATCATCCCTACCCTGTCTACCTCCTTCACCAAGTAGTTATTGTGACATCGCCTAAACAGTGAAATGTTACACAAACATGTTTATAGCTATCATTACAGGCATACCTCGGAGATATTGCAGGTTCAGTTCCAGACCACCACAATAATGAGAAGATTGCAATAAAGCAACTCACACGAATTTTTTTGTTTCCTAGTGCATGAAAAAGTTATGTTTATAGTATACTGTAGTTTATTAAGTGTGCAATAGTATTATTTCTAAAAAAAAAAAAGTACATACCTTAAAAAACACTTTATTGCTAAAAAATGCTAACCATCATCTGAGCCTTCAGTGAGTCGTAATTTTTTTGCTGGTGGAAGGTCTTGCTTCGATGTTGATGGCTGCTGACTGATCAGGGTGGTGGTTGCTGAAGGTTGGGGTGGCTGTAGCAATTTCTTAAAATGAGACAACAATGAGGTTTGCCGCACAGATTGACTCTTCCTTTCATGAACGATTTCTCTGTAGCACGCAATGCTGTTTGATAGCATTTTACCCACAGTAGAACTTCTTTCAAAGTTTGAGTCAATCCTCTCAAACCCTGCTGCTGCTTTATCAACTAAGTTTATGTAATATTCTAAATCCTTTGTTGTCATTTCAACAATTTTCACAGCATCTTTACCAGGAGTAGGTTCCATCTCAAGAAACCACTTTCTTTGTTCATCCATAAGAAGCAACTCCTCATCCATTAAAACACTTGCTGCTTCACTTTGAGCTTTTATGTTACGGAGCCGGCTTCTTTCCTTAAACCTCATGAACCAACCTCTGCTAGCTTCAAACTTTTCTTCTGCAGCTTCCTCCCCTCTCTCAGCCTTCATAGAATTGAAGAGAGTCAGGGCCTTGCTCTGGATTAGGCTTTGGCTTAAGGGAATGTTGTGGCTGGTCTGATCTTCTATCCAGACCACTAAAACTTTCTCCATATCAGCAATAAGGCTGTTTCGCTTTCTTATCATACGTGTATTCAGTGGGGTAGCACTTTCAATTTCCTTTAAGAACTTTTCCTTTGCATTCACAACTTGGCTAACTGTTTGGCGCAAGAGGCCTAGTTTTCGGCCTATCGCAGCTTTGGATAAGCCTTCCTCACTAAGCTTAATCATTTCTAGCTTTTGATTTAATGTGAGAGACGTGCGACTCTTCCTTTCATTTGAACACTTAGATGCCATTGTAGGGTTATTAAATGGCCCAATTTCAATATTGTTGTGTGTCGGGGACTAGGGAGGCCCAAAGAGAGGGAGAGAGACAAGACGAGGAAGGGCCAGTCAGTGGAGCAGTCAGAACACACACATTTATTAAGTTCGCTGTGTTATATGGCCTCAGTGTGTGGCACTCCAAAACAATTATAACAGTAACACTGAAGATCACTGACCACAGATCACCATGACAAATAAAACAATAACGAAAAAGTTCACTACGAGGGTTACAAAAACGTCACACAGAGACACAAAATGAGCAAATGCTGTTGGAAAAAATGGCGCCGACAAAAATGCTCCACGCAGGGTCGCAAGAAACCTTCAACTTGTAAAAAAACCCGCAATATCTGTGAAGCGCAATAAAGCGAAGCGCAACGAAATGAGGTATGCCTGTACTATTATCATTACCACTCAGACACCGCCAACAGTTCAGCTCTCACTCCAAGGCACTGACCCCGCCTCCACCGGTCCCCGAAAAGGTGAACTCCAGTTCCTTCCAGCAGTTTCCGGAACCCCGCGCGCACACCCCCAAAACCAAAGGCGGTAGCAATCCCAAGTGAAGGGAAAGTGCGGGCAAGCGGGTCGCAAAGTGTAGAGACGCGGTCCAAACCTGAAGCACTCCACGGAGAGACCACGACCTTAGGGAGTTGGCGCAAGTCTCCCTTTCCCGGCTCCCTCCGCGCCTGCCCCTGACGGCGGCTCGCAGAGGCCAAACTTAGCGCGCCCAAGCGCAGCGCGCGCCGTTGCAGCGTGGATCTGCGGAGGGAGGCGGCGGCCCGGCATCCTCCGCGGAAGTCGCAGCAGATGCAGTATGGAGCGAGAGCCAGGCGGCAGCCTCTTTTTCCGCGGTCTCCAGAACCGCTCCCACGAGGAGATGAAACTGCGCAAGAGAAAGTCGGCCTTGTACCTCAGTCCGGAGAAAAGCAGCGAGCGTCGCGGAGGTGAGAGAGGGGGTAGGGATACCCAGGGGAGGGGAGGTGGCGGGGAGTCGCGGACGCAGCGCGGGCTCCATCAGCTGAGTGGGGTGGCCGAGAAATCGCGGCGCGCTCCAGATAGGATTCTCAATCGATCGCTGCCGCTTGCAAAGCACCGTATTCTGCATTATTTTTTGCGGCCCTCTCCTCAGCCGTGCCCAGTGAGTAGGCAGGAGGTGGCCATTTCCGTGTTAGAGCGGGAGCACCCAGGCCAGGAGTTACCCCAGATTTAGCACCTAGGGAGAGGCTGATTTCTAAATCGGGACCAGGTCTTACTCCGCCCTGTTTCTTTTGCCCCCTCTGCCTTCACTTTGGTCCCGATGTGATGCTGGCAGGGGAAGAATCACAACAGCAAGTGGGACTTGAACTTGTCGCGGAGGTAGGCGAGGTGGTGATGGTTATTTAATATAAAGATGGACTCATTCATTCAGTAAATACTGACTGTAAGCCTTTTATGGGCCAAGGACGGTGTAGGCGGTATGAAAATGCCTAGTTACCCCTCTGGAAACCTGAGACCAAGAAAGGGGAAAACCTTTTTGCTAAATGACAAGTGAGGATGCAAAGATTGTGACCGAGGACTGGGGGGATAGGGGGAGGAATGGCAGCTGGCCTGGAGCTCGCTCGCTTTCTTCACCTAACCCGTAGAGGTTGGATCCCGGCAGGGTCAAGGATAGTAAAGGCAGTCAATTACCATACTTTCAACAGGCTTACAGTTGAACTTTTAGGTATTCAAGATCAGTTATTCAAAGGCCAATTCTGAGCAGTGTGTCTAATGCCTGAGTCCACAGAGTAAAGGGACAATGTTTTCTGACGGCATGTCTAGTCCAGTTGGGAAGTTTCTTTTAAGTGTTTCTGGAAGATGAAAGTTCAGACGGGGAATGTATGTTGTGTTGAACGTACCAATATCTGAGAGACATTTAAAATATGTTTCATAAGGAAAGCGGCAGGAACCCAGGATGATGAGTGGATCAGAGGCAGGTTGCAAACTCAAATACTCAGGAAGCCAGACAGGCAAGGCTTAAGTAAGTCAAAGCATCCTATATTTCAGTACCAGTCAGATGTTGCCAATTGAGCTCTGTGTTGCTAGATTTTAGTTTTGAAATGCTGCAGTACAGATTTTAATGTAAATTCTGATTTTTAAAATATTGGCAACTAAATTCAAATTAAAAAAACAAACACCTCTGTATTCAGCCTACAGACTGCCCATCTGTGTTGAGCATGGCTTTGGAGTCAACAGGCAGACATGATTTTGAATTCTGTTCAGTCATTTACAACCTTTTTGACTTTGGACAAGGCAATTTAACTTCTGAACTTTTCCTCATGTAAAGTGGCATGAGCATTTAGCAACAATGAATGTTATTTTAAAATGTACAGAGGATCATTTTATATGCCAGTTTAGCACTTAAACAGTTGCTTCCTAAGTTAGTAATTTGTTAGTTGGATTCTTTCATTAGATACACATGTAGGATAACCTAATTCCACCTAAGGCTTTTGTTAACCCAATCTTTTTCAACATGTATCTTAAGATTCTCTTTATACAACAAGTTGCAAGAAAGACTGCTTCAATGAAAAATGTAGTCTCCCAGTGGTGAGGTTCTCTCAGCCCAGGTCTGCTTTGAGAGTACTGTGGAGGGGCCAGAGCTCACTACTGTGCCTTAACAGAGCCTGAGCAAGGGGCCAACCAGAGAAGCGGACTTTAGTTCTCCAAGCAGAACTTGTATGACTTTGGTGCCACAATTACCTGTTTTGTTTTGTTTTTCAGGTCTTCTTGGTGAAAACATTTATCTGGTCTTATTTACCATAGCATTACGAATATGTAATTGCTTTTTAGTCCAGACCAGTTTTGTTCCAGATGAGTACTGGCAGTCTCTTGAAGTTGCACATCATATGGTTTTCAAATATCCTTTGTAATTTATTTTCCAGACTAGGAATGTGTATTCATCTTAGGAATCGTGTCAGTTTCTATTACACATTTTCAATCGATCTTCCATATTTTCTCCTAATTTTAACTTATCAAAGTCTGCCATTATTTTTTGCTAATATTTCTTCTCTATCTTTCTTTGATGTTAATGCGCTTGACTTAACCTGTAGCACATATTCCCACAATGCTCAGGATGTGGAGCATATAGATGATGCAATAAACACATTCCTACCTTGAAGAAGTTAAGAGTTTAATTGGCCAATTGCATTTTTAATGTAAATATCCAGTATAAAATGCTTTTTTTAAGCTGCTTTGTCAAAAAATAAAATAGTTTTATTTATGGAAATGAAAGTAGGTTTTGTTTCAATGCTATTTAACATTAGTTCTTAATATTAGTAATTATGGTTATTTGACCTGGGAATGGACAGAAAGATTGAGGGGTTATACTTACCCCTTAATCTTTGCAAGCATTTACAAGATTCTGCATCTTTTGGGGAAAGATAGTGTTCAGTTGCTGGTAAGTTTAAATAAAATCAAAGAAGTTTTTAAAAGTAGATTAATTCCATCCTTTTTTAAAGCTTAATGTATATAACTAAATGATATTATTGGTATTGTGAAATTTGTTTTTAAAAGGCTAAACTCTGAACACATCTGAGAAGTCAAAGGTTCCAAAGACATAACTGTGATGTGTAACTTCAATATGTGCTAAAACACAAGACTGAGCATGAAAGTGTCCTGCTGGGAGCAATCCTATTAAAGATTTTCAGAATGACTACATTATATACTAATTATGTGGACTTTAGGAATATACATCCTTCATTAAGAATCACTTGAGAGCAGTGTTGTATCTTGTTTTTCTTAACTTGTGAGGAGAAGACCATGTTATATGAGCTTATGAAGACTAAATACATATAAAACCACTCAGGATTTAGTGTTGAAATTAAAACTTAGAAAAATTAATTTGACAAAAATGTAATGATATGCACAATCATTTTGCTATGTTGTAATTAGGCATCAGTAGTAAGTAGGTTGTAATTCCTGGATCATGAATTTCTGGGGTCATTTTCTGGGAGAGGATACAAAGGAAGAACTAACAGTGAAAAAGTTTCTCTAACCTCACTGTCAAGATCCTTTCAGCTATCATCAAGTTGGACTCAGAACTTTGGGCCTTCCTTGTTTTCTGTTAGGGAAGTGCCCACAATTCGAAAGGCAGTCCAAATCCAAAGGGGTTTTTTTTAAGCCTGAGACACTGAAGTCCTGGGATTTAAACATGTATTTATAGATTACTGACAAAGAAAAGGAACAAAAAGCTAAAGTGTTAGAAGACACAACTGAAAGTCAAGCAGCTCTAATTATAATGTACATAGTTTGATCCTACAATACAAATGTACATGTTTTTGGAAACACATCTTTTGAGCAAACCAACATTAAATTGTGCTCTACCAGCAAGTGTTATTTTGTTACTATGACTCATTTTTTAAAAATTCTCAAAGATGCTAATGTATAGCATTAGAATTACTAAGTTATTTATATATTTACTTTAATTTCTTTTTACTCTTAAATATACTTTTTACTGTCACCTGAATACCGTTTTGATAATTGTAGAATACTTGTGCTTAAAAAAAAAGTAACTCATTTTATTATTTATATTGCAGGGTAGGGAAGCAATGTAATTTAGTAGTTTAGCAATGTAATCACAGGCTCTAGAGTCAGGTAGACCCAGATTTGAATCCTGTCTTCCACACTAACTAGCTCTGTAGCCTTGGGAAAATTACTTAACTTCTCTGTACCTCACTTTCCTCATTTATAAAACAGTTATCTATTTCATAGGATTGTGTGGAAGACTGAATGTGCTGATATATATAAAGTATGTGCTTTGTATGATATCTAGCACACAATACTGTAAGGTTTTATTTTAAATTATCTACTGTTATGCTAATGAAAATAACTAAATGTGCCTCTAAAATAGAACCTTTACACAATGAAATGGTTTGCTGGCTATTAAAATTAGTATTATAAATATATACATATATATGATAATATGATTATGGTAAAACTACTTTGGATAGTTCCATGAAAAATTAATTTTTGTAGAAATACAGGTATTTTGCAGAAGAATAGAATAATACATTATATCTACTTTTGTACTAAGAATGGCTTTCAATAGATAGTTGGATCAGCTTGTTGATTTCTTATAATTCAGTTTCAAGCAACGGATGTTTTTAACATTTTTTTTTTTTTTTTTACTAAATGAAGATTTGGATTCCTAGACTTGCCCAAGCACTTCTGTCTGCTATAGCCGACTTGAGGCTTTACTCATTAATGAAGCAACTAGAAAATCAGCAAGTGGCAAAATGGGTGGTAAGTCCTCAACACTTTAGAAACTATATTTCAGTTACTTCATTCCTATCAGCATGAAGCACATGGAATAATACCGATTTCCAAAACAGTTTCAGAAGATAATTCATACAACTTTATAGAAGTACTCCATAATTAAGAACAGTAAAATGCAAGTGGTGCACACCATCTCTCTCCTGATTGAGCCTTGGGCATAGAAGCCACTGATATCAAGTCCTGTGAGGGGCTTAACCCTAGGAGACAGTCTTTGGAAGCACCTTCACTCCTCAGAACTGTCAGAGACCTTGCCTAACCTTCCATAAAATTCGGTAGGAATAGTTCTAAATCATTGCCTCTCTCACAGATCACCTAGGCTGTTCACAACCCCGTTCAGTATTCCTCCAGCTACGTGAGACTCAACCTGAGAACTGTATCAATAATACCTTTTCACTGAAGCACTCTTTCACCTCTGGCTAGAATTTTTTAAATAGCTGGACTCTGTAAGGGCGAGAATGTGGTTTAGAAGACCTGTCTTTCATCATTTGGCTTATTTCACAGTGGGGTGACAGATTCCTGATCACCCATTCAAACGTGGAGTGGATTTTCCCATTTAAACGATATCCTGAAGAGTGACTGGATGTTGTAGTACTGTTGTTACTTCACTTTGGCTCTTTCCTAAATTAAGAAAACTTATTTGAGCCAGCTTAGAAATCTTACTACCTTTTTTATATTGATCCTATTGGAAATATGTCCCAAATTCCAACTAACCAATTTACCAACACATTTATGGAATGTAATTCATTATAATTAATAAATATTAACACTTTACTAAAGATTTACAGGACGTATTTCTGCAGGCTGCATGTTGATTTGCACTAAAGATAGATTGGTTTAGCAAATGAGTCCTTGCTAATTGATTTAAGGATAAAGACCGTCTCTAGTTTGTGTTTATATACACTGCTAAAGGCTCAACCTAAAATGGCAACGGCATAATGAATGTCTTTTGAAATCCTTCCTTCGAAGTAGCAGTACTAGGTTTTTCTAGTTTAGAAAAAGCCTTTTAACTCCACAAAAATTGGAAACAATTTTAAAGGCTATATTTGAAGAGATAGGAAACTAGTACACATGTTTTAACACTCTTGTATCAACTAACAAGTTTCTTTTAAGATATTTCTTTTGTAGACTTAATGATACATCTGTTTGCATATTCTTCCAAAAACTAGTCTACTAATTTAGTCAATTTCCAAATGAAAATTTAATGATGTCCCCTGATAGTCATTTTTTTTTCTTTCATGTTGTCTTAATTTTTCATCAAGAAATAGAGCAACATTCTAAAGTAACGTCAATAAAAACAGTCAAAATACTTGTCAGTAAGATAAGACAATTTGAGGAATACTGAGTGGGAGAATCTAGTTATGAATTTCAATCCTCTGTAAACTATGCCATTAAAGAATCTGTGTTTTATTAGTGGGAAATGAGATTTAAATCAAATGCAATGCCATAAAAAGGTACCTGAAAGTATAAATTTAACTTTAACAAACATAGATATGGTATTATCACAGACCTGTGTTTGACATAAATTCTTAAAAACAATGTTTGGGCATGCCTACTTTTAACATTACTTACGTTATGATGTGATTTTTGCAGTATTTACACTTGCATACTATTTTCCATAGAAGATAATACTAACTAAGCCTTTCTATTTCCCATTCCATATGTTTGCTCATAACTGTTCTTAGTTTTTTTGCCAGTTATGCTCTTGGTTCACATGGTATTGCTGTACCAGAACTCTTACAAACACCATGGAAACTGTTCTCACTATAATTGCTCTTTTCTACTACCCTTTGGAAGGTTCAAAGTCTATGAACGGGTGAGATATATTACTGTTAACTTACAAAACTAAAGCACACTTTTGAAAAATCTTAAATATCAACATATTGTAGTGTTCAGTGGACCCCCCTAATGTTTATGAAGGTTATTAGAACTGCACATTTTCAGATGATATATTCATTATAGCAGGAAACAGATAAACTGGGTAATTAAGGAGGTTAATAAAAGGACTATTTCAAAGATCTAGACCAGCGGTTCTCAACCTTCCTAATGCCGCGACCCCTTAATACAGTTCTTCATGTTGTGGTGACCCCCAGCCATAAAATTATTTTCGTTGCTACTCTATAACTGTAATTTTGCTACTGTTATGAATCGTAATGTAAATATCCTTTTGTTTTCTGATGGTCTTAGGTGACCCCTGTGAAAGGGGCATTTGACCCCCCAAAGGGGTCGCGACCCACAGGTTGAGAACCGCTGGTCTAGGCAGTGCTTAGAAAAGTCAATACGGGGATACCATAGTGTCCCAGGAATAGTCACAGCAGGAGGTTTCTTTTACCTTTTGGCCCCAAAGAGCAAGGAGAGGAACAGTTATTGGAATCTGTGCAGAGCTGGAACTTTAATGGAGGGCCCCAACAGAAGACAGGTGCAGCCAGTCTTTAGCCATAGCAAGGAGAGAGCTGAGATAGTAAAATACCCTGATTTGATTCTTCTGTCCTCCAATTAGCCAAAGCCAATCAGAAGCCAGAAGGCAAGATAGTGCATTGATACAGTCCATACAGATCAGCCTCCCTACACAGAGCAGATGAATGGAGAACAGATCTAGAAGGGCAAATAGAAAATATGTGGACCTGATTTGGGCATATATAAACTGGGGAAACAAAGGGAACATGAGCAAAGGCACAAAGCTATGAAAGGGCTTCACTGTGTTCTGGGCACGTTGTCCAGAGTAGCTAATGTGTAGCAGGATGCATGGGAGAAGAGAATAAGGGATGAAGCTGGAATGGGACTGCCCTTCTCCAGAATTTGAATTTATTCTGTAGGTTGTGGGGAACCACTGGAGGCTTTTGAGAGGCATGACATAATCAGATTGGACTTAGAAAGAATTCTCTTGTAGTATCAGTATTTAGGATATAACGAAAAGGAGAAAGCCAGAATGAATCTAGTTGAAAATCTGGCATCCATTCTTCCTATGTAGCAGGGTGGTTGGGAGGATGAAATTAAGATAATTTCTGCATATAATTGACATTCAATATTACTGTATAATAGGGTTTTTATCAGTTGTACATACACATTTTTCAGCTGGATAAAATTAGCAGCTTACTTTCAAAACAATCATATAGACTAAGAAGCCCATCACAGCCTGGATAATCCTAATGTTTCTTTAAATGCACTTGGTTTCTTTCTTAGAGAATGGTTTTGTGTGACTTTCTTTTATATCCTTATGAGAGACTTCATCATTTTTCCATCAGGAAAGCAACTGGCAGAGTTGTATGGTTAAAATTTAGTATACTTTTCACAAACAAGACCAACATAGAATAACAGCTTATTTGAAAATACTAGAATTATGATACCAGAGTTGGAAAAGACTTGAGATATTCATTTTATAGATGAGAAACATTAAGAGCCAGAAAGTATAAGTAACTTCCCCAAGTTCACATAGCTATTTATACCAAAAGGAAAACGCTCTCATTTAAAAAATCATATCACAGTGTAAATAATAGTAACTTCTAAACTCCTTTCCTAGTTGTTTTGATACATTTTCCTTGTCATAGTGTCAAGTACTCTTTCCTGGTGGCACTTGCCTTCATAATTCGTCCCACGGCTGTCATTCCATGGATACCTTTGCTCTTTAGACATTTCTGGCAAGAACAGAGAAAGCTTGATCTTATTCTACATCAGTTTTTACCTGTAGGGTAAGTATTGCTACAATCCATCTATTAATTTAATAACTTCTAAATTATAATTAACAAGATTTTACATCTTTTAGTCAATTATTATATCTTCTAATATCAATGAGAATTGCCAGGCCAAGGAAACTAGATCTATATTGATGTCCCATAGTTACAAAACATTATTGGGAGGAACTAATGAAGACCTAAATAAATGAAAGGATATATGATGTTGATGGATAAAAGACTCAATATTTTAAAGATATCAGTTCTCCCCAGATCTATATATTCAATGTAGTTCCAATTAAAATCCCAATATGATGTATCTGTATAAATTGATAAGCTGATTTTAAATGTTTAAGTAGAATGCAAAAGACCAATGTTAGATAAAAATCTTGGAGGAAGAAAATGTTGGAAGACTTACTATATATCAAGACTTATTACAAAGTTACAGTAATTAATGCAAGGTAAAACAAATAGACTGATCCATCTATAAATAGACTGATCCAGCTGACACAATAGAGTCCAGCAACAGATCTAACAAATGATCACTTCATTTATGATGACAGTGATACTGGAGTACAGTAAAGAAAGGATAGTTTTTTCAATAAATATAGTATTAGTTGGCTATCCTTGTGGGGGAAAAAAGTACTATTGACTCTGACTTGCCACCATAAGCAAAAAAGGAGGGGGGGGAGTTATAGATCTTAATGTAAAGGTAAAAGAGTGGCACTTCTGCAAGACATGATAGAATATTTTCATGACCTTGAGGCAGGTAAGGATATCCTAAATAGAACATAGTATTAATGATAAAGGAAAAGATAGATACGTTTGAGTACATTAAAATTCAAGAGTTTTTTCCATCAGATTCAATTAAGAGAGTAAAAAACCAAGACACAGACCAGAAGATATTTGCAATACAAAACAAGAAAAAACTCATAGAAAATCTATAAAAATCTATTAAAAAAATGACTTAATAGAAAATTGATGAAAAGACCTGAATATATACTTGAAGACATTTAAATGTCCAGGAAGTATAAAAGTACTCACCTCATTAGTCATCAAGGAAATGTAAATTAAAATCACCATGACATGCTGCTACACATCTACCTAAAAGGCTTAAAAAGACATAAAACCCTTATGCATTCCTGTGGGAATATAAATTGATACAACCACTTTGGAAAAGTAAGTATTTACTAAAGCAAATTGCACCTATACCTTAGAGCCCAGTAATTTCAATCCTAAGTACAATATATACTCAACAGAAATGTATATATGGGAACCGAAAGATGAGTCAAAGAATGTTCTTAGCACTGTTGATGATAGCTAAAAAAAGCAGTGTGTGCATCAGAATACATTGTGGCATATTAATTCAGTGTAATACAATACAGTATTATAAATTAATGAACTGCAGTGTGCAAAAAACATGGTTAAATCTCACAAACATAATCTTGTAGGAAACTGGACATGAGTACATGATTCCATTTTTGTAAAATTCAAAAAAAAGGTAAAAATATGCCCTATCAGAAGTCAGGATAGTAGTCACCTTTGGGAAGGGAGTGATTAACTAGTTGCTGGGATGAGGGGGCCTTTTGAAGTGCTACTAATGCTCTGTATCCTGATCTATATGATGGTTACACATTTGTGTCCATATAGTGATGATTCATGAAGCTTTATACTCGTGTACTTTTCTGTATGTTTGTGGTAGGCATCCTCTGAGATGGCCCCCACTAATCCCATCTTCTTAATATTCATGCTGTTGGATAAACCTCTTACCTTGAGTCTGGGCTCGACATTTTGAATCAATTCTAACAAACAAATATGGCAGGGGAGAGGTCACTTCCTCGATTGGGTTATAAAGACACTGGCTTCCATCTTGGGTGCCTGTCCCACTCTGTCTCAGCTGGTTCACACTGGGGGAAGCTAGTTGCCATGTCATGAGGCAGTCTTAAGGAGAGGGTCATGTGTGGGAGGCTAAGCCCTGCCAACAACCATGTGAGTGAGCTTGGAAGCAAATATTCCCATCACACCACCACCCCCACCCCCATCCCCAGTCAAGCCTTCAGGTGAAACTATAGCCTCAGCCAACATCTTGACAATTCATGAGAAACTTTGAACCAGAGACACTCAGGTAAGCTGCACCTGGATTCTTGACCCACAGAAACTGAGATAAGAAATGTTTGTAGTTTTAAGTTGCCAAGTTTTGGGGTAATTTGTTATGCAGCGATAAAGCAGTGTTTACTACTTTCTAAGTTTGCTTAAATGCAGCTTGTCATGAAACTCCTTTCAAAATATGTAAATCCACATTCGGTAGGTGAAACTAAAACATTTTTAAAGTGGCTCTTGAGGCAACGCACTTGCAAAGCCATGTGCCAGTACTGGATTCAGTTAGTTCAGAATGTTAATTAACCTCTTTGTTTTTCAGATTTGTCACTTTGAGTTGGTCTCTGATAATTGATCGTATGTTTTTTGGTCAAGTAAGTTATTACACTAAAAGCTCAACCTGACTTTTTAATGCATGAATATTTGAGAACATAGGCAAGTCATTTAAAAAAAATGATATAGGATACATTAAAAAAACTAGCATATGCCTTTGGTTCAATTTGCTGTACTTTCTATATAACAGAACTGTGTATTCCTGGATGAAGTTCAAGAGTCCACTTTAAGGCATTTTTACTAGTATAGTTTGTAATTTTGTCAGGTTTAAAACAAGAAGTTGGATTTTAATGATTTTAGTTGACCTCAAGGTAATCATTCAGAATTCAAATCAACCAGAATACTCTATTCAAGCACTGGTTTGACATTTGTTTATAAGATTTTATTGGCGAACTGGAGGAGGGGAACAGTGTTGGGGAACTGGGGAAGGGGACCAGCCAAATTGTTCTTCAATCTTCGTTGTTGAGGGCGCCAGTCGCCACCTGGCTGCCCATTGGCAGCTTGTGGCCTCTAAGCTCAAGGTGCTGTGTTTAGTCTTAGTTGCGGGTGGGCACAGCCACCATCCCATGCAGGAATCGAACAAGCAGCCTTGTTTAAGAGTGCACGCTTGAGCCGGCCGAGTGGCGCGATGTTTAAGAGCTGGCTTGGGACGCCAGAGGGCCCCGGTTCAGATCCCACATATGAGGGCCAATGACACTGCCCTCCACAGCTTAGATGCTGAACAACAGCTCAACCTGGAGATGGGATGCTGGGAGTCGCCAGCGACAGCATAGGCTGCAGCCCCTGTGGCAATGGGTTGCCATGGGCTACCGTATGTAGCCAGCAGCCAGCCTGAGCGGCCAGCAGCCGCAGTGAGCGGCCGTCCAGAAGCCGGCAACTGATCTGCCTCACCCAGGAAGAGAGCAATGATGGTGCCAACTTGGGCCAGTGAGGCAGCGTCCTCCACAACTAGACGGAAGAACAAAACGACAGCAACTTGTCTGTTCCCCTTCCCCAATTCCCCAGTAAAAATGTTAAAAAAAAAAAAAGAGTGCACGCTCTACCACTGAGCCATCCGGGCGGCAGCTCAGCTCAAGGTGCCAAAGTTCAGTCTTAGTTGTGGGTGGGCATAGCCCACCATCGAACAAGCAATCTTGTTACACCAGCTGAGCCATCCTGCCACCTGTTGGCAGCTCAGCGACAGCTCAGCTCAGGCACAGTGTCACTGGCCCATGTGAGAATTGAACCGGCGGCCCTGTTGCTCAGAGCTCACCC
This sequence comes from Hipposideros armiger, assembly GCF_001890085.2. NCBI lineage: Eukaryota > Metazoa > Chordata > Mammalia > Chiroptera > Hipposideridae > Hipposideros > Hipposideros armiger. The sequence continues at coordinate 6,957,104 of NW_017731362.1, forward strand.
TCTTAAGCCAACTCTTAACCAATTGAGCCACTCGGCCGGCCCTGGTTTGACATTTTAATCTCAAACCAATGTGTTGTTTTTAAGTTCCCAGTTTTTAAGTCATTTATGGGCTCTGGAGTCAGATTGCCAGTTTGAGGCTTAGTGTGCCCTCATTGTTACCTGTGTGACCTTGGGACAAGTTATGTGCCTTTCTTGCCAGTTTCTTTATCTGGAGATAATTGTGGTACCTGTTTCACAAGGTTGGAGGATAAATAATGCATGTAAAATGCTTACAACGATGCCTGCCACAAGTGAGCACTTAATGTTAGTTGCTGTTGTTGATTATTATCTGCTTTGTGCCGTAATTCCAACTGTAATGCTTCAGAGCTTTATCTTAATAGGTAATCTGTGATATCGTAAGGTACTAGAGTAAAAATTTTAATGTGGCTATAACACACACATTCTCATAAAAATTATTTAGGATTCTCCTTAGCTCTAATCATATGTAAAACTTACATTGTCAAAATATGAATGTTTGTTTATACTCTCTTGAATCTCAAAAACCTAGTTTTATAAATTAACGAAGAGCAATGCTTAGAACATAAAAAAATAATTTCACATGGTCATTATTCAAAATTATTAATGTAAACTATGTCTGGTTTTTACACTTTATTCCTAATTTAATGTCAAGATTCTGTAAAATTCCCTAATGCCAAAGATTCATACTTGGCACTAACACATTTCTATTTCTTTTTCCTTCAACTATGCCAGTGGACTCTGGTTCAATATAATTTTTTGAAATTTAACGTGCTGCAGAATTTGGGAACATTTTATGGTTCTCATTCATGGCACTGGTACTTCAGTCAAGGATTTCCAGTTGTCTTGGGTACTCACTTGCCCTTCTTTATTCATGGCTGCTTTCTAGCCCCCCAAAGGTACCGGATACTTTTGGTGACTGTGCTGTGGACACTGCTAGTTTATAGGTACGATTTTACCTCTTCCAATAGTTCATTTTTATAATGTTATCAAGAAATTCAATTCTTCAAAAAGTAAACTGTTTATCTTTTAGAGATGCATTAACTCTTATGATTTGTTAATGGGGATTATTTAGCAGAGAGAGAGGTAATAATTATGCTGATGCTCAGGTAGAATGAATACTTCTCATATGTGTAGTTTGCTTAACAAGGATTACATTCAAGTTTTAAGAAGTTGAACGAATGTCATTTGCTCTTAAAAAACAGAAACTACCAAAATTTTAAGTGTTGAAGGACCAGAGTAATATTTTTAAATGAAAATGTATGCATCTTTATTCCAAATTTGACTAATAATATTGACTTACTTGATTATAGAAATCCTTTTAGAATGTAATTGTACTTTAGACATTGACATCAAATATTAAGATTACTTTTAACATATCATCACCTTATAACTAAACAATAATGACTGATTCCTGAAGCATGAAATTCAGTCTCAGTACTTAGAAAAATAGGTCATTTAATTATTCCATTTAAAATACATTAATTTCTCAAACTATCATGTAATATGAAAAAATATTTTCTTTTACTATCTTTTTCTCTTATAGCATGTTGAGCCACAAAGAATTCAGGTTTATCTATCCAGTTTTACCATTTTGTATGGTGTTCTGTGGTGAGTATTTTTGTTCAATATAGAAAAAAAAATATTTATATAGAAATAGTTAAAAGACAATAAACTCTCATTAAGCTCATTAAATTCTAAAATACTATTTTCAACTAGGCTAAAAGAGAATTATTTCTTGACAAAATAATTATATTGCAGTATTTTCTTTTTGCAGCCTACATACCCTTTTTCCTGTATCCTGTAAAGTGAGATAAAATCATAAAGATCCAAAACCGAAGCACTTTTTGGTGGTGGTGTTTCTGGCTATTAGAAATGAAATCTCTCACTAAAAAGTGATGGAATAATGTATCTACTTTACAGTAGCAACTTTAAGTTTATGGTTAAACTACTAAGTTCTTCATTCCACAAATGTATATTTATAGTTCTCGAAACCAATTTTTAATGCTTTTAATGCTTTGAGACTCACTCTAATGCATATATAATTTTTAGAGTGATTAACACCTAATTTTATTTTTGGCCTTTCCTCCATTATTTCCCGTAGTTCTTTGCAATAATTTCTTTACATGTTACTTCCAAAGTTTTATATTACTCAGCTCTGGAAAATATGAATTTTTACATTGCTTGGTTTGGGAAAATTATGAATTGAAACTTTATTAACTTCAACTCAGAATAAATGACTGTTGGTTTCCTTCAAATATTAATCACTAAAAAAAATCACTAGACTGGGAGGGAAGAAATGAGTAATCAACTGGGACTAGAGACAGGGAAAAGCAAGGGAGTTAATGGTATCAAGCTTTTTACTTAAAAAAAACAAAACAAAACAAAAAACTCCAAATAACCCTTAATTTAGTGTTAAATTAAGCAGCCTTCTTTAACCAAGTTTACATTATCACCTACAGATCTGACATACTCTCTTCAATTTAGGTACATACATATGCATCTGAAGTGCTGAAACCAAAGTTAATTTATGTCATTTTAGTGTTACTTTATATACAAATGCAGGCACATATAAAAATTTAGGCATCTAACAACTATTTGGCAAGTCTTAAGAATATTGGGTCCATTTACCAGAGCAAATTTATTATTCATGAATCACTATTCAGTTTTTCTTTTTTACGACCACTTCAGTTTGAGTTAGAGTTAAAATTAAGTTTGGTTTCTGCTCAAGTGAACATTGCCAGCCTGGAATACAGATATGTGTGTGTGTGTGTTGTTTAATTCAGGAAGTTGTTTTGATTCCATTTTTCTAATTTGGGTTTTTCCAGCATTCCAATTCTGTGTCTTTACAAAGTGTTTTAGGAAAAGACTGTTTTCTGAACCTCATTCCCAGTCCAAAAGATTGCATCTTTAAGTATTAGTAACCCTTTGTTCCCACTCCCAAAGATTTAGATAAAATGCTGATGAGGGTTGAAGAGATCCTCTTGTGATGGATAAGAAGCCCTTCTTCCATCCTGTGTCCACTCAGAAGGATCCCTGTAGGACTGAGACTTACTAAAACCCCTGACATTCTCACAGGATGTGATTTTTCCTCCAGACACATACACCCAAGATTCTTGAGTGAGCAAAAAGATTCTGATTCTTAGGAGACTGGTACTTCTATTAAGAGTCAGAACTCTTGAATGCCAACAGGTTCCAACAATGGGACCAATTAAGTGGTGAGCTCACCTAATAGAAGTCTTTGGATGTTCAGGGATGATGTCAGATAACAGTTCTCTCTGGAGTTCTTGATATTTTAAATAGCTCAGTTTTGAGTCTAACTACCTGAAATCTTGAGTTACATTGTACTTCAAATGTCAGTTTATTCTATTGACACATTTTAATCTGATTTTATATAAACATGAGAATTCTATTGGCAATTGCTGTATAACAAGCCACCTCCAAATTTAGTGGCTTAAAACTCCGTTTACTTTTACTTACAAGATTATAGCTTAGCTGGGCAGTTCTTCTCATCTCCAGAGTTCATCCATGCAAATATACTCAGCTGCAGATGGGGTACACAGCTCTGTTGACTTAGGCTGGGCTCTCACTTTGGGGTTCAGCTGGCTATAAAAGGTACCTCAGCTCTTCCGTACGCTCTTACTTTCTAAAGGCTAGCTGGGGCTTGTTCACTTCGTGCAGGCAGGGTTCCAAGAGAAGGAACAGAAGAGTACAAGGCCCAGTGAGGCCCAAACATGGAACTGGCACACTGTCACCTGCACCACATTCTTTCAGTCAAAACAAGTCACAAACCCAGGCCAGATTCATGAGATGAGAAATAAACCTCAGGCTCATGTAGAGATTGGATACTGGAAGGGGAATAATTGCAGCCATTTCTCCAATCTGCAATAACTTTTCTTAGCTTGAATTTCAATAGCTTGAATTTCCTTCAGTCCTATCCCAAAATAGGACTTAATTCTAGAAAACATACCGTCTGTGATTGGCTCTGATCCTTAGTGAACTTAGCCTCAGTTTCCTTATCTGTAAAAGAAAGGTGCCATTGGTCTAGTAACACTGAAATTCTTAACCTGTCATTTGTGCTGATGTGTTTCCAGCACCTGCTATCAGTTCTCGGTTGGGTGTGTTTTTTACCACAGTGGCCAATGCAGACTTGTCTTTGATAAGACCACATGCTAATCTTTTTATCAAAATCACATGTGTACATTGTTTCAAAAGCATTCCATAGGAGAATTTTTAAAAAATGGTTCCCCTTCCCTCTCCCATTTCTCCATCCCCAGAGGCAATCACACTGTTTTAGGTGGTTATTTTTATATTTATCTCTAAATAAAATGCTAATAAATGCCCTTAAAGATCTTTGGTTTTGGTATTATCTATTGACTTCTCACTATGGAAGACAAAAATATAACTTAATTCCTTAGCAAAGTACCAACATAAAATTCTTGATACCTCCCTCCGTGCCCAGTACTCATTATGGTTTTTAATAGTTCAAAGACTTACCCAGGCTCATTCTCCTGTACATCCATTCCAGAATTAAATCACCCTGTTTTTCTCCTGTAAACACTGAAATCAAGTTGACACAGCTTCCCAAAAGAGTATTTAAAAATGGAAACATTAACTCAGAAATACGTCTAATTGGCAGATTTCTTTAACATTGGTTTTCTAATTGTCCTTGCCAAAACCAGGATGCATCCTTGCTACTCAGTGTTTGATGGGATCAGTAATCAGTACAGCCCCCGACTTTCCCATTCTCTTCATTACAGTGAACCTTACCTGGGTAAGAAGGAACTCATGAGTCACTGCTCAAGAATACAGATTAACATACTAAATATCCAAAACTTAAAAAGTGATCGTGTGTATCAAGATAAATCATATAATTAGGAGATATGGCTGAGTAAAGGAGGAACCAACCCATGAAGGACCTTCTTATATACTCAAGTTTTTAGATTTTATCCAGTAGTCAACGGACAGAGTATTTAAAACACTTTTAACAGTAGTCTGATGAGTGATTTAAGAACCCAGTGTTTTTTTTATTATAAAAATAAATATTCATGGTACAAAAAAAAACCCCTCAACCATCAGTGTCATCCTCTAATCATCTAGCCTCACTCCCCAGAGATAATTATCACTCTTATAAATTCTTCTAGAAATTTTTTTGAATGCACACTTTTAAGTATCCTTCTGTAGGCCCAGAAAACAGAAGCAAATTAAATATTCTGGGATGTTATTTAGCATTTAAGAGCTACTAGTAAAAAGAGGTCTATATTCTGACAAGTAGTCACCAGGGTTCATACTAAGCTCTTGTCATGGAAATTACAAGAGGCTGAAAGAATTCTTTAAGTGGTTTTATAGGACATATAGAAAACTTGGATTCCCAGAATCTTCAGTAATTGGGGGTGGGGGAATCTCATATTTCAAGTTAGGTAATGCTTACATTACATGGTGGTGACTATCACATTGTGAAGCTAGCTTTACGGTGGATCCTTTCAATGTGAACTCCATCTTATTTATATGTATAACTAAGTAGACTTACTGGATGGCAGCAATTAGGATCTTGTTGATTACCTCTTTTAAATATTAAACCATACTGTTTCCCTATAAGAAAACCATGGACTCTAGGTTTCTCTTGTGGCTCAGTCTAGCATTCAAGCTGTATCTTTCCAACTCTTTAGCAACACGTTCCTGAAATCCCCTTGGGAAACTTCAATGTCAGATGGTTTGAAAACCCTCAGTATTCAAATTCAAGACTGTTCTCTTCCAAACATTTTCTTTATAATTCTCTAAATAGGGAGATTCATTTCTCACTGAAAGGATCCAACCTAAAATGAGCCAGCTTCAAAGTGAAAATCACCCCAAAGTAATGTAAGCATTACCTAACTTAAAAAACTTCCATCAGTACTGAAGAAGCTGGGAAGACGAACACATTTTCTTCCAGCATTCTACCCAGAATGCCATTTTTATTACATTCACCACCTTGTAGTCCAGTTTTGTATCAGTCACCTATACCATTGTAAGCCTAATGCCATAATGTCTGATAAAATTTTAAATGAACATTTAGTGAAGGAACAAATCGCTAATGAGTGAACCACTTTAGAGGCCCATGGTATACTTACCTGAATATTCCCAAGAGCAGTTAGTTGTCTTCTGGGACTTTGCTGGAGCAGGTTTTAATGTAGCTTTTTATAATTTGAGCCCACCAGGTAGATTTAGTTTTTCCCTGTCAATCCAGGGAATTACTGTACTTACAAGTTGGTTTTGCTAGTCTGTTATATCCATGGCTGGAATTATTAGATGGCAGAATTTTTGGAATCCAATTTCAATTTTTTTTTTTTTAAGATTTTATTGGGGTTATTGGGGGAGGCGAGCAGCATTGCGGAATCCAGGAAGGGGAACAGACAAGTTGCTGACCATTTGTTCTTCAGTCTAGTTGTAGAGGACGTTGCTTCACTGGCCCATGTTGGTATTATCATTGTGCTCTTCCTGGGTGAGGCAGATGGATTGCCAGCCGCTCACAGCGGCTCTTGGCAACTCATGCTGGCTGCCGGCCGCTCAGCACGGCTGGCAGCCACTCAGTAGCTTATGGCAGCCCACTGCAGCTTCACTGCAGCCTACGCGTCGCTGGCAACTCACGGCAGCCCAGCTCCAGGTCGAGCTGTTGTTCACCATCTTAGCTGTAGAGGGCGCAGCGTCACTGACCCTCATGTGGGATCCGAACCAGGGCCGTGCTGCTCAGAGCTGGCGTCTCAAGCCAACTCTTAACCAATGAGCCACTTGGCCGGCCCTCCAATTTCAATTTCTAATAAAGCTAATTCTAGTTCTCATTCTCTTTAGTACATTCCTCATTTTACCATTTTGAACATCTTACAAATTTAGATTTAAGTTCTAAATTAATTTTAGTCATGTTCAATTACCTTTAGTGATTGAGCCAAGCTAAGACAGCTGATAGCAGTCAACGAGGTATGATCATGGAAAACGTACCTTGGCCTCAATGGGAATTAGTGCTAAAATTTCAGGCAGGCCACAGATTCGATCCTGGAGACCCACATTCCAAAAGAACTATTATCTAGTTCTGTGGGTGGAAACAGTGCATGTGGAGTATGAACCTAATGTCAGGAAGTTTACTAATAACTTTATTCTTTTCCAGTGGAAAGGCCTATTCTTTGATGGTATTTTCAACAGATCCTAATGTGCTCATTATCAGTGGCTATTGCTAGCGAGTAGAACCACGGGAGGGCAACAGGGTCTTTTACTTTTCATTTACCCTTGTGTTTGCTCTACTAGAGTTTTGGGTTTTTGCCACACGCAAGAATTACTTTTACAAATTAAAAAACTGTTCAGCATCTCCAAATTGCCCAACTCTATAGTGGGGGTGGAGGGGTGACAGTTCCTTTCTTCCAGAAAAAGAGATCCATGCCACCACTCATATAGTGAATACGGAAAATCTCCCAGGAGCCCAGTGATACTTCCCCCAGAACTACCAAGACTTGTATGTACACAATCCATTACTGGTGCTTGGGAGATTAAAGAGAATAGATAAATGGCATAAATAAAAGTCCTATTTATTTAGCAAACTACTATGTACTAGGCTATGCACTGGACATACCTTTTTTTCTAATACTTGAAAAGGTACTGTTACTCTATTTGCAGATGGGGAAGCTAATGTTTAGCACAGTAAAACAACTTGTGCCAGAGCAAGAATTCAAATCCGAGTCTGTTGGACTTCTTAGCTATCTTTCCAATATACTTCCTTTTTCTAGAAGAAAGTCAAGACCTACATGACAATGGACAACGATAGGGAATGGTCAGAGAAATTATAAAGATGACCTACTGCTTGGATCTTGTTTGTCCATGACAGCCTTACAGCTGTGCTACTTCCACGAGAGATTACAAATGTATTTGCATTGGACATTTGCTTAGCTAGAAAACAAGACTGCCAGTGTTCTTATTAAACATGTTATGTCTATCTTCATGCAGGGTATTCACTAAATCACCTGAAAACGTGGAAGAAACCAGCTCTAGGTTTCCTGTTTTTATCAAATATGCTCCTCGCTCTCTATACTGGTTTAGTTCATCAACGAGGCACTCTTGATGTCATGACTCACATTCAAGAACTCAGTTACAACAATCCCCATAAATCTGCAGCTTCAGTATTTGTCATGATGCCTTGCCACTCAACTCCTTTTTATAGGTAATAAAAGTCGTTCTGCTATATGCTATTAAGAAAGTGAAACAACTTTAAAATTCCTTTCAGATTCCTGGATTTAAATTAATTGATCATTGATCAAATATAAGAAATCTGAAACTCCATATTTATTCACTGATGAATTTTTTTTGTTTGTTTGTTTTGTGTTTTTTTTAGCTGAGCCATCTTGCCATCTGTTGGCAGCTCAGCACGGGCTGGGACTCGAACCTGTTGCTCAGAGCTCACACTCTTGAGTGAGCTCTTAACCAACTGAGCCACTCGGCCGGCTCACTGATGAATTTTTAGAACCACTTGAACTATGTCAATGAAAATCATATACCACTTTTTAATATTCTTTTTAAAAAAATTAAACAACTTACATTTAGATCTGATTTAAATATAGTATAAAATATATTATAGGTTATTTGATGGTATTCTTAGTAAAGAAATTAAGTTATTGTTGATCTTACTACTGCCAGCTTTTTCTCAGCGGTTTCTGCTTTCCACTTGAAGCAAGACCTTCATCTCCAAAATTATAAAAATCATGAAGAATTAGGTTGGTGTACATTTACTCTATGCATTTCAGAGATAAAATAAATATCTATTGTGTATTTTTTAATTTTTCCTGAGGCAAAGTTATAAACATGGCTTTTTACATGGTCCAAGTAACTGGCCTAAGTTGTCATACATAATTTATCAGTCCATCTTTTATATATATATTAGTCTTTCTATGCCATAATAAACCCATTACTTATTTGTATGCTAATCAGTGAACATATATAAATATATAACAACAACAAAAAAAATAGGAAAAACTTGTCATTTCAGGATGTGATCCATCTTTCAGGGCAGAAAGGGAAAGAGCAACAATCCTTTCTGGTTTGTCACCAGTTTTCTACTTCGCCAAATAATAATTACTCTCTTATTACCAAGTAACTACCTGGTCCCAAAGGCCCTTCCATTCCTGGAAGACCATGCCAATGGTAGAGAATACTGAGTACCCCTAGCTGCTGACCTACCCTCCACCTTGAAATGCAGGTTATGCTGCTGCTGCCCAGGTACATGGTGTAAGATCATATTCTCCATCTCTGAGAAAACTGCATTAAAGGCTGGCTTCTTCACCTTAATTGGAACCCAGTTTAGATTCAGATTTCATACTCTATTATGTAAACGTGATATATCTTAAGAGAAATCTGAAAACTCACTTTGTTGTAACAATAATGATAACTTTCTTTTCATAGCCACGTCCACTATCCACTTCCAATGCGATTTCTCCAATGTCCCCCAGACCTGACTGGAAAAAGTCACTATCTTGATGAAGCAGATATATTTTATCTAAATCCCTTAAACTGGTTGTATAAAGAGTTTCCCAGCAATTCAACAATGCCTACTCACTTGATCATCTTCAGTGTTTTGGAGGAGGTAAGGAAACATGAAAAAAGGGAAAACGGTATTTTTATTTCACCTTAGGTTTAGCAAACACTCAGATAAATAGATAACATAACTTTTTTATGGTCCCTTTTAATCCCCATATTTTGTAATTGGTCTTTTACCCTAGTCAAAATCAGCCCTAGTTTTTTATATATACCGGGGGTGCCAAAAAAATGTATCCAAGTGGACACTTTGATCAGCGTTGCTTAAACAGTAGTTCACTGTAATCACAAGTGTCTGGATGCTGATGGTAACCACTTTGAGCACCTCTTATAATTGCAGAAGTCAAACGTGATTTGTATTCATCTTTTGTTATAAGTATATATTGAGTTTTACAATTTTAATACAGCTCTCCTTTTTAAAATGTGTATACATTTTTTTGGCACCCTCTGTATATATAGGTATCTATATATGTATCTCTATATAGAAATCATATATAGATAGATGTGTGTATATTACTTACCATGAGTTAATTTAAGAAATTGCATTTTTTATTTAAAAAAAGTTGAAATGCAAATCAGAATAAGCCAATCTAAAATTTTTGAAACAGTGCTTAGCAAAATGTAGCCTTTATTTACTTAAACATTTATTTAATTCTAGGAAATAAATGCTTTCCTAATTTCAAGAAACTATGAGAGAACTGCTGTTTTCTTCCACACTCACTTGCCAGAGGGTCGAACTGGAAGTCACATATACGTCTATGAACAGAAATTAAAAGGGAAACTCAACAGAAGATGAAATTCTGAACTGTGTTTAGCTCTTTCCCAGAGAAAAAGGAACTGCTGGGTAGAAATATTCAGATGCTGCTTAAAATGCCATAGTAAACACTGGGTAAGATTTATGAACTGCAAAAAATCACTATGAACTGCTTTACCAAATAGTACTACTGAGGAAATGTATGAAAAATATCACTAAGTATAAAATTGTATATTAACACAATGCCAGCTTTTAAATAAAGACCTTTAGTTTTCCTTATGGCGTAGTTTTATTGTTTCTTCCACAATATTCAGATGTGCAAGAAATTTCACAAGAGAACAAATCAGCAAGCTCATAAGAAGGCAGCAAATTCTTCACAAGTCAACGGGCTCTTGAACCCACAAAAAGACAAGAAGCAAAAGTAAGATTATAAAATGCTAAAGAAGAAATTCCATCACAATGTACTTGTTTTAAGCTCTACTGCAAATTTAACACAAACATCAGTGTTAATTACACTTTGTCATGTATGATTTGAGCTTGCTTTAAGCTCATACACTGAAAGGAAGTCTCATTTCATGCACACAATTTGTTGCATGCCTGGCTTCCTTAATAAAAGTACAGCTCAACATTTCCAGTGCCAAAAAATATTCATCAAAGCTCAACTACAGGAAAACGCAGGTTAGTAAGCTTTTGCTTGATGCTTCTGAGTAATAATATAGTCATCAAACTGATACTTAGAAATGATAAAAAAAGACATTGTTATCTTGATAATTTCATCTTAGTTTCAACATCAAACATTGTAGAAAGCATCTATGTTACAGTTTTCTAATTTAACTTAATTATGATGGTCAATATTTAGGATCAAAAGGTAACTGCCCCAATTCTATTTCGAGGTTTGCCATGTGTCTTCCATTAGTGCGACCATATTTATGCCATTTACCTTCCCTTTTATAAGGTTGTGGCTGAGGGTGCTTCTGCTCTTGTTTTCGATGCCTGGAGTTTTCAATATTTACCATACGTTGCTTTTTATCTGGTCGACTGAAAGCAGTAAACACATTTTTCATCTATGTTAGAGTTAAATTTATTTAAACAAGAAACAATTTTAATGTTTTTCTCCATTACTCTATTATCAGAACACTCTGAAAAGGGTGTTAAATTAATCTGACACATAAGTATAACCATGCCAAAGATCATTACATTTTACCCTATAGAAAAAAAAATAGACAAACATAACTACTGGCAAAAAAGGGAAACAACAGATAAAGAATAGAAATGTGACAATAAAATAATGAGATGTGTTTCTGTTATTTTTCTTGCTTTCTTATAAAAATCAATCCCTCCCCATTGGCTTCATCCTTCAGCAGGAATATGTATACACATCTCTTACAAACACAACACAGTCTCCTTCTCTCTTACAGCTAAAGTTCATACACAATATCAACATTTACTGCTTTCCTCAACCTCTATAATCAGGCTCTGTCACTTCACTGAAACAAATAGTCCAAAATGCATCAGGCTTGTCACTACTTCACTTGTAACAGTCCACAATACCATCCATGGCCACCCAATTCCCCAGCCAAGAAATAGTCCTTTTTTTTTTTTTTAAAGCATTTGACACACCTATACATTCCTTTTACTTGAGATCATCTTTGAATTTTCATGCCACTCTCTGGTCTTGTCATTCTCAGCCTTCTTTTCTTACAACCCCTTAGATGTTGGTGTGCCCCGTGAGTCTAATAAAGACCTCCAGCCAAGACTGACTCCCTCCTCCCCACCCCCTTTCTCTCCCTCACACACACACACAATCTGGGCTAGAGAGACAGTCATAATAACTAATACCCAGCTAATCCTCTCCATTTGAATGTCAACAGGTACCTCTAAACACAACTCTCATTTCCAGTTCTCCTTACCCCAAACCTTCTGGTATTCCTTAGCCTAGTGATACCACTATCCAACTAGTGACCCACCTCAGAAATCTGGAAATCAATGTTACATTCTACATCTCTTTCACAAGAAATACTACCAATTTTACTTCCTATGTATTGTTCAAATCTGTCTTCTCCTTTCCACTTCTACTGATCAGCTCATGTCTGTATTGTTTTAACAACCACCTTTTAGCAACTAGCTTCACCCTTTCCAACCAATTGTCCAGGCTGCAGCCAGTGATCCAAAATGCAACAAAAGCAAGTCTGAGCATTAAATGAGGTGCTCATGATCTGAATATTTTCTTCTATTCATACTCCAGCACCAACTTGCCTCCTTCAAGTGGCATGTCTTCACATCTCTAAACCAAAGTTCCTTTTGACTGGAATGTCCTACCCTATCTGGCTGGCAAATTCATTTCTCCATCAAAAAAGCCAGTTTATAAACAGTAGTTCAGTTCAAAGGCCACCTGACTCATGAAGCCTATTCAAACATCTCCAGACTGAGGCCACTATATATACTATGCCTCTATACCTCCATTACATTAGTTTATCTAACCCTCCAAAAGCTTGTGAACTTCCTGACAGCAAGAATTTTTTAATTGTTTCCTCAGGGCAGCCTCACAGTGCTTTGCTCATTATAAGCACTAGATATTTGTTTAATGACTAAAGACACCAAAATCAGTCTCATTATTTTACAGACACATTACATTTATTCAAAAAGATATATAACTATCTCAAAAATAAAAATGCTAATATTTGAAGATTAGGCAAGTTTCATGTTACAGAGCATAAAGCTGATAAGCAATGGATACAAAGTTATTTTTTAAAGTTACATATAAAGCACACACAGAACTTGTGGCTTGCTAAGTCTGCTTCTTGGATCATGCCTCTCTGTTATCAACAATAATTCTGTAGTAAGTATATTAAATATAATTTAGTTGGTAAATGGAATAAACAAATGAAAATATGTGGGACATCAAAATTGTTACATATGAGCTCTTCTGATTTCTGAGTGAAATTAGTATTGTTCACTCCTAGCTTCCCAGAGTAAGTAAATAAATTTAAGATCAAAGGAAAATGATTTGACTATCTTTTCATATATACTAAAATGAAAACAAAATAGGCTAATAGGGTTTTTATATACTTAACTGATTTTTAAGGCAGAAGTTAAATCACTTGCTCAAGTCAAACCAAATATATGAAAATTTCAGTTTGTAATAAGCTATTAACTTAAAATTATATCTTTCAATTTATTCTAAATTTTCTGGCAATAAAGTACTTTTACAAATAGTACTTTTTAAACAAAAAGTACCTTACAAATAGTAACATTCCAAGAAACTTATCAAATGATAAAATGCTATCCAATCTATAAATTGTTAAAAACTATTATAATAACATGGTGCTATATAAACCGACCTGGGTCCATATGGAGGGGGAAAAGTGTGACCAAAGAAGTATCTGTATATATATCCATCCAACTTCTCAAACACGCCATCATTATCTACTTGATATTCCTTCATGTCTTTAAGATAATCTTTAACATCATTAACAAAGTCAGTGAAGAGCTTCTGATCATGTATAAAGACACCATGCATGAAAAACTTATTGATGAACTCATCAAGTTCTTTCCAATGATGAAAACTATCCAGTTTTTCTAGAAAGTACCTTTCAATTAACTCTCTAAATTCATCTATCCTTACAGGATTCAACATTTTCATATTAAAAAGGTTAATGGATTCCTGTTGAGCACATTCAAATACACCAGAACAAGCCTTTCTGAAAGAATTATAATTTTCACTACAGCCATGCTCAGCACGGCATTTCTGTGAATTTGTGTTTTTTCTGAATTCTTCGAAGTGAATTGGCTTTTCTTTCCTTCCCTCTCTTTGCACAGTAGGGCCTCTACTATTCTGGTTTTGTGTACGTGCCTTGTACTGTGGATGTAAATATTCACTAAAAACTGTTGGTTTTTTAGCTGCTCCTTCTTTTGTAGCACCAAATCTTTTACTGCCCTTTTCGTCAAAGATATTCTTGGTGGTGTCTTTGAAATGCCTGAAAGTGGATTTAACTGAATCTGAGAATTTTTTCAGATTTTCTTTCACAGCTTCTTTAGCCTGCTTAATTTTTTCTTTATGATGTCTCACAAACTCCTTGGTAGAATTCTTCATGGCATCAAATGTTTCCTTAACTGAACCCAAAAAAGTTTCCTTTGGCTTATTTTTAGCCCTGTGGTTTCCTCTATTCCCTTTCTTTTTTCCATCAGTTTCTTGTTTTCCATTTTGATCTTTTGCTTCAATGTACAGTCTTTCCCACAAATCAGAACGCTGTTGTTCAAAGTTTAGCTTCCGCTCCAGCTCCGTGAGTCTTTCACGTAGGATTTCCACTTCCTTTTTCTCAGTCAATACATTAGGCGAGTCAGCGTTGCCATCCGACTGACTAGAGCTTAACTGCTGAAGTTCCACCCTTAAAGCCATGGTTTTCAGTCGTTCTTTCTCCAGTTCCCTCCTTAGCATCTTTGCTTCTGCCAACAGAGTCTCCCTTTGATTAAGGAAGCTGTGTGTTTTCTGCTTTTCTTCTTTCAAATGCTGCTTCAGTTTCTGATTTTCTGTAACTAATTCAGTACTTGTCCCTTTATCTTCCAATATCCTAATCTGTTCTCTTAGTTTCCTTAACTCTTCCTGTAACAAAGACAAGGCTTTTTCTTCCTTCTCCAGAGATATTCTTAAATACTCATTTTCTGTATCAAGGTTCTTTTTCTGAGTTTCAAAAGATATCTTCTCTGCTTCAGTAAGGGTCCAACACCTTGCAAGGTTTTCCTTCAATGACTGAATTTTTTTGAAAGAGAAGAAAAAAAAATATCAAGTGCTTTAAAAGCTAAATTTAAATCTTTAAGATGTAACAAATACTGCATAAATGGTGTCTATTTTTGCAGAGATTATCCTTTATATAGCTTAATATATAAAAAAATTGGAAAATACAAGGTTCATATGCAAGAAAATACATAGCAGAGAGCTACATCAAAGAACGTAGCATCTTCGAAGAATTTAAAGGCAGGAAAAAAATTAGCTTGAGTTTGGTTTATCCCTTAGATTCTAAAAATAGAGATGGTGTACTTCCGATTAGTGTTTCCCATAGTCATATAAAATCTTTACTGGTTTCTAGGCCCATCTAGAAGTTAGGAGAAAAGGAGACAGGTCTTCTATTGAATAACAGGACTCCAGTCTCTCCTAAGAAGGCTCCTAGAGAGAGTTTAAGCAGGGCTAAAAGGCTTGTCTGACCCTTGGATGAGGGAGGTTATCTTTAAAAGTAAAATTATAGCTGGAGATGACTTCAGGCTTCAAAAAATTCTTTTTATATTCATTGCACTCTTAAGAAGGAAAAAATTTTCAATAATCTTCGTCCTATTTGAAACATCTTAGTCCTATGCAAATTAACACCTCTAAGTAAATTCTGCTAAGTCATATCATTTCTCCTGTACTTTAGAGGACTAAGTTTTGGTAATATTTATAACTAATGCCCCCAATTTCAAATAATCTTCTGAAGAAACTGTCACCAGATTAGCAATGTAATTCTAAGGACAGCACCCCTGATATAAAGAAATTACATTCAACCAGGTTTACAGAATTTTGCTGCAGTTTAAGGTAGCCTTGAGCGGTCTGATTTTTTCTTTCAACATATGTACTAGTAACAAACTTAACCAAAACAGTAAGAAGCTAAACAATATGTTTCTACAGGTTAATGGTTATAGCCTATCGAGTCAGTTAAAATATCTTATGTATAAATTAGCAAACGATATTTAAATTTTGCTTAATTTGCCATAGATATGGCTATCCCATTTGAATCAGACCTGAAAAATACCAGATTTGCAGGGGTGAGGGGGGAAAAAAAAGTCCTTTAAAACAGTGACAGTATTTTCCACTTGAAAAATAACTATCTGAAATGGATGTCTCACTGTCTGGCTCATAAATCTTCAGAGAAATTAAAATTTATAGTTTTATTACAGTCATTTCATGTGCTGTGCGGGGGAGCAAGTTTTATCTACACAACAGAAGTGGACTGTGGAGTAAAACAGGCGTTACATTTAAATGCACAGGCACAGGGGGCCACAGAATGACTGGAGGGCACAACATTCCGTATCCAGTAAACGCCATGTTCTTGAATTAAGTGACTGATAAGCAGATCCCAAGGTCTTCCATGAACATCTTCAAAATCCAAGTTACATTTAACAGTTAGAGACAAGAGCTCTGCAAGAACTAACTCAGTAAATATCTATGCAGGGTCAGTCAAGTAAAAGCCAATGGCCTATGGAATCAGAAACCAGAGTGGTGAAGAAGAAAATGGCTACTCTTTTGAAAATAGACTCTGATCAAGGTAGGGAAAACTACACGATTTACAATTAACCTCAACAGTCCCTCCCTGAACAACATAATTCAGACGTCAGGAGAGATTCTGTCTTCCAAAGAAATGCAATCATAACCCTATGAGGGATACATACATAAATTAAGTGTGAAGGAAATTTGGGGGAACTGAAGGAAAAAGGAACAGTTTACTTTCCTACCCTGAGTTTCTCTACAATGCCTACACCTTTGCCAGGGAAGAATTAGTTAGGAGAATATTTTGCTGGTCCTCATAAGCTCACAAAAACACGTTAGGTAACTGGACAGAATAAACAACACAATCCTACCGGAGCCAGATGAGTTTTAGTAGGAAGTATAACAAAATCTTTCTTCCATCAGAACTAACAAGAAACCAGAGGGAAAAAGCTGGCTGATTATTTCCCTCGAGTAAGGGACGAGCTTAGGTTACAAACTCTCCTTCTCTCTCACTGAAAATGTTTTGCTCAGCTCTATAAAAATAAAATTACTACTAATAATGTTTATATATATATAATCAATTTAAAATATTAACTACTATAAGTGATTAGAACTAACATCTTCAAAGTCACATAAATGGAATTAAATTCAGTTCTACTAGTTTCTAGCCTTGGGAAAGTTACTTAACTTTTTTGAACCTCTTTCCAGTCTTTAAAATGAAGTTAATACTTAATTTACAGGACTATGGTGAGAAATAAGAGAAATACTGTATACAGTGAGATACTCACAGAAGTGACTAGGACACAAGATGTATTCAATCAACAATTACCAATATTATTGATTTACTAATCTTCGCTGTACTTGTATCTGCATAGCATAATTATTGGCTAACCATTTTTTTAAATAAAATTGGCTAACAATTTTTTTATTAGTACACACCTTATAATCTATAACAGATCCTTGTTCCTGTTGACACTGTGAAAGATAATCCTTCATATCATTCAATTCATCTTCATGTATCTTTCTGACTAACTGTTGACGCTTCTGAATCTGAACTGTGCCTAAAAATAAAAATGTATTAGATATGTAACATAAATGTTATGATTACCAATATTTTAAAAGATAAAACATTTAATCTGCATCTATTTATTTAATCTAGATATGATCATTTTCTTCAAAATACCAGCATTTCACAGTTCTCTAAAAATTCTGAATATATAAACAAGAAATCAGTAAGTAAAATATTATGGTATCATTCATCAAGTGGTGGTGGATGGGTGTTAATTTAATAATAAATCAGGCCAAGTAGATTAATATATTTTTATTTTTTTTAGCATATACCCAGAGACATTTAAGCAGTTCACTATCCTTTTGGTTAAAACAAGCCAGCACACATTACCCTAACAAAGAAATCAATTTATGTATGTAATGTTTTTAATCTTACTATATTGAAGGCACTCAAGATGGTTGTTTTTGAGGGATCTCTGAGGTACATAAAGTGTTACAGTCCTCCAGGCAGAAAAAGAAAGAAACCATGGAGTCTATTAACAGGTTATAAAAACAAAAATGTCTATTTTTTTCTCACTGTATCTTGCCTGAATGATGTAACACAAACTCAAGGGGTATACCAAGGAAAATAATTGGCTAACTGTGACTACCCATTATTCTCAAAGCCAAATCTTTTAAGAATCCTGCACTGGTTAGGTCTGTACTAAAGTACCACTGTCTCTATCCCAGCAGCGATAAAGGAATCTTAAACCAACTAGGGTGCTCTATATTTTCACCTTAAAAAATCAAAATGTTAATTTGCCAACACATGCTGTTCACATGCTGCTCCGACATGCTTCATACATTAGAGGAAAAAAACAAAACAAAACACCATATCAAAAACAAGGCAAAATGCATGACAACCTTAATATGACATCTACTGAGTGGCATGGCATTATGTAAAGAAATCACAGAATTTTGTTAACAAAAGGATAGTTTACTATTTCTTCTCTTACTGCTAAAAAATTTAGTTTTTAATTTCTTCAATATACATTGAAAAATATTAAACTTTTGACAAATTAAGACAACTGTTACCACGTAACAGCTGATATTGTTAGGATTCATTTCCTCTCCTTAAAGTTTCTGATTTATAAAAACATAGCAAATATGTTTCACTATTGCTCAAAAGAATCAGATTTTTTAAAATGTTGAAATAAATACATCTGTGGTTCCCAGAGTGACAGGAAATCTATTTCTTTGCAAACAGCTAATGGGATGAATTGCTTTGGCCACTGGAAAATAACCCAAAACTATGTGTTGAGATCTGAACTGGCAGTACTATTACATAGCATATGTTTGATGACTGTCTTTGTGTGGCCTTTATCAATCTCGTTGTTTTTTTTGTTTTTTTCTCCTACATCTTCAGCTGCCTAACTATAAAGTATTATTGTCCAAAGTATACTCTTTGGCCTTCTGGTCATATGTACAAGCCCACCTGTACTAATCACATTAACCCACTGTCAGTTTTTGCTATCACTGCTGTAAGCTTCTAACAATAAAAATCCCCTTCTTACCAAGACTTCCAAGCCAATATATCAGCCGGCCGTTGGGCACCAATTTTTTAGGAACCTTCTTGGAAAAAAAAAAAAAGAAAGAAAGAAGAAATCAAATTCAACAGCTGCTCTAAACCATTCTAGAATAAAGCTAGATAAAAATGAAGCCAAACTAGCTCACTTATTTATCACCTAACAAAACTCTTCTCAGTAATACCGTCACTTCCAAAAATAAAGCAGCTAGCACACCTCTTTCGATTTAAAAAATAAACCACCAATATCTCAAGTATTCCAGTTCAAAGTTGTTTTCCTTTATTATTTCAATGTCGCCTATTTCATCAACCTTCTCTCCATCCCCACCATCACTATAATTGTTAAGGCCCTATTCAATGAATATCAAAATTACAAAAACTCCCAGAAGACTGTTCTGATTTTTTCCCATACCATTTTCTTTCCTGCACTTTCCTCTAAAATTACTGCCATCAGGTCACTCTATAAATCAAACTCTCCCCTACCCTGATTCTAAGATGTTTTATAATATCTCACAGATTCCAACCTTATACTCCACTATTTCTAAATATCAATTTGGCTATAGACCAGGCAGTCTTCTCACTACTCCCAAACCCACCCAAGTTTACTTTCGGGTCATCAGGTTCTCCATTACTGAAATGTTCCACTTTCCTTCCACCTAGCATCAGCACAGCAAGACCAGACATAACTCAAATCCTACCACCTCCAGGATGATTCATAAATATAGCGTTTGAGCTATAATCTGTGTCTACGCTACAGAACAATGTGGCACCTACTTATATTCTGTTATCTTGTCTGAAGAGCAGGGCAGCCTAGCAATACGTAAAGCAACTTCTTGAGAAAACCGAATCGACTGAACTCCACTGATGATTTAGAATATGGGCAGTCTATGAGCAAAGAAAGAGTAAGGAAGACAGGTAGGTGCTTCGTACATGAAGATTTTTCTTTAAACTTTTGCAAGCACTTTCAGAACCTGAAGCAGTCCCAAATACCTACTGTACAATTCTTTCACTATCCTCAGTCATACCAGTTTTCTCTTCCTTCCAGAATAGATCTGAAACCCCAACTTTACATGGAGCCAAGGCTGGTGAATGTTCTAAGTGATTCACTTAGTAGGATGTTTTTGTTAAATGATTATAAAGTACTGTATTTTGCTGTGTATAATGCACATCCAAGTTTTTGGCCCAAACTTTAAGGGAAAACTTTCGTTTTAATTTTTTAATTCAAATTTTTATTTGTTTACATTTAGGTACTTGTTTTTTTTATATTATAAAGGAATTTTAGCATTTATTTTTTAGCATATTATGGTACAAGAAATTTTTGTAACAAATAATTACAAAGCACAAGAACAGATACAAGGTACAAGAAATTTTATGTACTGGTAACAAATTTACAATATTTACGCATCACAGAAGGCCAAGAACTCTTTGTCGTTGCAAGTTTATCATTAGTTCAACAAAGCCGGTTATAGTATTCCCGGGCGTTATTTTGCTTATGGATATCATTATTGATTTCTAGAGTTACACTTTTAAATCATAAGCATAAATAAAAGAATTAACACTTATATAAATACAGAATTAGTACTACCCAGGTATAATGCTGATCCTTATTTTTCCCTCACAAATTTGGGCAAAAAAGTGCACATTATACATGGCAAAATACTGTAAATGACTGATTATGGAGTGCAATGACTGACTTCAAGCTACATGAGAAATTCAAACTGGCTCTGAAGTCAACTCTAAAGAGCTCTTAAAATGTTGAGATTAGTGCCAGAATTAAGAATAAATGTGATATCCTTTAAATAGTGACCTCAAATAGCTAAGTCATTCAGGTAAGTTTTTGTATGTCTATTGAGCCAATCTCATTTCTATATAGACCTACTTCACATTATATTACCCAGTCTTTTCGTATTCTGAAAAGCTAATTTGAAAACGTACAAGAAAATGTTTACTTAAATATATTAAAGTACATTTTACAAGTAACCAAAATCCTAAATAACAGTAATAATTTCTCAATTTTGAAAGCAGTCCTCTCTAAATTGATCTTTCTACAAAATACTTAAAGGTCACGCAATTAAAATTGGTGAGGTTTTAATGAAGTTTGGATTAACATTAAACCACTGTCCAACTTTTTTTTTAGTAGGAATAAAAGATTAAGATAAGACCTTCTCGTTTGTTACCTCCTTGTTTACCTGTGGGGAAAAAAATCATGCTCAAAAACAGTCATACATTTGCTCCAGCTAGATAATAAACAGAGTTCAATATATATTTCAAGTCAAATCTCATTACAACAAATTTCAAGGAAGGGTTATCTCATAAATTCAAGAAGGCATATGCCAGGAGTCTGAAAACTTATTTTTTAATATAAAGTTAAGTACAAGAAGAAACACATTTTACTGACTCTGACTTAAAACAAGTATTGATTGTCTTCATTAAGTTTACCCTAATTTTATATTATGTTGAATAATCTATCTTTTCCACAAATCAACATAGGGCACACATAATTCTTCAATCTTTACATAAGGAACACATTGGTAGAAGGAGCTAGCTAAACCGGAATATTTCAGAAAGTTAAACTGGGTTATGTAGGCCAAAAAACTAAAAGTAGTTAATATGAGGCAAACAAATTTGTGAAATTGAGAAGATCTAGACATTTGTTTAAAGCGTTTTTTTTAAAAATTCTAATAAAGCCAAGAGTATAAATGTTCACCTCTCAAACACTCTCACCTTTGTACAAATATACACCTTAAATAAGATTTAATGTTTAGGCTCCCATGAAAAATAATATCATTCCTCTTTTCACCCAGGACTTTTAAAGGCTTTGCATTAAGAAGATAATCAATGTACATAAACACTAACAAGAATAATAGTGAGCAAAGTATAATGCTAAACTATAAAACAAATTCTCAATTCACATGAATCATGGAAGCAACCAAGAATGTTCAAAATATAAAGCTTGCATGAAACCTGAAGATAGAAATAAGGAGCACCAATTATGTGAGGTTTCAATTGTAACTATTTCAACTGGGATTTAAATAATCCTCCTAATAAAGTCACAGTTAAAACTAGTTTAACTGTGATTCTAAATTAAAATGATTTGCCTCATGGTAAGCATTCAGATTTTTAATCTTCCAATCTTTGCCTTTAGAAAAAAAATACATGCTAATAATCCTTACATTTCTTGAATAAAACTGCCTAATTTAAGTGAAAACAGCATTGTGAGGTAGGCTCAAACAAGCTGTGAGCTTTCCAAAGTCATGTATTTAATGACTCTTCACTTTTAGTAAGTGCTTCTACACTATTGTCACCAGTGTGCGTAACGGATTTTCAAATACTTACCATAGAAGTGTCCAAATCCCATGCTGATTGCAATCACCAGAGCAAGTATAACACACTTATTGAGACCACTACTGAAATGGCGTTTACACAGCTCCTTAGAGGGTTCAGTTTCTTGTTCAGTGAGCGGCCGTTCTTCAGATTCTGAACTAGAAACAGTCTTCTTCCTAGCTCGGCGGCGTCTACAGGCAGGGCTGGGCTGATGACTGGTTTCATCACTACTTGATTCGTCGTCACTAGGCTGAGATGAAAATACTATTTTAAAAAGAAAAATGTAGATAAATATTAAAAATTTTAGAAAAGCTTTCCCAGTGAATGTGATTTAGAATAATCAATGCCATCCCTATACATGCCTTTTTTACATAAGACAGCCAAAAATACAAACAAAAACTCAAGCTTTCAAGTTTATTAACATAATGCCAAAACATAAAAGATTTCAACTGTGATATACAAGAATCTGTTAACTATATTCTCTGCCTTTGAAGGTCTGCTTTTAAAAAAATCTCTCTTGTAGTTTATATCATTAGAACAATCATTCTCCTAGTCTATTAAATATATTTGCTATTAGAGCCATAAACAAATACTATTTCTAGAAGGAAAAAAAACCCAAAAAAGCTGTATCTCTTCATTTAGTTTCAAATAGAGGTAATTTAAGCTCAACTGATTAAGGAGCACAGGGATGCATACAAGTTCCTGTGACTCACAAAGTACAATAACTACCAAAAGTTTCTTTGGTGTATTTGGACTCTATAGTTTCCCTTCCATTCTATGAGCTAACAATCAAGGTTCAAAGCACTATAGTTTAACACAGGTTTCCAGAAGTCAGATGAGCCCTTCCCTTCAACTGCCACTCTTACTAGAAGGTTATTAATTTTACCCTCTAGTAAATATGTCAGCATGAGGAAGTGACACAACAGCTATCTCCGACATTAAGGACTAGTCTGGTGCTGCTCCTTTATGAAAAGAATGGTAAAACAACAAATCAAAAAAAAAATTTTTTTTTCACAAGAAATCTCAAGTCCTAGAAATACATCCACACAAAAAAAAATCACCTTCAGTTTTTTCAAATGTACAATTTGTTAATACTGCTCCATACATCAATAAACTATATGCTGACACAGAAGATTAGATGACTCAGTAATAATTCCCACAGGCCAGTTAGAAGGAAAAAAAGGCACTACAAGTAAGGATAAAATGTGAACTTGAATTGGATACACAGAGCTCCAAAACAAACACTCATGCTTCATAAAAAGCAAAACAGTTCAGAAAACAGGTTATCCATGCCACAGGAAAGCTGGTGACTTAGGTTAGGCAGTACTTTTTTAAAAAGAATCATGGAGGATTCAGTTAACTTTCACATTTACAACAACAAACACAAAGTCAAAAGGCACTACTGAATGAATGAATATTCCTAATATTTAGTGATACAGATGCCACTGAGAGATCTTTGGGTCATGACACTTATGCCCATCATGTTTATCTGGTTATTCTTGATCACTAGTTTTTCCAAGATGCCGTCGCCTCAGCTGTGAGGTTACATTTCTTGGACAAAGAGAAAGAAAGGAAAACTTAAACAAAGCATTACATAATACAAAGGCATTCATGATCATAGCTGGAGTATTTAAGTCAGACTTTCTGACAGTATTAAGATGGGAAAATGTAAAAACAAACCATTTGTCAAAATCCCTTAAATAAACTTTCAATTCTACATTAATATATTGCCTTCATTATATATTCTAAGTAAACAAACCAGCCTAACCCATATTAATAAATCCACATCCTTATCTAATGCTTCCATCTTTTTAACCCATACACATGATAGCTGAAATATTTTGAATTTTAAATGTCTTTTAAAGCTTAATTTGGCCCACAGTCCAAGATGCAAGCAATGCAAAGGCATGCAATAAGCTTAGCCAGCTTTATCACAAGATCAATTTTGAACACCTGTTTAGAGTACCATAGCTGACAAGGGATATCTTTAAAGCACTAAGTAAATCGTAACTGTGACTAGGCACACTCAGCTCTAGAGAAGCTGATAGATTTGATCACACCACCTTGGAAAGCGAGTTGGCTAGGAACGTGGTGTTTCAGCTGATCATCCCATCCCCTTATGCATTCGGGAATCTTCCACAGCTTCTCCCACCACCTTTCTTTTGTGAATAAACAGGAAAAAAGATGTATAAAGCTTTATTATAAAGAATAAAAAGGAAAAAGAGAATTGAAAATACTTATTTTAATGATCACTTAACATTGCTATTTGTGCCCCATCAAAATCTAACAATCACACCTTTTTCAAAAACATGTACAATACAAACTTTTCTACAACTACCAACTTTGCTTTCTTCAGGGAGGAGAGGGTCATATGAAGGGAGTGGGGAGTATTTGTAAATCAACAAAAGATTATTGTCACACCAATCTAATTTAGAAGAACAAATTGAAATTATAGATGATGAAGAAGAAAGGGAAAGGAACAAACAAAATAAGTACGCAATCGGTAGCAGGAAATTAACAAGCCAAGAAAAATGTGGGGTAAGGGGAAAAAAAAACTCTGGGCAACTGATTTATATATAATTTTTTCAAAATAGTCCAAAATGTAATCTTTGATTATTGTTAACATTTTCTTTATTGAAATAATGAATTCCTTTGGGAGGGATAGCAATGGATAAAAATATACCTAATAAAATATTTCTATTAACTGAATCTGTAAAATTCCCAAGTCCAAATTCAGAAAGGAGGTAAAAGCCAGAGTAATGTGCTCAGAAATATCCACATTTCTTAAAAAAATTAACTGTATGTGCACTGCCAATTTCTTAAATGTCTGCTTGGACCCTTCTGCAATACTCCTGGCTTTACTTCACTACCTTTTCAGGCCTACTATATTCTCAGACCATCACAGTCTTTAAAAAAAGATGAAAAATAAAGGAAAAGGGAGTACCTGAATAGCACAAATCCTAGATTTAAAACAATAAAATTCAATGACCAAAAAACGATTCTAAAATCAATTACATTAGTCCTCGTAAATAAATGTACCACATATACTATTCTGGCCAAGGCTGAAGTTTCTCTGTGGGCACTAAGAATACCAGATGAGTATTTAAACATTTGAATAAAGTGTTTTGAAGCTCTTGTTTATAGGCAAACAACTGATATACTAACTGAAAATAACTCATCATTAAACGAGATAGTTAAAAATCTCTACTTGACATTTTATTAACTTAAACTTAATAGAAATTCCAGTATCTCATTCTGGCAAATGTAAATATTCAAGAATGGTAAAAATTAGGGAAATGACCTGAAGTAGATACTACATGTTCCTGCTTTTGCATCAAATTAGGAAATTCTTGGAATCACTAGCAGTGTGCCAAGGTGCCACTCCCATAATTCACACTTAAGTTATAACTGTGGGTTAATTACAGGTTTGTTTATATTTTCCAGTAACTTGTATCTAAATATATTCCTATCATGTTGAATGAAAGATGTTATATATGTCCCTAACACTGAGCCAAAGAATTCTAGAAGGGAATTAGCTCAATAACTTACATTTTAACCTCCAATAAATTCTGTCTGAACAGAAAGTGGCTTACAATAGGCACATTTTCATAACTCAGCCTGAAATGAACGATCCAAAGGTCAGGGCTTTGAGGTGCTGCTGTACTCCCAGCTCCTTGAACCCTGTTTGGCACTTGGTAGCACTCAGTAAATGTTTGCTGAATAACTAATAATTGAATAAACCTGAAAGACTTCAATAAGTTATCTTTCACTATTTCTAGAATATAAAATTTATATCCTTGTAGGTAAAAATCTTACCATTCTCCTGCCTTAAGGCATAATGGGTCAATCTCCCACTCGCTAAGATCTAAAAAATGTCAAGTGTATTTTGTTTGGAATGTTTGAGACATTAACAAACCTCCTTGAAGCTTTTTTTTTT
>NW_017731362.1:6985595-6986694 GCF_001890085.2 Hipposideros armiger
GTTTTATCTAAAAGTCAAATAAATGCTAAAGGATAAGATTCAGTTTACTCTCAATTTTAAAAACTAATCTTCATTTTAGATATGAACCCCACTAGCTTAATTTCTCAATATAATTCAAGAATGCAACCTATTTACAAAGAAAATTATATTAGGGGAAAAGAAATTACTGTATATTAAAGGTTAAATGAGTAACTCTTTAACATATTACCAAGAAATTACTTTTCTAACTCAAAAGGCATCTCAATCAGGAGTCAAAACAGAAGCTAACTTTAAAAACCTAAAAATGACCAAATTATGGAATCTCAAAATTTTCAATGGAAATTGTTTATAATTCAAATAGGAAAAGAATACACAACTATAAATGGAAGCTTTAATTAGTATTCTCTATGTTTATTATATTTCCACAGAGTAAACCGGAGGTTTACCTCAAGTGCTGACTTCGTTTCCTCCAAAGCTGGATAAGCAGTTTCTCCCACTAACATTGTACCATTTTCACTGCTCTCTGATATAAAGCAAAATTCAATTACACTTTATTACTTTGGCAGTCTACATATACAATAATCTGGGTATATAAAATATATTCCTGATTTTTTACGTGTATTTAATCAAATGACACATATAGTTACAACAGCCACTCTTCTGTGGCTAAAACTATCTCTGTATTTAAAATATAATTATTTCAATACTTGAAATTGTTAGGAAATAATTTTAGACAATGAACTGAACTCATTTAAGATCTATTAAAATACAATCTCAACAAAAACATAATCTCTACTTTACAATACCAAAGCACTTAATCCAAGGTGTTTACAAAAATCTGTTAATATAGAAAATTGATTCTGATATTTGATGGCACATTTCCTGCATTCTAAAAGTTTATTCAAACTAAAGGTACCACTATTCTAAAGTCTGTCAATGCCTGGTAACACAAGAATCAAAACTATGGCTTCAAATTATAAATTCTATACAAAAAATAAGACTATAGAAAATAAGAACTTGAGCACAGAAAAACAAGATATCACTATAGCAGATATATTTTATAAGAAACTCCTCAAACAAAAAAATGTACAAACAAAAGGGTTTACCACATAATATTGTA
>NW_017731362.1:6987804-7028095 GCF_001890085.2 Hipposideros armiger
AGGTATGATATGAACTATTATATTTCTAGCCTTAACACCTCTGCTGTACTCTCCTGATGGGAAATGTTCTGTTTACATTTTTAGTAATTTTTTAAAAAGTTTAAGAAGTAATTTGAATATGAAGATAAATGTATGCATTAATTACCTGGGTGTCATATTTCTCTATACAATTAATGTGGACATCAAATCGCATAGGAAGTGGGATTATACATAACGATGCAATATAGTAGTTAAGTACCACTTACCACCTCTAATCAAAGTTTGACGATAACTGGAAAGTTTATTAAATCCCTTGTGACGATTTAATAGTTTTGTACATCACTAGTCTTAATCAAAATCAATCATATTGGTTATTGGTTACACGTGTAATATCAAAAGAGTTATCTGGAGGCACAAATATGTGCTACGGCTGCAAATAAACCCCTGGGCAGGTTGATACCATTGGGCTCTAAAGGCCTGACCACCTAATCCATTCTAAAATGCTAGTCATTCAGTAACCTGATCATTTAGATTAGCCAGAAAAGCTGCCCACATAGAAAGACTGCAAGATTCATAATGTCCCTCACACATCCTATTAAGTAAATAAATAAACAAATAAACAAACAAATCAGACTTTTTAAACATCTTACCTCCTTGCTCTAACTGCAATACTTGTAACTCCTCTTGCTCTAAAGATGAATACTCTGGGTTGAGCTCACAGCTGTCACTGGCTGTACCATGTTCAGAATTCACCATCTCTATATCAGACCCCTGGGGAAAAGTGAAAATAGGTTATTTGTTTGCTAGCTGCTCAAGGCAGGATTTGACTACAAGGAGATGCTTCCATTATTAAAAGTCCCAAATGCTACCACACTCCAAAGAAAACAGTATCTAATCTAACTACCTTTTGTTCAATTTAGTCCATAAAGGCCTATGACAAGGAAATAGCAGAATGGAGTCACAGGTTTAGATTCAAAATGAGAAGTCAGCCCAAAAGTCAAATGCTCTAACTACTTTATTTTGTAAACCCAAGCAATAAATTTGAATCCTAGAGGATAAGTTTCTAAATTTGGCTAGTTCTATTAATTTGCTTCTACTCAACATTTATGGAACTACTCTAGGCAGGGCACTTTGTTAGGCGTTATGGGGTATAAAAAAATTCAAATCCAAAATTCAAATTTATAGTATATTCAGAGAAGCAGTCACATGCAAATAACTACTTATTTACAGCGATGTATATCTAAACAAAACTAAGGGCGGGGTTTAAAATGAACTCATTAGAATAATGGAGTGAACTCTCCTTATAAAATTTTAGATTATTCGTTATTCTTCCAAGCTTGTCCTTCTTACTTTGATGTCACACTGTCTTTTCTTTAATAAAATAGTGAATCTTGAGTTTTGTTTTCCTTGTGTCTTAATTAGCAAAACAAGGTTAACCACTAAGTTGATTCTGCCTCTCTCCATGCTACTCCCTCAATTTTTCCTCCAGTTTACTGATTCACGAAATCAAAAGGTCGAGTTCTCGTGATAAACACAGCTCAAAACAAAAATTCATTAAAAGAACTCATTAAAACAGTGGGTTTTGAGTTGAGCAGTACTAAAGGATTCTGAATATAAATCTTTGGGATTGCCTAAGTGGCAGGAGAATGGGTAGAAACACAGGCAAGGTTAGGAGTGGATTGGGGGTTTTCAGAGGAGACCGGTTCTGGCCATATCAGAATGGGGGCAAATGGGAAAGAAAAGGAAGCACATGTGAGAGACACTAGCAAGAAAGAGTAGAACTTGATAATTACTCTAGATATGGAGGGAAGAGGGACAAAATTACAGCTGTGATCTACTCTGTGACAAGGTACCTCTAATACAGAATGCTCTGATGTCACATGTGGCTAAGTACCAGAGGGGTTTGCAGCCTTGCTTCACACTGTACTCACAAGTAGGATTCCCACAGCTGCCTTGCTCCTAGTTAATTATCCTTGAAGGAGAAGTTGTTGCTATGGGAGTTGATCTAAGCTTTGCAGAAAACATGTTAAAAATAGAAAAGTCACTTATTAAAAAAGGAAGAAACTACCTCAAAAAAAAAAAAAAAGAAAGAAAGAAACCACCTCAAACTCAATTGATATAGCTGCTACTAAATTTTGAAACTTTCTTTTGGAAAAAGCAATCATTTTTTTGTTAATGTTGTTTTCTAGAAGATGTGACTAAACCAATTGTCTACATCTTAAATTATCAAAGTAATTGTAAAAAACACCATTTAAAATCTTTATTAATGAAGGAACATAAGTGAGGCTTGAGAGATCCTAAAAACAAACAGGAAAAATATAAATAAACCCATTAAAACTTTGAATAGATATAGATGATTTTGATCTTATTCCTTCTAATTCATCAGTAGTTTATAATTTTTCTATTACGGACATACATTACCAGTGTGAGAGAATAAGTTAATGTTTATTAGGTACTAATTGTGTAACATCATACTTCTATAATAAAATTCATTTTGCCATAGTCCTTTTCCTGTCAAGTTCTGCTAATACAGATCATAAGTGGAACACGTGTTCTCCATGCTCCTTTCTGTTCTGTTTACCTACTTACATATTCTTGGCCAAATTAATTAACCTAAGTTTTAATTTTTTTAACTATGGAATAGGAATGTAAACAATCTATACCAGAGAGTTGTTGAAAATTATATGAGAATGAAGGTAAAGCACAAGTCTTGACCAATAATAAACCCTCAATAAATATTTGCCTGATGTCTCACAGCTGAGGAAAGCAATGTACAATAAACAATGTAGAAGATGCTGCCTCATGAAGTTTTCAGCTATGAAGTGTAATGTGTGTGGGGGGGAGGACAGGGGGGAATATTCAAAGTATAGACAATGGAACCTTATGCTTAAATGTAGAAAAATTTTGGCCTTCGAAGAACCCAGTTTGCATCACTTCTAACAATTATACTACTACAAATGGCCTTATAAAAAGTATTAAATAGCATACCTCATGATTGATGACAGTCCAACCACAAGATGATTCACTGTCACTGGAGTTTTCAGACATTTTTCAGGTCTACAAATACAAAAACATATTGATATGTGGGACGTATTTGTTAAAATCCTATAGGAAGTATGAGACCCAGTTATGAAAAGTGACTATCTTTCAGGTGAAACAGATACAACCCACCCATGGATTTACAATACAGGAAATTTACCATACCCACGTAAACAAATACAGCCAGACTTTTAATACAAGCAGATCCTCCTGAGCTGGAATAGTCTAGGCAGACATATTGTTCAAATGATTCAGAAGAGCGTTGGGTCTGAAGAAAATGTAGGACTTGGCCAGGCAGACTTAAGGGAAAGGAGAACCCAACTTAACTGTGTGCTGAAAGGGGAACAAACAGCAAGAGTAAAAAGCCTGGGGCCGGCTGAGTGGCTCAGTTGGTTAGGAGTGCAAGCTCTGAGCAACAGAGTCGCTGGTTCAATTCCCACATGGGCCAGTGAGCTATGCCCAAAGTGAGCTGCCGCTGAGCTGCCAACAGGTGGCAGGATGGCTCAGCTGGTGAGAGCACGTGCTCCTAACAATAAGGCTGAGGGTTAAACTCCCATATGAGATGGTGGGCTATGCCCACCAGCAACTAAGATTGAACACAGCACTTTGAGCTGAGTGGCTGAGAACTGCTGATGGGCAGCCGGATGGCGACTGGACTTGGAGCTGAGCTGGCTGCACCCTCCACAACTATGATAGAAAAACAACTTGGCTGGTTCCCCGTCCCCAATTCCCCAATAAAATCTTTAAAAAAAAAAAAAAAGTAATAGCCTGTTTTCAATGAACGGTAAGTAAGGTGTGAAAAGCATGGCTAAAGAAACCAAGCATGGGGAATGGAAGGGCTCCCAGGCCAAGCAAAAAGTGTACTGTGGGGGCCGGCCAAGTGGCTCGTTGGTTAAGAGTTCGTTTGGGAGCGTGAGCTCTGAGCAGCAGGGCCGCCAGTTCAGATCCCACATGGGCCAGTGACGCTGCACCCTCTACAGCTAAGATGGTGAACAACAGCTCGGTCTGGAGCTGGGCTACCGTGAGTCGCCGATGATGCCGTAGGCTGCAGTGCGGCTGCAGTGAGCTGCCGTGAGCGGACGGCAGCCAGTGAAGCTGCCGTGAGCGGCCATCCAGTGGCCGGCGACCCATCTGCCTCACCTGGGAAGAGCACAATGATCATGATACCAACATGGGCCAGTGAAGCAACATCCTCTACAACTAGACTGAAGAACAAAAGGACAGCAACTTGTCTGTTCCCCTTCACCGATTCCCCAACACTGTTTCCCTCCCCCAATTCCCCAATAAAGTCTTAAAAAAAAAAAGAGGTGAAATGAGATATATAACACATCATTAAAAAAAAAATGTCTACTGTGTTGGCAACATGAAGCAATTTAAATTTTCAGGCAGGGAAGAACCAATATCAAACAATTTTTATGAAAATAATCGTGTCAGCAATACTTCAATTGGATTAAAATGGGGAGAAAAAATATATGAGGTTGGTTAGAAACTTGTAGCCACTGGCAATAACCTACACTTAAGTCCTAAACCAGCATATATTTGTCACTCTACCTGGTTTGTTCTCCCCTTTCCTTCTGAAACTCCTATTTAAATGTCAAAACAAGCTCACTAAAGTGAATTGTATCTTACTGACTTTGTTCTATTCATTTAAGTCTTATAAATACTTCTATTATTGCACATATACTGTGAACCCGTTAGATCCAAGTTGATGATTGGTGTTCTAATAGAATTCTACTGCAGACAATTTAATATGGAACCAGTGCTCAAATGAGAATAGGGCACAAATATAGATCTGAATCTTCCATTAGTGATTTTGGAAAGTCTTGTAAACTACTATTTTAAAAAGAGAAGATAACAAAAACATGGTTGGTCACCTCAGTATAAAAATTAACATGTTTTAGATAAAGTCCTCAAAATCTAAAATAAGACAGAGAGATTATGTGACTTTTAAGGTCATGCTACAGCATTTCCTGATAAGTTCACGTGAGGTTATCTGATTGTTTGCTTTTCTATTTACAATTGATTATGGTCCTGACAGTTTATAAATTTAAAGGCAAACTTGTAAAAAATATATATTACAGTGAAATAAATTTTTTCTCTCCAGTAGAGATTATCCCAAAGGCTACAGTCTGAATACCCTATAAAGTATAAACCAATTTTATATCTTAGCAATTTTATTTCAGCATTCCTTATTAAATTGACTATATAAATCCCAATTTCTTAAAGAACCAATTTTCATGAGTTTTTCAAAAGCTTTTTGATGTTACAAGTTGTATTTGAATTGTTTTATAACATTTGAAAATTATGGGCTGACATATGGACCACACAAAGACTGAGCAACTAACTTTGCAGGAGGAAAGGAGAATGGTCAAAGGCTTTATAAATGAGCTTGCAATGTTTCTCACACATGCTAGACATCACATTTTTAAACTGAGTTGTCACAATTTAAAAACAGAGGGATCACATAAAATACATTCTGGTTCCTCATTTTAAGAAAAAAGCATAATGATGACACTGGAAAGATTTCTCAAGAGAGAACGGAAAAGCATTACAGAGCAAAAGCAAAAGCAGCATTTCACACCTGTCAAAATGGCTATCATCAAAAAAATCAACAAACAACAAGTGCTGGCAAGGATGTGGAGAAAAGAGAGCCCTCATACACTGTTGGTGGGACTGTATATTGGTGCAGACACTATGAAAAAACAGTATGAAGGTTCCTCAAAAAAACTAAAAATAGAGCTGCCACATGACCCAGAAATACCACTTGTGGGTATTGATCCTAAGAAAAGAAAAACACTAATTTGAAAACACATATGCACCCCTAAGTCCACTGCAGTACTTATAATAGCCAAGATATGGAAGCAACCAAGGTGTCCATTACTAGATTAATGGGTAAAAATGTGGTATGCGCACACGCACACACACACAATGGATTACTCAGCAATAAAAGATTGGAATCTTGTAATTTGCAATAACATGGATAGACCTAGAGAGTATTATGCTAAGTGAAATAAGTCAGACAAAGACAAATACATATGACTTCACTTACATGTTGGACTCTAAAAAAACAAAACAGAAACAAACCCATAGATATAGAGAACAATCTGATGTTTGCCAAAGGAGAGAGGGGGAAATAGTGGGAATTAAATACATAAATATTTTTTTAAATATTTTAAACTTTCAAAAAAATTATTAAAATGGTAAAAGTACATAATTTTCAAGTGTACAATTCTGTAATACATCATCTATATATCACATTGTGTGTTCACCACCCAGTCAGTTCTCTTTCCATCACCATACATTTGACCCCTTTACCCTCTTGTATTATCCTCCCTTCCCACTTAACATTTGGTAACCACTAAACTATAGTCTGTGTCTATGAGTTTTTATTTATCTTGTTCCATTGCTTTCAGTTTTAATATCCCACATATCAGTGAAGTCATATGGTTCTCGACTTTTTTTGTCTGACTTATTTCGCTTAGCATAATAATCTCAAGATCCATCCATGTTGTCGTGAATGGCACTATTTCATCTTATCTTATGGCAGAATAGTATTCCATTGTGTATATATACCACTCCTTTTTTTTAAAGATTTTTACTGGGGAATTGGGGGATGGGAAAAGTGCTGGGGAATTGGGGGAAGGGGAACAGACAAGTTGCTGTCCTTTTGTTCTTCAGCCTAGTTGTGGAGGACGTTGCTTCGCTGGCCCAAGTTGGCACCATCATTGTGCTCTTCCCGGGTGAGGCAGATCAGTCGCTGGCTTCTGGACGGCCGCTCACTGCAGCTGCTGGCCGCTCACGCTGGGTGCTGGCTACACACGGTAGCCCATGGCAACCCACTGCAGCAGGGGCTGCAGCCTACACCGTTGCCGGCAACTCATAGCAGCCCAGCTCCAGGTTGAGCTGTTGT
Source organism: Hipposideros armiger (assembly GCF_001890085.2). Lineage (NCBI taxonomy): Eukaryota > Metazoa > Chordata > Mammalia > Chiroptera > Hipposideridae > Hipposideros > Hipposideros armiger. The sequence goes on from NW_017731362.1 coordinate 6,994,733, forward strand.
TCAGCATCTTAGCTGTAGAGGGCAGTGTCACTGACCCTCATATGTGGGATCCAAACCGGGGCCCTCTAGCATCCCAAGCCAGCTCTTAACCAACGCGCCACTCAGCAGGCCCTATATACCACTTCTTTATCCAATCATCTATGGAAGGACACTGGTTGTTTCTATGTCTCGGCCACTGTAAAGCTGCAATGAACATCGGAGTACATCTATCTTTATGGATAAATGTTTTCAGATTTTGGGGATAGATACCCAGAAGAGGGATTGCTAGATTATATGGTAATTCTATCCTTAATTTTTTGAGGAACCTCCACACTGCCTTCCATAGTGGCTGCACCAATCTGCATTCCACCAACAGTGTATGAGAGTGTTCCTTTTTCTCCACAGCCTCTCCAAAACTTATTATTCATCTTGTTGATGATAGCCGTTCTAACCAGTGTGAGGTGATATTTCATTATGTTTTTTATTTGCATTTCTCTGATGATTAGTGATGTTGAGGATCTTTTCACATGTCTATTGACCATCTGTATGTCCTCTTTAGAGAAATGTCTACTCAGGTCCTCTGCCCATTTTTCAATTGGATTGTGTCTTTATGTTGTTGAGTTGTATGAATTCCTTATATATGCGTATTTTGAATATTAGCTCCTTATTGGAGACACTGTTTGCAAATATCTTCTCCCATTAGGTTGGTCGCCTCTTTATTTTGTTGATGGTTCCTTTTGCTGTGTAGAAGCATTTTAGTTTGATATAGTCCCATTCATTTATTTTAGCTTTTATTTCCCTTGCCATTGAGGTCAAATTCATAAAATCCTCTTCGAACCCAAGGTCTGTAAGTTTAGTACCTATGTTTTTGTCTATGCAGTTGTTTCAGGTCTTATGTTTAAGTCTTTGATGCATTTTGAGTTAATTTTGGTACATGGTAGCAGATAGCAGTTTATTTTCATTCTTTTGCACATGGATTTCCAACTCTCCCAGCACCATTTATTTAAGAGAGTTTCTTTTCTCCATTGTATGTTTTTGGCTCCTTTGTCGAAAATTATCTGTCCATATTTATGTGGGTTTATTTCTGGGTTTTCAATTCTATCCTATTGTTCTGTATGTCTGTTTTTCTGCCAATACCATGCTATTTTGATTGTTGCTCTGTAGTACAAGCTGATGTCAGGGAGTGTTCTTTTTCTTAGGATTGCTTTAGCTATTCCGGGTCTTTTGTGGTTTCATACAAATCTGATCATTTTTTGTTCTATTTCTTTAAAAAAGTGCTATTGGGGGCCGGCCAAGTGGCTTAGTTGGTTAAGAGAGCGAGCTCTGAGCAACAGGGTACTGGTTTGATTCCCACATGGGCCGGCCAGTGAGCTGTGCTTGAGCTGAGCTGCCGCTGAGTCATCAACAGGTGGCAGGATGGCTCAACTGGTGAGAGCACATGCTCCTAACAAAGGTTTCGGGTTTGACTCCCGCATGGGATGGTGGGCTACGCCCACCTGCAACTAAGATTGAACACCTTACACCTTGAGCTGAACAGCCGCGAGCTGTCAACAGGCAGCTGGATGGAGACTGGACTTGGAGCTGAGCTAGCGGCACCCTCCACAACTAAGATTGAAGGGCAACAACTTGGCTGTCCCCCTTCCCCGATTAAAAAAACAAGAAACCTTTAAAAAAAGTACTTATTGGGATTTTCATGGAGATTGCATTCAATCTGTATATTGCTTTGGGTAATATGGCATTTTAACTATGTTGATTCTTCCAATCCATGAATATGGAATGTCTTTCCATTTCTTTGTATCTTCTTCAATTTCTTTTAAAAATGTCTTATAGTTTTCAGTGTATAGGTCCTTCACATCCTTGGTTAAGTTTATTTCTAGGTATTTTATTTTATTTTAAGATTTTATTGGAGAATTGGGGGAGGGGAACAGTGCTGGGAAATCGGGGTAAGGGGAACAGACAAGTTGCTGTTCTTTAGTCCAGTTGTGGAAGACGTCGCTTCACTGGCCCATGTTGGTATTATCATTACGCTCTTCCCGAATGAGGCAGATCGGTCGTCGGCCTCTGGACGGCCGCTCACGGCGGCTCTTGGCAGCTCACGCTGGCTGCCAGCCACTCACACTGGCTGCCAGCCACACACGGTAGCTTATGGCAGCCCATTGCAGCCCCGCTCCAGGTTGAGCTGTTGTTCACCATCTTAGCTGTAGAGGGCAGTGTCACTGGCCCTCATGTGGGATCCGAACCGGGGCCCTGCTGCTCAGAGCTGGCGTCCCAAGCCAGCTCTTAACCAATGCGCCACTTGGCCGGCCCAGTATTTTATTCTTTTTGTTGCAATTGCAAAAGAAATTTATTTTTTAATTTGAAAAAATTTTTTTAGTTTTCTCAAAATTTTTTGAATATTATTTTACAATGAGAATCATCAGCTGAGAACATTACCATTTAGTAACTTATGAATTTTTAAAATAAATACATTTTTCAAAATTATTTTTAATGGTGTTTCTGTAGGAGTATTAAAGTGTACTGTGGTTGCAAATCAGAATGACACTGACTGAATATTGATTCACTTATGAGGTAGACTAAAAGGAGCCATGTTAAGCAAATGAGTAAATGATGTATCTTTTAACAAAGTTCAGAATTATGTATTTATTACATAAGCTCTTCCACAATAGCTCCAGAGAACTGTTACAGATTCTGCCTAAACAATGCTTATTCTAATAACCAAACCATACACTAGGGGCAGCCATGAGACTGAAGCATGAAGTGACTGAAGGAAACAAACCAACATGAGTCATATTATTGCTTTTTCTTCCTTCTTAAGAAGGAATAGAACAATTGAGATTAAGAAAAACACTGTCTGCAAACCCAGAGAAACCTAAAAAAATTTATTTATCTTGGAATATTTGACATGTGTTGTATCAATAAGGAAGAAGAAATAAATTATACATATATAAAGCTATATAATATATAACTTAAACATAAATTACATATATACACACATGTATATAACTAGCTTTTGAAAAGCAGCCACCTATTGTAATCCTTGAAGTCTTATTATAGCTCTTTAGTCACTGAACACATGGGCCAAAGATACAATTTTAAAACACTTTAGGTGACAGTTGTCAAAGCTAATAATACAGCAACAACATTAATTTTACCTATAAAGTACACCCTGAGTGAATATTACCTGATATGATGGTGGCCCTCATCATTCTTGAGTAGCTACATTTTACTATGGAAAAAGTAAGGTGTCCATCACTGTATCTTCTAGAATTAGACATGAGGGATAAGAATGGGGGCATTATTCTCCCACACGTCTATAATTCCGATGTAAGCCAACCAATGGGCTGCCAGCAGAGGTCCCAAAAGTACTGATGTACTATAAATGTGATCAAAGATGAGTCAGTCTGGTTGGCTTTCAAGAACCTATTTCTGTAACGCTTATCAAATGTTCTGAAATTTTCATCTCCCCAAAAGGAAATGAAAATGCCTACTTTAAACCAGACTTCATTTGAGAAACTGAAGAGGATTCAAGTCCCAACTAATGAAAACTTTAAAATGTCCTTAATACTCTATTTTTTGTCCAATAACAACCCTACAGAAATATTTTTAAATAAGCCTATCTTGATCTGAAACATAAACATTACATTCATTCATTCAACATATACTTATTGCACACCTACTACATGCTATGAACTATTCCAAGTGCTAGGGATACAGCACCAGGGTGAGGGGTGGGGGGAGCTCCCTTGAAGAGTATATTCTTGTAAAGGACAGTGATACAAACAAGCAGAACCGTAGTAAGCCAGGTGGTGACAAGTGCTGTGGAGAAAAAAAAAGAAAGGAGGAGAAAAACTGAACACTGGGACTAAGGTTACGGATTAGAATTTAAATAAGGTTGTTAGGGGAGACAAGACCTCCTACTAACATGAGAGTACCCATTTCTTCAAAGTCTCATGAACAGAGTAACAACCATCTTTAAATTTCTGATCATCTCATGAGCAAAAAAAAAAAAAGGAACATCAGCAATTTACATAAAAATGGCTTATAATAAGGAAAAGATGCTCGGCCTTTCTATCAAGATTATTTTAATGACTAACGAAGATTAAAGAGGTTAGTAGGTTAAATAAGAGATGGGAAAATCGGCACTATAAACATTGGAAATGTAGACTATTATTATCCTTTGAGTAATTTTGTAATAACACCAAATTTTACAGATACCCTGTGACGTACCAATTCCATTTCATTTACTATCCATTTCATTGTTAGGAATTTATCTGACAGAAAAACTCTCATGAGAATGAAAATATATACATACATATAAAAATGGTTGCTGGAACAATTTTTATAATATAAAATTAGAAAGTGAAATGTCTACCAATGGTGAATTTATTAAAATTAAAATACATAATATCTATAATTAATGCAGCCATTAAAAAATTAAGTAGATCAGGGCAGCTGGATAGCTCAGTTGGTAAGAGCGCAAGCTCTGAGCAGCAGGGCCGCCGGTTTGGATCCCACATGGGCCAGTAAGCTGCATCCTCTACAGCTAAGATTGATTACAACAGCTCGACCTGGAGCTGGGCTGCCATGAGTAGCCAGCTGGCTGCTGGCATGAGCTGCCATGGGCCGCTGTGAGCCCTGGCCGGTAGCAACTATGAGTGGCCGGCAGCCAGCGTCCGACTGCCTCAGCCAGGTAGAGCGCAATGATCACAACACCAACATGAGCCATTGAGTGGCATCCTGCACAACTAGGCTGAGAACCACCACTTGGGTAGAAGGGTGGGGCGGGAAAAAAAAATTAAGTAGATCAACATGTCTTGTCATAAGATATAAATAATATATTAAGTGAAAAAAAGCAAGTCAGAGAATATGTATAATAAAACCCTATTTATATTAATCTATATGCAATATATTAAAATTTTAAAGATATTTCAAATCTAAAAAAAGCCTAAAATTACATGTACTATATCTGCTAAACTTTCAATGAGCATTTATTACCTTTATAATCAGCAGGAAAAAAAAACATATTTTTTTGAAATGAAAAAACAAACCCAATTTTAAGTCTAGTGAACCACTGATACAAATCCAATCATCTTCTGGATGACCAGTTTCTTTAAGACAAGTTAAAGGGTTTAAGGGAGTCATATTAAAATGTTTACTATCTGAGGTACCAGAAGTTTATTGTTGAAAACTGACAGTAGAGAAAAGACAGCATAGCTCGGGGATCTGATTCAGTCCACAGCACAGTAATCATGACATCAAGATGTGGGCCCTATGGTGGTCCTTCTTCCTGGTTATACTCACCATGTAAGTGGATGCAAAGATAACCTATCCATCGTAAGCAGGCTCTTCTAGTTCTAATGGAGTGGAATTTCATTTAAAACACTGAAATCTATCACTAAAGATAGGTATCTGGAAAAAAAAAAACTTAAACAGGAGTAGTCATTTACTTCACTTTATCCATTGCCCAGAAAGAGCAAGCAATGCTGTTATATACAACAGATTAGCCTTTTGATCTGGAAAATAAATTCTGCAAGATGTGAGTCAATACACAATTTCTTCACTAGTTTCCTTCCATGATGTAACATCCCTCAAATTGGGAAATAAAAACAACTACTACCACATTTGAAGATAAAGGTATCCCCTTTTCTCAATCTAAAAGAAATCACACCTTTGATAAAGTTTGACATAAAGTGAATAAACAATATGAATCCAAAATGCTATGGGAAAATTAAGACACCTGTTAGTATGAAAATATTCCTTTCACCAGGTATTCTCATTCTGAGAAAAATACTGACTTTCCGGGATTGTAGTATCTTAATTTTGGAAAACCTGCAAGAACCAACAAATACATAAACTTGACTCAGCTCCATACTGTCCTCACTTGGACACCATAAGCCCGTGGTGGCTCCCTTTCCCCCCGTTATGAATAAATAAGTAAAATTACTGGGTTCTGGCTTTTTGTTTTTGTCTCCTTTTAAATTTTTTAAAAACGATGTTTTCACTTGTTAAAAAAAAATATATATATATACGTGTATATATATACACACATTATATAATCTGTATTTTTTATTTTAAACACACTTTTCACAAAAGGATAATCTGCCATAATTATTTTTTAATTTTTTTTAAATTTTATTGGGGAACAGTGTGTTTTTCCAGGACCCATCAATTCCAAGTCAAGTAGTTGTTTCAATCTAGTTGTGGAGGGCGCAACTCAGTGGCCCATCTGGGGATAGAACCAGCAACCTTGGCGTTATGAGCACTGTGCTCTAACTTAATCCTGCTAACTGGCCACCCCCACCGTAATTTTTTTTTTTACAACTCTCTTCAATTTTCTCATTTGGGGGGAAAAAGATGGAAAACAAAGGGATTTTATATATTTTCATTTTGTTTTCCATTTTTTAAAGTTTGCATACCTTGGGGGAGGGGAGTTATCACTTTGTGAGAGGTATAAATGTCTAATTATTACATTGTTTTGTACACCTGAAACTAATAAAAAGTCTGCATACCTTATTACAGAATAGATAATTAAATGTATATTCACTGTTATGTTCTAGTAGATAAAAATGTTAGTAGTTATTTGAGTTATCAACTAATCACATAAGCAGTCTTACCAAAGAAATATGATAAATTATATATTTCTTTGCTTTTACTTTCACTTATTTATATTTACTCTCATAAAGCCCTCAGGATTTATTGACAAGTTTCTGAAAGACTTTTTTACTTAGAATTATAGAATGTTCTTTCTATATGTCAACCTAACTGTAATAGGCAGGATTGACTTCCCCAGAAGGAGGTGTCTAAGCTCTAAACTATTTCTTCCACTGGAAGACCAGTGCTTATGCATGCACGTTATCTCTCAGAGGGCCTATTCATGAAATCAATTTTAAGTACCATTTTAAAACATTAAAAACAACACCCACCTTCTACTGTTAAATTAAACTGATGATCTTCCTTATACTTTACATGTGGGATTAAAACAAATCAAAACCAAAATTAAGCCCAACCATAAAAGCACACTGCAGTTTCAGGACCTGTAAGGCAGCAGAGTGCAAAGTCAGTCAGGAGAGGGGCCAGGTTTCCTTCAACCAAAAAAAGCCAAAACACTACCAAAAAAAAATCAAATGAAGATCCCATTTGACTTTTCATCAAACTTCCCACTCAAAATGTATGTATCACATTAAATCATCACACTTCAAATGTATAAAATGTATGTTTATGTATGAGTGAATGTTAAAGAGATCAATAATACTTTGCATGAGTCACTCTGCCACTTACAAAGTGGTATCATTTTCATATCTGACTGATCATCACAAATACCCCATGAATTAAAGCAATTGGTTATTATTTACAACACAAATGGAAACAATAGACTAATAAATTACATTACTTGCTCAACACAATTAACACCCTGATTCCCAATCCAATGCTCTTTTTACATACCATCTTGGTGGCAGTATGAACCAGAAGTAAGGTTTTAAGATAGTGATTTATGGACAAGTACTAAAGAAAAATTAGATTTTTCACTTCCTGTGATGACAGAAGAAAACCTTTTAATTCACTTTACTATTTTCTAATATTTCCTTCAGAAACACTATAGGCCATTATAAACAGGTTTCCACACATTAAATGCTCTAAAAACAAAAACGAAACAAAAAAACCCCCCTGAAATCTATCAGTTAGTTGCAATCCTCCCCAGATTACACAGCTAAATTTCATTTTAGAACTCAAATTGAGAGATTTTTTTTTCAAGTTTATCTGTTGCAATATATATCAGACATGACCTTTGAAATTGACTCAATTTTTAACTGTTTTAATCTAGTCAAAACTGCAGAACTGCTTGGAAGAAAATTCTTGAAAATGTTAAGTTATCACCTACAATATGGCAACTTCCTTACCTTAACCACACACGAATATGAAAACAATTCAGCCTCTGGTAGTTCTGTATTGTTAGATGAGTCTGCATTTTCAGTTTAAAAATACCCTGGGCTTAACAGGCCTTGCCGCTGTATTCATCTTCTTTACATGTTCAGAAACTGCTACTTCTTAAGATCTTAGCAGTTCATATCACTAATTTTTAAAAATCTTTATTTAACTTGAATAAGAATTACACAATCTGGTTAGTAAATCAGACCAAGTTAGTAAATCAGATATATTAATTATGAATGTTTCTTATGCCCTATAAATGGACCCAAGTATCTAATAAGATATTGAGCCAACGCAAAACATAAAATACACAAAATTAAAATGAAGAAAATATTGAAACAAAATTTAAATTTGGGCAGAGAAGCAAAGCTCCAAAGATAACCTAGGAAAGTATGAATACTACAGCTTTAAAACAAAAAAGATTCTGAATGTGTATTTTATTAGTTAATGGATACTTGGGGCAAAGGAAACCCCAATTTTTCAAGACTGGTAATTGCAAAAATACGTAAATATTCCTACAGAAGAATGACATGCCCTTTCTGTATCACAGAAAACAAAAATGTGGGCTAAAAAATACACTACTTACTATTCATAGCCAACATATCCATAATAGGAAATAAAAAATTAACATAATCCAAAATATCACACATATAAAACAGTACTCAAAGTGATTCAATGAAAACAAACTTAAAATGCCCAGTTTTATAATTGCTTAACTTCTTTATTACCACTGGCAAGTGCTTACAAATAATAAATTAAAGATTCTGCTGAATATTCTTTTCAGATTAATATCTCCATATTTTGTCACCTGATGGATTTACAGGAATAATCAAGATTGCACTGCCTTAACTGAAGAAAGGCTAAGCACTCTGTCTTTGATTTTACTGTACAAAGTGAAAAAAGAACATATCAAAATGAGATGTGATGTACAAATGCTAAGAATTATTGTCATATCTGGTTTTTTTACCTCTCCAGCCTAACTAATGAATTCTTGTTCCTTCTGGGCAGTTAATTTACATTTAAACTTGTTATTCCTATAATCTGTGGATGTAGTAACAAGGGCTCTGCCTGTTTTTTCTTTTAAAATTTTATTGGGGAACAGTGTTTTTCCAGGACCCATCAGTTCCAAGTCAAGTAATTGTTTCAATCTAATTGTGGAGGAGGGTGCAGCTCAGCGGCCCCTTGACTATGTTTTTTGCTGCTGCTTATTTGCTTTTTATACATGGAATTGCGGCACTTAGGTCCCTTTTTTAAATTAAGGTTTTTTTCTATAGAAAATTTGGAAAATACCAGAAAGTATAAAGAAAAAAATCATTTGTAGTTTCACCATCTAATCACTTTTATAACTATGGCTATCATTTGAATCTTATTTCAAAGACATATAATTGCTTCTAAGTTCTACAGTTTCAAAGTTAGAATTGCACTATTTTCTAACCTGTTCTCATTCAAAAATTAGAATTTCCCACACCCTTAAACATTATTTGAGAACGATTTTTAATGGCTTCTTTAATTAGAATCTCATCCTTAGGGTAAAGGGTTAAAAATAATGCATTAAACTAATACCCCCACTTCCTCCCTTCCCTTCCCCTTTAGGACAGGAGCTCAGGAAAGAGTACTGAACTATTCATACTAGCGTTCAAGGTGTGATAAATATCCCAAAGAAATATGGGGCCTAATAAGATTGAAACCTTAAACCAAAGCTATGATGCGCTAATAGTAACATTTTAAACACTATCCAGGGGATGTGACCTTATTGGAAGACGCGTATCTCCTAAGATTCGCAGTACTAAAGTGGTTACCTATTCTAGATACAAGAAAGCTCCATTCCGTTTTTTAATGAAGCAGTGCAAATTTCACCCATTCAACAAAGTACCTTAATTGGCTGAGTTCGTTAAAATTGGTGCTCTCAATGGCAGAGTTGGATTCATTAAACAAGGCAAACACGTAATGCATACAAGGCACTCACTATACGGACAGCTGCTAGAGGACTTATCGATTAGGAAGACCGGCGCTAAAGGGGGCCAGAGGAGGGGAGAAAGGATATGGAGTGGTCTTTGATCAATACCAGACCGGTGTACGAGCAGAAATCTCTGCTGCATTATTTGATATTTAATCTTTCTATTCCTGGCTTCATGGGGCTCAAACGTCACCCAAAAAGCTGGGCCAACTGAAAACCCGGCAGGGTGACGCACGTAACATCTTACCATATGGATTCTCATCATCAAGATCGTGAAGAGCCCCAAGCCAGCCCAGCGAAAGAAGGAGGGTGTCCCGGGCCCTCAGCTCCCCCACACCCCGGGCGCACCGCTTGCGTCTGCAAGGTGGCGTCGGAGTCTGCAGAACCACGAGCCCCTAGGAGCTGACTTTGGCCTCGGTGGCTGCGGACTCGCGTTCCGAGGCCACCCTCGCGGCTGCACACGCCAGACGCCTGGAGTCGAGTCCCAGTCCCAGCAGCCCCAGTCCCAGCAGCCCCAGCCCCAGCAGCCCCAGCCCCAGACGAGACCCTACGAGCCCTCCGCCAGGCGGCAGGGCACCCGGTGCCAGCCAGGGCCCAGACAGGTGGCCGCGACTCCTCTCCCGGGGTCCAAACATGCCCAGGAACGTACCTGAAGGGGGTAGCGCCACCACCACCCCACGGCGCTGGCGGTGGTCACAGCTGCGAGCGCAGTGACGCCTCTCATAAAAACAACAACCTGCTCACAAGCGTCCGCAGCCGGGAGGCGGCGGCCGGAGGAGCGCCGCAGCGCATGCTGGGACTCGTAGTCTCGCCTGCGCCTTATATTTGGAGGCAGCGGAGGGAAGAACTACGACTCCCAAAAATGAGAGAGCACCCTGCCGTGGAGAGGCTGCAGGAAGCTGGGCCAAGCGGCCGCAAGCCTCACAACATCCGGGCCCCGGCGCTGGAGAGGCGCCGCGGCCGGTTGCTATGGAGACGGACGGCTACAACCACTCATAGGACTCGCGGTTCCACCCGGGGTGACTGCTCCCTAGATTACGCGGATTAGTTCATACATATTGATCTAGTCGTCGGTTCACTTCTTTGCTGCTTTAATTGGGTGTAGTAAAAAGGCCGCATCCCCTGGGTGCTCGCTGGTCTTCTTGCCTTCCGCTGCAGGAAAAGACTGCGTTTGCCGAAAAAATAAACAGAAGATAGCGAGAATGACCGAGTACGACTGGGTGGGTTTGAGCAGAGGGCTGGATGCTTTTGAATGTTATTATCTGCTTTAAATTGGAGGCACCCTGTAATCCGCCCCCGCCCCCAAAAAAGAACACCATTCTAGGCCACTGGGCTACACAGATGCAAATGTGCATTACTACATTAAGCCAGAATTGCTTCTGAAGGCATAATAAAGATTGGGGATGGTACGCAACTTGTACCCCATGGCAAAGTGAGGTGGCTTCCAAAAGAAAAACGTACCTTGTTAACTTTACATTTTTTTTACATTGTGACTTGTTCAAAAAAGGATATGAGCAAAAAAAGGATATAAAGCACTTATATTTACTGTTGATGGACACAGTAGAAAGTTAAGGTTTAATTCTGTCTGTCCACCAATTATGACCAAAAAAAGTTTTAAAACATGAACAAGGAGGATGGTGGGCCTGAGCAGAAACAAAAGGGTGCCTCAAAATTAGACCTTTGGGTTTTTTTTGCTTTGGATGTTACTATATTTAACGTCAACTAGGACACAACATCAAAAAAGAAAAAACGATTTTTAATTTTATAGTTACAGCTGTAATGGGTGTTTTTATATTTCAATGGCTAGCTTTTGTTTTTTTGTTTTTTTTTTAAATATGTGTGCGTTTATACTGAAGGACTTTGAAAAGTCAAAATAGCTTGGCTTGCTCCAATTCTAGAAGAGCCTAAAATTAAATTAGTAAGAAAACTTATACCATCTATTTGTAGATTTTTATTCTTTTCAAGACACTTTCACATGCTAATTCTAAGACAGTCAATTTAAAAAGAATCATTTACAATTTTAATTAACCTTGATAACCTTAAGTAAAAAATAGTTGCTGGCCTTAGGTGTAACCCGCAGAGAACTTAAAATAATCCTATTATTATTCTTTGTATTAGGCTGTTTTATTTTTAATTGTATCTAGTTTGAACTCCACATTTTAAGAACATCAAATTTTGAAGAGGGTGAAACCCAAATAAGGAAGCTGCAGTGACATCCTATGATGTAAACTAAAAGCGATGGGTATTTTGTTTCTAAGTCTATAGACATTGATGAATTATCACAGAGATCTAAAAGATTTAGGTAGACACTTCCAGATTGTGTTGTATAAATTATACCAACAAAGTTTATCAGCTAATTTGTCTTCTATTTTAACTAGATTTGGGTCTGTGTATTACATTTTGCATCAAACTGATCATCAACATTTTAGAGCCAGTGGTAGAGGGTGATTCAATGAAAGGGAGATCTCTGACTGAGGTTGCCCTAAGCAACCTGAACTGGGTGTCCATAAAGTAAACTAAGGTTGGTACTTTTCCACACAAGTCAGGGCATCCCACCTTCCACCTAAGAAGCCTTCCCTGTGCTGAGGAAACCTAGACATTTTGAGAAAAGCTGACCTGTTAATCATATACCATAGGATTCTGGTGACTTGCTGTTATCCAATGTCTATGCTCTTGATATGAGTATTAAATGAGTATTAGTAAACTAGTACACAAATGTAAAGTGTTATTAACCTGTAAATTTCAGCACTGAATTCTGGAAAAGCATACATATGCATTGAGGTAAATCGGTGAAAAAGAAAATGATAAAAAAGGATTCCATTTATATAGCGATTTATTATTTGCATCAAATTTTCTTTCATTTTCCCTCCACAAGCACAGAAATTGTGGCTGCTTTTGTTAAACCAATTTTACAGATGCTATGCAAAGGGGAAATGATAAAGGATTGGAACCTCCCTCACAGTTCTGGCCTTGTGCTACTCCTCTAACTATTGATAATCATTCAAATCTGAACAAAGGAAAAGAAAGAGAAAGTGGACTAAATAATTCACATTTGCATATTTGAACTCAGGCTTTCAAAACAAATAGGTTTCTGTCATTGGGAAATTGAACTTTGCTGAGAATTAAGTGTAATATTATAGAATAAACCCAGGAATTCAGGGTGAGCTGGGTTATACTAAAGAGGAACCTAACTAATCTGACTCAAATTTGAAACTCACTTAAGACTGACACAATAGCTCTGTAAACATTTTTATCTCCATTTTAGAGTTGGAGAAACAGATTATATGCTTGCTAGTTTTAAGGATTTAGAAGTCTTAAAGGGTCTCCAGCCTCATGAATCACTATGTGCTGTAGTGTCTTCAAAGAACTTAAATGCATATAAACCATCTTTTTCTTATTTAACCTTAAAAAGTCAAAGTTTCAGTATCCTAACAACCACTATGAAGTTATTTAGATAATAATATAATTTCTGATTTGGAAGGACTTAAACCTTAAGTATTCTAGAAGTTGCCAAATTTTTGTTTTTGTTTTTTATTAACTATCAAAACTTTTTGCCTACATGGACATCACAGTGCATATATTAAGGGCCTTATCACTAGAGCCCTATCATGAATAAATACACATTTTCCTTTATGCTCTTTGAATACCTGAAAACCACTTAGTTCCTGTTGCTATATTTGGAGAGCCCTGATATGGGAGTCCTCAGATTAGGAAACAAAACCATCTAATCCATCTCCTTTGTTTTATATTCATAGACAAAGAATTTGAATCTTTGTAAAAGAATTTCATCAAAATCACACAGCCATTATAAGTGCCAACATCAAAACCCAGAACTGGTGACACCTAATATGTACTTATATATAACTCTCACAATTGGAGGAATACAAATACACGTTTCCCAACTCAGTCTGCTTGACATACTCTTGTATAATACACGTAGGTGTCCATTTGGCCTTACCTCTCTTACCTCATATCCCCACTCTTCTTAACTGGCCTCCCAAAGGCTTCTTTAACTCCTGACCACCGCTTAGCCATGTCTTTCATAACAAATGTGTAGCCCAGTACAAGCAGGTCCTTGAATAAGATCGTTTTGTGATAACACTAATGAGATGCCCTAGAAACTTAACTCTTGTTTATATCAATTACCCTATGGTAGAACTGGTTTCACTGAAGCTCCAAGAACCTATCAACAATGTTAAGTGGCGGCTTATTGTACTCACAGTGTGATGTAGGGACCTAGAGCTTGAGTATCACCTGGCCTGCTATAGCTCCTTTCCACATCCATTCAAGGCCCTACAGCAGCCCAAGTAATCATATTAAAAGTTGTTACATCATGACATGCTTCTCCTTAAAATCCTTCAATAGCTTTCCTTTGCTGTTACCAGAAAGATCCAAATTTTGAACATAGTCAAGAAGACCCTGCAGGATCTGGAACCTGCCCCTCTATTCTCATCTCAACTCATTTGACTTTGGCCACACTTTTTCTTTGTTCCCACCTCTATTTTTTCCTTCCTTGCTTTACAGTCTTAGATTCAATGACACTTGGCCAGAGTGGCCTTCCTTAGCTCCCCCACACTAGGGTAGAACCTCCTATATATTTTCATAAATATCTTTTTTCTTCATTGCAGTTACCACAATTACTCTTCAATACCTCACGAGAAGAGGATTTCCAAAAAAGTGGAGTGGATAGGGCTAGGTTTTTTGTTGTTTTCCCGGCTTTATTGAGACATAATTAACATGTACATGTAAAATTGTGTAAGTTTAAGGTGTACATAATGATTTGATATATGAATATATTATGAAATTACCACAATAAGGTTAACACCTCCATATAATTACAACAATATTTAAGATCTACTCTCAGCAACTTTCAAGTCTATAATACAGTATTGTTAACTATAGTCACCATGCTGAACATTAGATCCCCTGAACTTATAACTGGAAGTTTGTACCCTTTGATAAACATCTCTTCATCACCTGCCTCCCCCCATCCCCCACCCCCATCCAGCCCCTGGCAACTACCATTCTACTCTTTTTTTTTTTAAGTTGCAGAAAAGTAATTTATTAGAAGTAAAAATACATTTCAAAGAAGCTGAAGCGGGCTGAGCAAAGGAAGCTCAAAAGGCCCATTCTACTCTGTTTTAATGAATTTGGCTTTAAAAAACAAAAAGATTTCAAATATATGTGAGATCAGACAGTATGTCTTTCTCTGTGTATTGTGTATATATACCACTTTTTTTTTTAAATTAGTTTCGGGTGTACAAAACAATGTAATAGTTAGACATTTCACCCCTCACAAAGTGATAACCCCCTCCTCCAATCTATTGCCCCTCTGACATCCTATATAATCTATTACAATTCCATTGACTCTATTTCCTATACTATACTCCATATCCCGTGACTATATATTAAATTATAGTTGACATACAATATTATTCAGCTTCAGCTGTGGTCAGGCCTCTACACCGTCCATGAAGTGGTCTCCCTAACAAGACATGTGCCCATCTGACACCCTATATCACATTTTCTTCATTTATTCATCTGTCAATGGACATGGTTGTTTGTGTGTCTTGGCTATTATAAAGAACGCTGTGATGAACATGGGAATGCAGATATCTCTTTGAGATAGTGATTTCTGTAATGAAGCAAAATTTGCCATCCGAAAATATGTCTCTTTGACATAAGGATTAGGCTGATTATTTTTAAGAAACTGCAGACATAGGAAAAGTTCTAAAAACTCAGAAGTTACTTTTTTGTAAGAGATTTTTATATGTAACTGTATACGGTAAATCTCTATTTGTAAGGGTGTCTCCCTCACTTTAGGAGGAAGAAGACGATGACCTTATCTCTAGAAACTCTTTATCAATGGAGAAGGCAAGGACTTAAATCTGCATAACAACTGTACCCTTGGTTACTGTGCTTTCCTGGTAACCTCCCCCCTCATAACTGACTCCCCACCCCCAACACCTTTTATGTTTATCTGGTGATGTTATTTAAGGTGGTGGCCTCTGCCATTTCAGATTTGCTCATTTTTCCTGGGTCTCTCCCATATATATAGGAGGTATACATGTACTAAATTTTCTCTCCTGCTAATCTGTATCATGTCAATTTGATTATTAGACCAGTCATTAGAACCTGGAAGGGTAGAGCAAAAATTTTCCTCCCCGACACTTCATTTCCTTTGGATATATATATATCCATGACTGGGATTGCTGGATCATATGGTAGTTCTATTTTTAATTTTTTGAGGAACCTCCAATTTACATTCTCACCAATAGTGCACAAAGGGTTCCTTTTCCTTCACTTCCTCCCCAACACTTGTTATATCTGGACTTTTTGCTAAAAGCAGTTCTAATAGGTGTGACCTGATATCTCACTGTGGTTTGATTTGTATTTCTCTGATGATTAGCGATGTTGAGCACCTTTTCATGTATACCTGTTTCCCATTTGTATATCTTTAGGGAAATGTCTATTTAGGTCCTTTACCTACTTTTTAATCAAATTGTTGTTTTTGCTATTGAGTTATATGAGTTCCTTGTATATTTTTAATATTAACCCCTTATCAGACATATGGTTTGCAAACGTTTTCTCCTATTCTGTAGGTTGTCACATTCTGTTGATGGTTTCTTTTGCAATGCAGAAGCTTTTTAGTTTGATGTAGTCCCACTTGTTTGTTTTCTGTTTGTTGCTTATGCTTTTGGTGTCATATCTAAAAAAAATCATTGCCAAAACCAATATCAAGGAGATTTTCCCCTGTTTTTTTCCCTAAGAGTTTGCAGTGTCAGGTCTTACATTTAAGTCTTTAATTCATTTGAAGTTAGTTTTTCTGAGTGGTGTAAGACAGGGTTGGAGCTAAATTTAATGTTTTTTCCCAGAACTTTATAACTGAGAATGTTTTGATGTGTTTATATTTTAGGATAAGAAAAATACTTCAGCTTCAAATTCAGACAAGGAAATGAAAGCTGAACAACTGCCTTCTTGTGTCAACCCCGGCAATCCTGTGTTTTCATGTATGTTGGACCCAAAGACACTCCATACAGCTACTTCACTATCAAAATCTAAGATGATTATGTATAAAACCAATTCAAGTAGTTATGGTGAATTTTTACCTATGCCACAGTTTTTCCCCTGCAATTATACTCCAAAGGAGCAAGAATTTACAAACCATATCAGAGCTACTGGACTTTATCAAAATAACACTCTAAATACTGCACCTGACAGAACCAGAACCCTTGATTTTCCTAATTTTCAACACACTCTATGAAAATATATTCCTTTGTATATTTAAGGGAAAATATACTCAGAAAAAAAAATGAGTTTTAAATCTAAGGCTGGAATACCTAATTTGGAGTATAAAAAATTTGAATTAAAAAAAATACTTTTAAGAAATAAAGCATTTCAACTGATAATTGAATGACAGTGACTTCTTAAGTGTTTTAATTAAATGTTTTTATTTTATTCAAAATAGCAGAATAAAAGGTAGAAGTGTTTTCGTACATCCTAGCTTTAGTGCATGTACTCCAAAAGCTCTAAAAAACTTTCATGGTCTCAATTGTCTATTGAGTATATTTATCAAGACAAAGGAACACAGGAGCTCTAAGAAAAAAAAATGAATCAAGGAAGACTCTGACCAGTAATTTCCCACTTTTCTGTTATTTCACGTAAATGGCTTAGAACCTGGGGAAATGTTAGTTAGTTCCCACTGCTAGGCTGTGGAAGGAAGCCTTATTATTCATTCATTCATTTAGCAAATATTGCGTGAACACCTACAAATGGCAGGCACTATACTATGCAAATGGAACACAGAAATAAAAGATAGTCTCTTATTGTTTCAGTGAACAATAAAAATATTTTGGGAGAATGAGATTAGCAAATTATTAATGTAATTTATGTAATGCATGCGAAAGGTCTTTCAGACACAGAGACAGAATTGCTCAACATGAGACCAAGGAGATCACCAGACGCATCCTGGAGAAGATAAAGCCAAATCAAAAGGAAGGACAGTCCAGCAAAAGTACCAGTATGTATAAAAGTACAAAGATCTGAGAACGTGGTACTTTTATAAATGCAATTAATTTGATACAAGCTTCCCCTGCCAACCAAAAGTAAAGTTCCTATGAAAGCTTTCATAAACCAAAATGGCTTAATGCAAAGAGTACTCCCCACTTTCCAAAATTTTGCGTTACATCTCTTCACTTTTATGGAAGACCTACATTAGAACCTGTTTTCGTTAACCGAAAGAAATCCAAAGAGGATTTTTCTCTTTTACCAAAAACAAACAAAGAAACAAACAAACAAAAAAACCCTGTTACCATCACTGTTCCTATTTTTCCCTTTTAGTTTCAGGTTCAGGATATTAACATAAATTAGAAAGAATAATCTTGTGAGTCACTAGGGTATCAGAAAACTTTGATCTTCTATTTGCAAAAATGGCTTGATGTGAAGAAACAGCTCAAACTCTGCAGCCTCATGAAATTCTTCCAACTATCCCAAAATTTGATATTTGGTATTGGCACAAGAAAGAAGAAAATTAGTTTTGTTCACTTCCTCTAAAACAGCAAAAATCAAGGCTCTACACAAGATTTCCAGGCAAATAATGCAATAGAATTTGAGTTTATTAGTCTTTTCTCCACAAAAACTATACAAACCGTTTTCCCCTTCACTGTAGATGCTTGATTTGTGGCAAGTGGAGTCAACTTTTTAATATGTAAAATCTAGATATTAACCTAATGTTTCTTACTATGGCAGATGGTTAAACATTTTTTGTTTTGTTGGTATTGCTAACATTTTCAGATAGGATGAATATCCTGGAATCAAGCATACTGTCTGGAATGTCATTAGGTAGTCATTCAGTGCCTAGTACATTCCAGGGACTATTTAGGCACTAAGAGCCTGCCCTCATGGAGCTTGGATTCTAGTAAATTCTAATAGGGACAGACCAAAAAACATATGTAAGTGTGTATACATATTTATATATAATGTAAATATTTGTAAATATGTATTTGTTTACATGTTACATGTTATACACATATTTATACACATAAAGACATTTATAGATAATTATATACATATACATGTATATTTACATGTAAATATGTCTATATACAACATTTATGTATTGGGTTGTTGGGAAACACATGTTTGCGACAGATGGCACTAGCTCATTTTTGGAAGTCCTAGGGTCATTCGCATCTATGTAATTGCTATGTCATTTGACAGCTGACAGTTCTAGCTTCATTCTAAAAAAAAAAAAATTGAGCAATTTGGTTGAGTTTTGGAGATCTCACAACAACTTGAAGATGGAAGACCAAACTGTGTATTTTTGCCATATTTTACTGTTTCACTTTTATAAAGGGAAGAACAGGCGTCAAACCCATGTTACAAGACTTGACATATTGCAGAAACATTGAACATCCATCATTGAAGCGTTCACGACCACCTGAAGAAGCTGGGATACGTAAGTAAGCTCGATATTTGGGTTCCATGTGAACTCAAAGAAGTTCATTTGACAGCACGTATAAACATCTATAATATACTCATTAAACGGGAGGAAAACGATCTTCTTTGAAGAGACTGATAACTGGTGATGAGAAGTGGATTGTTTAGAACAATGTGGCGTGCAATGGTCTTGGTCCCAATGTGATGATTTGCCTCAAAAGACATCAAAAGCAGACATTCATCAGAGGAAGGTTATGCTCTCATTGTGATGGGATTTTAAAGGTGTCATGTTTTTTGAGCTCCTACCAAGGAACCAATGTGTACTGTTGGCAGTTGGACAGTTTGAATGAATCCGTCATCCAGAAACGTCCAGAGCTTGTTAATTGTAAAGGAGTTGTGCTCTATTGCGACAACGCGAGACCACACAAAAGTTTGATTGCCTGTCAAAAATTATTGGAGCTTGGATGGGATGTGTTGCCACACCCACCATACTCACCTGACCTTGCGCCGTCAGACTTCCACTTGTTTCGCTCTCTTCAAAACTCCTTGCGTCATATAATGTTCAATTCAGATGAGGCTGAAAATCAGCACCTTGATCAGTTTTTCACAAATAAAGACAGGTCCTTCTATGAACAAGGAATTATGAAGCTCACTGAAAGATGGCAAAAGGTTATCAAACAAAACGGCAATATATCATTGATTGATCTTTGTTCTTTATATAAATAAATGACCTTTGAAAAACATAGACAAAATATGTTATGACTTTTCCGACAACCCAGTATTATATATAGATATATATATAAATGTTACATGTAAATGTTTATATATGTATGTATATAATATGCCAGGTGATAAGAGTTATGGGAAAATTAAAATAGTGTTGGGGCAAGAAGTTATTTAGGTACGTTGGTCAGGGAAGGACTCTGATGAGGTGTTGTTTGACCACATCCCTGAAGGAAGTGAAGGAACAATCTGTGGAAAATCAGCTGTTGTGAGGCAATTGAATATCTGGTCTGTAGTTCAAGGGAGAAGCCCATATTGAAGATAATCATTTGAACAACATCAACACAAAGACATTATTTAAACTCATGAGACCAGATAAGTAGAAAAGAAACCCAAGGACCAAGCTCTAGGGAACCCCAACATTTATCAGGGGGATGAATGGAATAAACCAATGAGATCAAGGAGTGATTGATTAGTGAAGTAGGAGGAAATTAGAAGACTGCGATGCCCCAAAGCCAAGTAAAGAATTTGTTTCAAAAGGGAATGGCCCCAGCTCTGTAAAATTATCTTGGTATATAACACATGGACTGAGACCTGAGGCAATTAGGCGATGTGGAAGTCATTGGTGACTTCAACAAGAAGTGAGGTGGTAGAGAGGAAAATTTATTGGAATAGGTTTAAGAAAGAATGGAAGTAAAAACTACTTTGGAGTAGTTTTGCTGTACACTACACAAAGAAATAGGGCAATAGCTGGAAGGAGATATGGGGCCAAAAGTTATTTTTTTAAAGACTGGAATATAATACAGCGTATTTGTATTCTGATGGGACCATATTTTAAAAACCACTGACCTACAGGAAGCAGTTCTAAACAAAAAATGTAGCTGAAAACAACTACAGCATAATGCTTCTTTAATATGGACTTAAAAAGCTCAAATGTCGGGCCAGCCAGGTGGCGCGTTGGTTAGGAGTTGGCTTGGGACGCCAGCTCTGAGCTGGTGGTTTGGACACCACATGAGGACCAGTGACGCTGCACCCTCTACAGCTAAGATGGTGAACAACAGCTTGACCTGGAGCTGGGCTGCCGTCTCTGGCGACAGCATAGGCTGAAGTGGGGCTGGCCCGCAGTGAGCATGAGCTTTCGTGAGCTGCCATGAGCCGCTGTGAGCAGCCATCCAATGGCTGGCAAGCGACTGCTTCACCTGGGAAGAGCACAATGATAATACAAACATGGGCCAGTGAAGCAACGTCCTCCACAACTAGACTGAAGAACAAAAGGACAGCAACTTGTCTGTTCCCCTCCCCGAATTCCTCAATAAAATCTTTAAAAAAAAAAAGGCTAAAATGAAATAGGTTTTAAGTAACGTCAAAAGTAGTTCCTTCAAAGAATATCTTTTGGTTTTCAGGAGCCAAGTTTTTATTTGTTCATTTCTTGCATTTGAAGTACTCCTGATGATATACTGGGCCTGAGACTGCCATAGTCCTTAACCACACAACTGCAACCAGCCACATTAGGGGGTTCTCCTTTCTGTCATTCTTACAGAGACCTACCTGATCCACTAGTTTCTTGTCCTCAGCCTTAGTTACGTTGATTTAGTGTGCAGCACAGAAGGCGTCCACGGACGTGACATCCATAGGCACATCACAGCTGGATGCGAGCACACAAAGACGGGCTTGGCACTGATCCAAGTCTTCTGCAGCTTTGCGAATTCCACCTGCGAGGCTATTGAGGGAAGGAGAAATGTCCCTCTACCTCTGTGGTTCTTTTGGCTGGTCTAATAATCAGACAGCAGACAGATTAGCAAGAGAAAATCACCAAATTTCATACATACATATGTACAGGAACTTCATATACATGAGAGAGTCAGAGAGCCCACAAGCAGGAGAGGTTCAGAGATAGAAAAGGGAATTGAGGTACCGTATTTGCCGGCGTATAAGACGACTGGGCGTATAAGACGACCCCCTAACATTTCCACTCAAAATACAGAGTTTGTTATATACTCGCCGTATAAGACTACCCCCTCTTCCGCACACCTTCCACACACCAAATAAAAGGTAAAACAATATCAGATTTGATTTCAACATTTATATTTATATTCAAATGCTTATGACATGCAGGAAAACTGTCACAAGGCTGTATGTAATCAAACATATACATAAATCGCGATTCGCGATTTTGCGCTATCATACTGGGTGTATGGTCGGCTGTGTGCGATTTTGCGAGTGTGGTAAAATCGCATAACAGCAAAATCGCATAACAGCCGAGCATACACCCAGCAGCGCTGCTGATGCCTGAACGGTATGTGGAATGAAGTGGGCGGGCATCGGGAGGCCACTATGGCACGGGGCAAGCACTATGGGCAGTCTATCTGAAGTGTACCTGGCGTATAAGATGACCCCCCACTTGGAGGCATATTTTTCAGGGCCAAAAAATCGTCTTATACGCCGGCAAATACGGTATATAAGACACTTTGAGGTAAGGTGTCCTGGGGGCTTGAAAAGGTCATTGCAAAATGATTAGAAGAGCAGATGTTTAGTAAATACAAGTTTCTCCTGCCCTACCCACAGGTCAAAAGAGGTTATCTCCAATAATCTCCCATTATGGGCAAGGCCTCTGATTCAAGTTCTTCCAGGTAGTTAAGGGAAGGGCAGAAGTTTCTTCTAAGCCCACAGCTAAAGTTGCCCTTAGCTCAAAACAATCCCTGTACCACAGAAGCACATCTTGGGGTGACTAGTTCTGAACCCCCACACCATCGTGGATGAAGGCAGTCTTCAGTACCTCTTGTAAAGCAGTATTAACATCCATTACGCCTCCAGTGGCAACGCCTTCCAGATTGTGTGGTGGATTATGGGTGGAGCCCTTGCCTCCAAAGGCTTTGGCAGTGGCAGGGAAACAGAAGAAATATCTTAAGAGAATATCTTGAGAGAGATGGTCTTAGCATCATATGCCCTTAAAACATTTTGGAAAGGAGAATTCGTTTTCAAAAACTGGACAATGGCAAAGAGAAGATGGTGGTAATTTGGTCATGACCTGAAGAATAAACCTGGTTTTGTTGTTAGCACATGAAAATTAAGGCTTGTAAACAAAAGGAATTATCCTGAACTTTATAGGAAAGAGGAAGCCTGTGGTGTACAATTGGATGCATGATGCCATGACACATTCCATTCATCAAACTAATTCTCCTTTGTAATTGAAACAGGGCCCGGCTGGCACCTCCATAGTAGAGGTCTCTCCCCTTTCCTTGACCTACCTATAGCTTAACAATAGATCATCCCCCTGGGGCTTTAGCTCAGAATGTCCCCTGTCCCACCAGTTCCCTGTTTTAGAAAATTACCCTGAAATTTATGATTAACTCCCTTAGGCGTATTGATCACAATCTCAATGGTCTACTAGGCTAATCCCATCACTTTTCCTGGGTTGCTGACTCCCCCATATAATCACATGGCCACAGGGGAGGCTCCATGTAGACCCCTGGAACTGTCACGTACCCTATGGAGGAATGCCCAGGTCTTCCCTTAAAAACCCCAAGCTGGTCTGAGAATGTTGAGGTAGTTTTTGGAGGTGTTAACCCGCTGCCTTTTCAGACCACTGGTGCTCTGATAATAAATGTTTATTCTATGACCCATCTCCTGTGTTGGTCTATGGGCTGAGTGGCGCAGGCAGCACGAGCCCCAGACTCGTTTGGCCTCCAGTTTCATTCTCATCCCATGTTTGCCAAGCAATTTATGATTGGATTTACCCTAGACATCTGCTTATAAGGAGAAATGAATTGTCAATATAGCCTATCAAGCCCATGAACATTCTCAATCAATTTCTGATTATGAATTAATGTTAAGTAGGCAATCTGTTTTGTTCAGTCTCCTGAGCTTAGTTAATGTGAATGTGACCCCTGGAAATGAGCTGGCTCTCAAGGGTACTTTGATGAGTCTTTGAGAGTGAGGCTGAGCTAGATCAATTCAGTAAGGTAATGAAACACACCCCTGCTGTCAGGCTTCCTGGGAGATCACCTATGAACCTTTTGCCCAGATGGTATGTGCAAAAATCCTTTGCCCTATTTCCCAGGTGGATGAGGTTTGCTGGCAAGTACTTGGCTTGTGTGGGGGTTCAGAAGGAATCACCCCCAGGATGTGCCTCTGTGGTTTGCAGATTGTTTTGAGCTAAGGGCAACTTTAGCTGTGGGCTCAAGAGAAACTTCCGCCCTTCCCTTAACTACCTAGAAGAATTTGAATTAAGGGTCTGTCCATAATAAGAGATTTTCAGAGATAACCTTTAGATCCACCTATATGACAGGCCAAACTTATTTACTAAATATCTGCTCTTATCATTCTGCCAGGACCCTTTGAAGCCCCCAAGGCACCTTACCCAGAGTGTCTTATATACCTCAATCATTCTTTCTATCTGTGAACCTCTCATGCTTGTGGGGTCTCTGAGCCTCTTATGTATGTGGGGTTTCCATACATATGTATGTATTAAATTTGGTGATTTTCTCTTGTTAATCTGTCTCATGTCTATTTGATTATTAGACCAACCCAAAGAACCTTGAGGGTAGAGGCAAGTTTCTTCCTCCCCCACACTTGCTAGGGACAACCAGTCTCTCCTTGACCAAACTTGAAACAAGTTCCTCTGAGCTATCCAGTCTAACAATATGCAAATTCTTTCCTATTCCTGTAATGCATCCATTGTAAAAATGGGCTAACTAGCAGTCTTTCCCTGGCATGTAATATTTTTATATAGCTTTGATATTTGTTAATAACCAAATCTGTCAAAAAGCTTTAATAAACAAACGTGTACATTATGTTCTTATGTATGGTCATCACACAGTAGTGGGGGATTAAAGATCTCTCCAGTTTACATAAAGGCTACATTTAGTTCATTATCCACTTGGTATTGTGGCCGTGGGCCTTAGACAAAGGCCTTCCCAGACCATGTGGTCACTAAGGATTTTGCGCGGGCTTCAGACAAAGACATTCCTGGACTGTATGGTCAGCAAGACTTCCACGTTTAACATTTCCAAATTCCTACCTCACCTGGGAGCCAGTCAAGAACTGGCACAAGGCTGCATGTCCTAATAAGGAACCTTAGCTGCTAACATGGAAACCTCAGGGTCGGGGCTCAGCCTCTGGATGTGAATCCGCTGAGCCAGTGCCAGCATTAGTAAAAGTTGCTTCCCACGCCTTGGTGTCCTGTCTCTTTGTCTGGGTTCCCCGCAACAGTATCTTAAAATTAGTTTCAATCAAATAACTGGCATATGAAAAAAAAAATGAAAGGACTACCATAACAATTTTTTCTTATTTTTTATTCATAGATTTTAATGATAGCATTATTATTTGGGAAAAACTGCAGGTTTTCATCGTATAGCAAATGAGAACGTCTGTATCAATATTCTAATTATCACTACTTCAATCTAAGACAAAAGTCCATTGGAAATCATAAGAGACGGCTCAAAAGAGGTCAGCTATTTCATGAATACAAATGAGTACCTGCTGCATTGAAACCAAGACTTCATTTAGAGGATAGGAACAACAATATTAATAAATAACTAAGACTTTCCCTTTGTGAACAAAAAGGGGTTTATACAAAGTAACCTCCCAGGGCGATCTGATCAGAAATTCCTAACTGGGAAGGTCATGATGGGTAGTCACACTCAGACACATAACTTCTTCAGTAAAAGGTTCATCTTTGCCTTAAGTTAAGCCCTGTTTATTGTTTCTGTGCAACTAGGTTAACACACCTTGGAAGTAAGTCAAAACCACCCTCAAGAGAGCACATAATCTTGTCAACTATCCTGTAATCCAATCCCCACCTTGCTTTCTCCCACCTCCATGTAATCTTCCTTACCTTTTCTCCTCAGTTTCAAATGCATAAAAGAAGCTGCAAAACTATATTCTCTGAAGCATTTGAGATCTTGCTCTCGGTATATGCTGTGAGTTTGGCTCAAGTAAACTCATAACAATTCTTTACTGGTTTAGATGTTTCTTACATGGATACCTTCTACCTCCTCCAAGCTAATGGGCACAGTCTTTTGTTTCCTGTTTGGGATGGTAACAGGAAGAGCCTGAAGAAAGACTGGGTTAGTTAATATATTTTGAATGTCAAACTGGTATTTGACACATTAAAAGACTTCCTTCATTTTGGTGACATTTATTTTTTAAAATAAAAACAAGCAAACAAACAAACCAGGGATGATTATAAGAAAAAGCAAGCCTAACACATCAGAAGTTCTGATAACTGGACAGGACTGCTACAGAAGTTATCAAAAGTTGATTTGTAGAAGTAAAAGTTTCAAGGTTGCTGAACTAGGATACACTTACACGTTCAAAAAAGCCTTGCTTTAAAAAAGAAAAACAAGGCTGTGTTATAATCCATAGTCATCTTGAATGACATCAGATGATCAAAAACTGTAAAAACTTTTCCCAGTTTTGTTTTCCTATAAAAAGGGAAGTTGTACTGTTTTCGCTTAATGCTTGCATCACCACAGTGATCCAACACCAATAGTGGTGCAATCCAATGCCAATAACATAATATCCTAAATTCACATTTTACCTTTTGCTTTTTTTTTTTTTTTTTGGTGTACTTGAAGGTACTAGAAAACAATCTTACTAGAAAACTTATCTTCCCCAGATGGTGTTTGAAGTTGAAGATAAGCTTTTCTAAACAGCTGTTTTGATAGGTTGAACTGATCTATCTTCAAACAACAGGTGGCAGAGGCATGTTAAAGAAAAAAAAAAAGATTTTGCACATTTGGGAACTAAGTGAAAACATCAGTATTGATTATACCAAGGTCAACTATTCAGACAATTAAATAGTATATTTACTACAAACAAAAATACTTTATAAACACAATCTTTTATTTAAAAATTCTACCTTGTTAAAAATAAATCAGTAAGTGTCCTGGTAATCATCATGCCAAAAATATTTTGTTAGTTATGAGGGCTAGTTGAATTCATAACAAAATATATATATAATTAAGTTATATCTAAAAATCAAGAAGAATTAAAATAGATTTTCTTATTTTGATTTACTAATTCAGACACCATTCAAGTCAAACATACTCTTTTCCATAGATTTATAATATTTTACCCTCTACAGAGCTAAAGTACAAAAGAGAAAGTGATTCTGCACAATTAGCCATAATATGTACAAATACTTCAAATGTCTATAGTTATTTTCGAAAAACTTAATACCTATTACAATACCTTGTTGCTTCTAGTAGTCATTAACATTTTAGTTCTGTTCCTTGAATTATATTCCGAATCTTCTCAGCATCATTTTGTACAATTTTGTTGGATGGATCAATCTTCAGTGCAGCTTCATAATCCTGTAGGCCTATATTTATATAGCAATGGTGATTAATAAAATATTTCATAAATACTTACTTATATTATCTAGACAATATTTTTTAAATAAAAATAACCACTAAGAACAGACTCCCATCTTCACACACGGTAGTATCTATAACAGACTGAAGAAATTTTTCAGTGATTTTGGGAATAACTATAATGAGTTCATTCAGGATTCAGTAAGAAGCAGTTATTTTAAATTCAAGTACAAATAAGCTAAGAGCTTACACTCATTAAAGCATGAACAGATTCAATCAAACTCATATAACAAAAGGAAATTTTTATCATCTCAATGAAAAAGTAATAAATGGCTTCTGATTTAGAAATTCTAGATTTTAAAAATTAATTGTGGTAGACTCAATCCATATTTTATATAATTCATAGGCTAGTTTGTGCTTTTTTTCTGTAGTTATCACATCTACAGAATTCCTTTGAGGAAAATTGGTCAAGAAGGAAAGCATTGTGGATGGGTTGTTAAAAATATACAACTGAATCTAAATCTTTACCAATAAAGCAGTGGGAAGAGTTTCTTTGGGAGTAAGAAAACCTGAGTTCTAAGTACTGTTTATTTGCCATGTCACTTCAGGCAAATCTCTTAACTTCTCCAACCCTCCACTGTCTCATCTTTAAAATGAAGTGTCCTTTTAGCTCTGAAAAATCTATGATGCTATTATAATTTCTAAAGACAGTTTTCCAATGTTTCATTCCTGTTTTGAGATATATATATCTATATATCTATATATATATATATATATATATATATATATATATATATTTTTTTTTTTTTTTTTTTAGCTGAGCCATCCTGCCACCTGTTGGCAGCTCAGCGGCTGCTCAGCTCAGGCCAGAACTCGAACCGCTGCTGCTCAGAGCTCAAACTCTTGAGTGAGCTCTTAACCAACTGAGCCACTTGGCCGGCCCTGTTTTGATATTTTTTATTCTCATGAAGCGGGGTAAGACACTTAAAAAAGGATGGGGCATATAAACCTAATTTAGATGCTTTGGTTAGAAAAATCTTCTAAAAATAACGGCAGGAACAAGTTTAAAAACGAACTTGGTAAGCTAGAGCCCATTCTCTGGTGAGGAATTGTCACAGAGGAGGCTGTTAGGTCATGAATGAAGGGATGCCAAATGGGCATCTGGGTAGGGAGGGAAGGGAAGAGGAACATTGAATACACTGGCTATTACAAAATTCTGCCTTTTGCGGGGCGACCCATTAGCTCAGTTGGTTAGAGCATGGCGCTGATAACACCAAGGTTGCCGGTTTGATCCCTGCATGGGCCACTGTGAGCTGCGCCCTCCTTAAAAAAGAGTCAACTATGCCATTGTAGCATGAAAGCAATGTGTAACCAATGACAAAAAAAAAAATCTGCCTTTGGGGCAGCATGAATAAATGCAAATAGTCACTAAATATATTCAAAGTATAAAACAATAAAAACTAAATAAATGCTATGGCTTCTATACACATGGGGCTGAGTTACAAACCTTAGTACAGTCTTACAAATATAAGCAACGACATACATTGTGATAGATTAGTTATTTTTGAATGTGTGTATATGACCAAAGAAGCTTATTATATCTTAAGTGACCCATTTATATCCTTTATTATACATCTTTCCATAGAAAAGTTGTCTGATGCTATAGCATTTTCTTAGGCCCAAAGTTGTTCATATCTCATTTTAACTCTCTTTTGCAACAACAAATTTTAAAAATATTTCAGTCACTTTTTGTTAGGTAAGTTACAAGGAATAAATTAAATGTTAAAAATATAAAATAATGGAGTCCTAAAAAGTTATGGTCTTAAATAATCCCAATGACATTTTTTTCAGAGTATATATAAGTTGGAACTTAAAACATTCCTATGTCTTACCTTCTACATACAATTCTAGTTGGCAGAATGCTGTCCCACGTCGTACATGCGCCTTCATTCTTGTATTAGCATTGGCTGCAACAGGTGGTGTCAATAATTCCAGCGCCTTACCAAATAATAATAATAAGGGAAAGACATAACTTTCTGATTTAAACTTAAATAAAAACATGATGAAAATCTTAATTTTAAAACAAGCTTCAAATTCTCACCTATCTAAATTTTTGGCTTAGCTGTAGTACAGGAATTTATCAAATACATATATTTATGTTGAAAAATTAAAAAATTGTTCAACTGTTCCGATACCCTCTCCCCCAAAGTTATGATTTGGTTTATCATGTGAAACCTCTATAACTTTACCTTTGCTAGCAGGAATGATTAAATAGCATTTTTGGTCTTTTATCTTCAAATTGAGTGATTCGGTGTATTCATGTATTCAACAAATATTTGTGCATGAAATTGTGCTAGTCAAAAGAAAATGGATCATGAAAGTATTGTCAGATCTTAACTGTCAGTAGCTTAGTGAGATCCAAGTATGAGGATTTGGTTGTTTCTCAGTATTGTGAATCTCAAGGAGACACGTAAGAGATTTTGCATGGGACTTTTCCTTAAGATAAATTACTTCGATATGGAAAAAAGAAAAAAACTAGAAGTTTAAGATAATGACATGATGTTAGTAATGGACATCAGGATATACTAAGTCACTCTGAAAATGAGAAAATGATTAGAGTGCTAGCTAGCCTTATACTGTGCAAATGGCAGTAATACCAAGTGATCTTCCTCCCACCTTCATTAAGTCTGCAAAACTTTAACCAGAAAAGGGGTAAGCACAAACTGACAACCATTTTCTAATTTCCTTGTGAACTTCAACTGATATACCAAGGCAAAATAGTAGCAACTGGTACAGGATTTCTAATCTAATTTGAAATCTAAAGAAACACCAGTTCCTTGTCCATTCAAAAAAAATTTTTTTTCAGGATAAAGATGTAATAGGAACAACAATTCTTAAAATCCTTTATTATTTAAATAATCCTCAATTATTAAAATTTAACAAAGATAAGGGTATCATTTAAACCATTAATAAGAAGATAACAATTTTAAAGCACCATATATAAATATATATACCTTAGAAGAATCTTCGATGGCCTTGTGTAAGTTTCTTAACTTTAGGTGGCAAGCAGCCCGATTCAAATACAATAGTGGAATTTTATTATTTAGTCTTATGGCTAAGTTGTATGCATTAATAGCTGCAAAATAGTTTTCTGTTGCAAATAATTTACTAATGAGAGAAAAACAGAAAAGAAAAACAATGTAACACTGAAACAGAAACACAGAAATAATATCTAGTGATATTTGGCAAAGGGGATGTCTTACCTACTTTTCTATTCCCTATACAATGGCTGCACTGACTCCACATACATCAGCATGTACTTAGAGTGACCTCACCCCCACCTCAAAGGGTAGCCATAAGTAGTTTAAGCCAGTAGACATATTTCCATCCTCCTTGCTACAATGATTGAATAAGGAATGGGCTTATGACCCAAATTGGTCTGTTCAGAATGGCGCCTGGACTTTGTTTCCTAAGGTAGAGTTAAAAAAATTGGGAAAACTCCCCTTGCTGGATACAATGAAGAAAGCACACAGCCCAAATTGTTGGGGACCATTTTTTTTTTTTTTTGGAGGGCAGTGTAACTGGCCCTCATATGTGGGATCCAAACCGGGGCCCTCTGGCATCCCAAGCCAGTTCTTAACCATCGCGCCACTCGGCTGGCCCTGTTGGGGACCATTTTTAACACCATGGGAGGAGCTGGCTACAGAATAAAGCTGATACTATGGAACTGGAAAGAATAAAAAGACAGAAAGAACCTGAGTCCTCAGTGAAATAGTTAAGCTGCTGAATTAAGATTTATCTAAAATACAACACACTTTTAGCTTTTCAATTTTAGTCAATAAATTCCTTTTAACATAAAGCCAGGTTTAATTGAATTTTTCAGTTACTTGCAAACAAAAGCATCCTAACAGATGCTCTTTCAGTTTAAAATCTTCCAAAATTCTCTTAAACAGATGTACATAATTAAAGGATTTATTTTTTTGTTTTATTTTATCTTTTAAGATTTTTAAAATTGGGTAATTGGGGGAGGGGAAGAGTGTTAGGGAATTGGGGGAGGAGCACAGTGTTGGGGAAGGGGAACAGCCAAGTTGTTGTCCTTCAATCTTAGCTGTGGAGGGCATAGCAAGCTCAGCTCCAAGTCCAGTCATACCGCTCAGCTCAAGGTCCTGTGTTCAATTAGTTGCGGGTGGGTGTAGTCACCATCCCATGCGGGAGTTGAACTGGCAGCCTTCTTATTAAGAACACATGTTCTATCCACTGAGCCGTCCAGGAGGCAGCTCAGCTAACAGTGCTGAGTTCAGTCTTTAATTGCAGGTAGGCGTAGCCCACCATCTCGAACAGGCAACTTCCTTATTAGGAGCATGTGCTCTCACCAGCTGAGCCATCCTGCCACCTGTTGGCAGCTCAGTGGCAGCTCAGCTCCGGTGCAGCTCACAGGCCCATGTGGGAATCAAACCGGTGACGCTGTTGCTCAGAGCTCGCACTCTTGAGCAAGCTCTTAACCAACTGAGCCACTCGGCCGGCCCAAAGGATTTATTTAAAATGTTTCTTGGGCTGGCCAAGTGGCTCAGTTGGTTAAGAGCTCGCTCAAGAGTGCGAGCTCTGAGCAACAGCAATTCGATTCCCAGCCCAAAAAAAAAAAAAAAAAAAAAAAAAAAAAAAAAAAAAAATGTTGTTCCTTTTTGTATCTCCTGTACAAGTCCCAGAATCTCGAAAAATGCATAAACATAAGAAAAACTGAAAATACTTTGCCAAGTACAAAAGTGCCATATAAATAACACTTTGTATTCATTTGCAGTTGGTTGTACTGCATACTCTACAGTTCCAGAATATTGAACGTGATGACATCAAAAGCAGACCCATAAAAGCAGCCAGTAAATCCTGAGTAAAAGGTAAAATCACACCACTGTTACATCTAACCTAAGCCTGACTTATGTTTAAAATAACTTGCACAAGCTAGAAAAGCTAATTCCGTGGGAACAGTTTACATTTCTGAAATGCCTCGTATCAGTTAGATGTTTCTGAAAACCCCAACTCAAACTGGCTTAGACAAGTAAGGAAATAAATTATCTCATGTTAAAAAAAGTCCAGAGGGAAAGGCTCCATGCCCAATAACCAATAGCTTGAGGATGTTATCAAGGTCCCAGGTTCTTTCCCTCCATTCTACTGTCCTCAGCAGCAATCTCCTCCTAGGGCTGGTTTTCCTCATGGGTGCAAGATGGCTGTATAGTTCAAGGTGCCATATTCAGGCACAACATTCATTAGAAGAAAATGGGACAATATCTTCTGATATATGTTCCTTAAGAGCAAGAACACCCAGAAATCCCTGGGCTCACCTCCTTTCCCATCTTAATGAACAAAAGTAGCTACCTTTAAAAAAATATTTTGTCTTAAAAAACCCACCAGTCTCTCTCTCTCTCCCTCAATCATTCTGACCCTCTTTCTCTATCTCTCCACTTGTTTTACTCCTCAGTACTATATATTGCTGTTTGGGAACATTTTCTAAAAATTCAACAATATGGGCCAGCCGAGTGGTGCATTGGTTAAAAGTTGGCCTGGGACGCCAGTTCTGAGCAGCAGGGCCCCGGTTCAGATCCCACATGAGGGCCAGTGACTCTGCGCTCTCTACAGCTAAGATGGTAAACAACAGCTCGACCTGGAGCTGGGCTGCCGTGAGTCGCCAACGGCGTAGGCTGCAGACCCTGCTGCAATGAGCTGCCGTGAGCCTCTGTGAGCAGCCGTACAATGGTCAGTGAGCAACTGTCTCACCCGGGAAGAGCGCAATGATGATACCAACAGGGGCCAGAGAAGCGACATCCTCCACAACTAGACTGAAGAACAAAAGGACAGCAACTTGTCTATTCCCCTTCCCCAGTTCCCAAACACTGTTCCCTTCCCCCAACTCCCCAATAAAATCTTAAAAAAAAAAAATTTCAACAATATGACCATCTTTCTGTGTTAATATAGAGATACATGACTTTTTTTCTTTTTTAAGATTTTATTGGGGAATTGGAGGAGGGGAAC
>NW_017731362.1:7028395-7033469 GCF_001890085.2 Hipposideros armiger
GCTCTTCCAGGGGGAGGCAGCTCAGTCGCCGGCTTCTGGATGGCTGCTCACTGCGGCTGCTGGCCGCTCACGCTGGCTACTGGCCGCTCACGCTGGCTACTGGCTACACACGGTAGCCCATGGCAACCCACTGCAGCAAGGGCTGCAGCCTACGCTGTTACCTCATGGCAGCCCAACTCCAGGTTGAGCTGTTGTTCAGCATCTTAGCTGTAGAGGGCAGTGTCACTGGCCCTTATATGTGGGATCCGAACTGGGGCCCTCTGGATCCCAAGCCAGCTCTTAACCAACGTGCCACTCGGCTGGCCGCCAAGTTGTTGTTCTTCAATCTTAGTTGTGGAGGGCGCCAGTCGCCATCTGAGCTCAAGGTGCTGTGTTCAATCTAAGTTGCAGGTGGGCGTAGCCACCATCTTATGCGGGAATTGAACCAGCAGCCTTGTTGTTAAGAGCACATGCTCTATCCACTGAGCCATCCGGGCAGCAGCTCAGCTCCAGGTGCTGAGTTCAGTCTTAGTTGCGGGTGGGCATAGCCCACCATCAACAGGCAATCTTGTTGTTACACCAGCTGAGCCATTCTGCCACCTGTTGGCAGCTCCGTGACAGCTCAGCTCAGGCGCAGTATCACTGACCCATGTGGGAATCGAACCGGCGGCCTTGTTACTCAGAGCTCGCACTCTTAAGCCAACTCTTAACCAACTGAGCCACTAGGTCAGCCCAGAGATTGATATACTATTTTTTGCTCTTGAGTTGTATAAATTATATATATATATATATATATATATATATATATATATATATATATCCCCCCCCATACTAACCCTTTATCAGTGTTCTTGACATACAAAGGTTTTAAATTTGGATGCATTCCAACTTACTTTTTTCTTTTGTTGCCTGTGCTTTTGATGTCATATTCAAGAAATACTGCCAAATCTAGTATCATGAAGCACCTTGTGTTTTCTTCTAAGAATTTTGTAATTTTAGCTTTATGTTTAGGTCTTTGATCCATTTTTTTATATGATTTGAGTTAATTTTTATATGATATTAGCTAAGGGTCGATTTCATTCTTTTGCATGTGGATATTCAGTATTTCCAACACCATTTGTTGAAAAAAACTGTCCTTTCTCCACTGAATGGTCTTAGCATCATTGTTGAAAATCATGTGACCATATATGTGAGGGTTACTTCTGGGATATCTATTCTATTGGTCTGTATTTCTGTACAAACCTTTCGTTAATATATACCAGGTCTGACAATTAAGTTCATGAACTTTGTTGCAATGATGTTGCTAACCTTTTTTGACATCAGCAGGGTTATTCATTATGCATTTGTACCAACTGGGCAAACAGTTAACCAAGTTTACTATTTGGAAGTGCTGAAAAGGATGTGTGAAAAAATTAGACGATCAGAATTTTTTGCCAACAATCCATGGCTCTTGCGTCACAACAATGCACCAGCTCACACGGCACTGTCTGTGAGGGAGTTTTTAGCCAGTAAACAAATAGCTGTATTGGAACACCCTCCCTACTCACTTTATCTGGCCCCCAATGACTTCTTTCTTAACACAAAGATAAAGGAAATATTGAAAGAAAGACATTTTGATGACATTCAGGACATCAAGGGTAATATGACGACAGCTCCGATGGCCATTCCAGAAAAAGAGTTCCAAAATTGCTTTGAAGTGTGGGTGGACTAGGCACTGGCATCAGTGCATAGCTTCCCAAGGGGAGTAGTGCGAAGGTGACCATGGTGATATTCAGCAATGAGCACTTTTTCTAGGATGAGTTCGCAAACTTAATTGTTAGATCTCGTACATTTGGAGGACAGTTCCATTCTTCATCTTTAATATAAGTTTATCATTTTATAATGCAATAATTTTACCAAAAAAATTCTCCCAGGCTCTAAGGAAAGAAAAGTTACAATGAACAGTATTAAATGAAACACTGTAGGAGGCATAATAGCAAAAAGCATGAAGTACTAAAATTTTTTAATGTTTACACATATATTAAAATATAAATCCAAATGACCATTATAATCTTTAAAGTTCAATACAACTACAAAGAACCAAATATTTGCTTTGTGACTTTTAGAATGGTTCTGAACTCAGAAATAGCTGAATTTCAAAGGAAAAGCAAAAAATTAAACCTTTGTCTTAAAGAGCAGTAACCTTTGAACACCACATTTAAACAGAGAAGCTAATAACCATTAAGTCTATCCTGATGCTCCAAGTAAGGCAATGCCAGTGAAAAGATTTATGCAAAAGTACTCATTCATTCAACACATATTGAGCGCATCTTGTACTGCATGTACAGAGAGAACAAAAGAGATAGGACAATCGCAAAGACTCCTCTCATTTTTATAATGGCCGGTTTGCATTTGTAAAGAAAGAAACATTCTGACTGGCAAGGGCCAAAAGGGCCAAACACTTTGTACAAGAGTCGAGTGTGCGACAAGCAACAAGAGGCAGGAGTGAGAAGAAAGAAGCAAACTGGAGAGAAGTAAAGAGTGGGGTAGAAAAGAGTTAGGAGAAATCAGAAGTAATGGGGCTTAGAAATGGGAATGCGGGCAGGGAGCAAGACATATTCCAACAGAAGATAAAAAGGCTCTGTTTTGTGGGCAATAGGAACTGTGGCAGCCACCTGCCCCGCAAAGAACTGTTGAAAGTCCTTGTCCCTTTCAGCATCCTGTGTGGGTAGAAAACATTCTTGGGTATCTTGAGAGCTACTAAAGCTGATATCAGTGTGCCTTAGGGAAGGCACATCAATTACTATAATTTAGCTCTCAGGATGGAAGAAGGAAAAGCATACTGCATACTAAACAAAGTGACAAGTTGGGCCATCATAGGTACTACACTGCAACAGAATGTTATGAGCTATAAAATGCATATAAACAAGCAACTGAACAAAAGTTTAATTACATCAAAGAAGTCACCTTAGAATATGGAATCTGGGGTGACTGGTTAGCTCAGTTGGTTAGAGCATCATGCTGATAATACCAAGGTTGCCTATTCAATCCTCGCAGGGGCCACTGTGAGCTGTGCTCTCCTTAAAAGAGTCAACTAGGCCACTGCAGCATGAAAGCAATGTGTAACCAAGGACCACAGCTGTTCCCCAATAACATTAAAAAAAAAAAATTAGGAATACGGAATCTAAGATTCTTCAAGTCAGGCAAAAGGTAGCAGCATAAGAAAAATGTCATGTCCATAAACAGTTTTAAAAATACAGCAGAGCAAGGCAGATTTGGCAGATCTGTTCTAGAAGTAGCAGGTACAAGGGGCTGTTGGGAGACAGTACTCCACGGGTCTCATGTTCCTGCATGTCTTATGTCAGATGTGCTGACAGATTTTGTTTGGGGCTATCTTTTTCAAAGATGTTTGTACGGCACACAACCTTGGAAGACAAAGATAGTGCCTCCTCTGGGCAAACAGCAGCCAGTATCTCCTTGCAGGGCAAAAGTTGGACAGGTTTGCTTACAGTCTTATAAAATTGTGTTCCTTATGTTCAGCCTTCTCAGCTGTGATGCAGACCTTCTGTATGTATAGCATCCCCGTGGCCTCACCTCCGTGGGACTAAAGGGTAAAAGGGCACCAACAGTAAGCTCACACTGCTTGCAGTGCCTTGAATAACAAAGTCCTATGTTTCTGACCCATGAATCTCCTGTCTTCTGCCAGCATCCATGAAACTGGTAGCTAACCTGCCACATTTCTTGCCAGAGCATGAGCTCAAACCAAAGTATTAGAAAGAAATTCGGTTTGGCAAGAGAACTGTATGCTGTGTTGGGAGAAGATGGCAACAGGTGGTCAACCATCAGCATAAAAAAACGCCAACATGAGGGAAACTAGACTTTGGGTGCTGAGCATGCAATAGAGTACGTAGATTTTGAATTATAATGCTGTACACCTGATAATTACATGTTCTTAACCAATGTTACCTCCATAAACTTTATTTTTTTTAAAGTCCAACATGAAGTAAAAGGACATCCAGACAGGCAGACAGAATCCAGTGATAGGAAATTCAGAAATACCAAGGAGACAGAAATTCAGCCTGGCACAAGTTGGTACTAGGTTAGTCCAGCAGCAAATGGCAAGCTCTCACATACAGAGCTGAGGTTCAGAAGCAGAATTAAGCTGGGTGGCAGGAGGAAAAGCAAAAGCATAGCAGAGCTCCACTCTTAAAAGGGCTGGGGTATCAGTCAGGCTACAAAATCTGGAACTTAACGCCAAGAGAAAAAAAAGAAAATGCAGACACTAGAACTAGGGTAGGTGATCTTATGTAACAACATTACTACAATGCTGTGTACTAGATTGTAGAATTATACATATACCCTTAATTCCTATCTAATATCCTATCTAACATTAGAATTTGATAAGAGGTCCTAGCATGAGAAAAGAAGGGTCTTAAGGTCTGGGGTTAAGACAGGGTCAGTCCAAAATAACTCGTGCTAAAAATCAAGCACAGAGTAATGTCAGTGAAACAGAACAATGGTCCATCTACCTCGTATGATTACAAGTGTCTGGAAGGGTAGCTATTAAAGTTATTTAAGGATTTTGAGTCATGTAAGGCTATTAAATAACATCATACCCTGCACACAAGGTATGATCAGAATATATGGTTAAATGTTCAAATTTAAAAAAATTTTAATACAGTAAAAGACACATAATTCCCCTTCAAAATACTCTCCCTCACTTAGAACATACTTATCCCATTGTTCTTGCCACTTTCTGAAGCAGTTTTGGAAGGCCTCTTTCGTGAGTGTCTTTAGTTGTGCTGTCGTGGCTGCCTCAATGTCCTGCATCATTTTGACTTTGGGGAAAAGCTAGAAGCTCCATGGTGCCAGATCCAGTGAATAAGGTAGGTGAGGACACACTGTAATATTTTTTTGTTTTTTTTAAAGATTTTATTGGGGGGCCGGCCGAGTGGCGCAATGGTTAAGAGCTGGCTTGGGACGCCAGAGGGCCCCGGTTCAGATCCCACATACGAGGGCCAGTGACATTGCCCTCCACAGCTAAGATGCTGAACAACAGCTCAACCTGGAGCTGGGCTGCCGTGGGTTGCCGGCAACGACGTAGGCTGCAGCCCCT
>NW_017731362.1:7033787-7077043 GCF_001890085.2 Hipposideros armiger
TGGAGGTGGGAAGACAGTGTTAGGGCATTGGGGAAGGGGAACAGCCAAGTTGCGGTCCTTCAATCTTAGTTGTGGAGGGCGCAGCTAGCTCAGCTCCAAGTCCAGTCACCATCCGGCCGACAGCTCAAGGTGCTATGTTCAGTCTTAGTTGGGGGTGGGCATAGCCCACCATCCCATGCAGGAGTCCAACCGGAAATCTTGTTGTTAGGAGCATATGCTCTCATCAGCTGAGCCATTCTGCCACCTGTTGGTAGCTCAGCGGCAGCTCAACTCAGGCGCAGCTCACTGGCCCATGTGGGAATCGAGCCAGCAACCCTGTTGCTCAGAGCTCAAGCTCCTACTCTTAACCAACTGAACTACTTGGCAGGCCCATAATTTTTAAAAATTTAAACATTCACTGTATTTTTTTATCACACCTTGTGTATCTAAATAAGAGTTCCTAAACTGTTTTATGTGAGATATTCTCAGTAAAAGGCCATCTGGTACATAATGTTAATTGGAAAAAGTAAAATGCTTTCATGAGCAAATAAAATTGCATAAGATTATGTATTACCCTGAAAGGTAGATTTTGACATTTAAAACTAAGACACAGCAATAGAAAGACAGGTAATAAAAATGAAAACATTCTATGGCTTCTGATACGAGCTTCTTTTTGAGTAGATATAATCCACTGAACAGTTTTCTCAAGCTACTGCTCTTTTGAAAGGTGTGCCTACCTCTACCCTTTTGTGAAACAAGTGTCTCACAGGTTTAAGCACAATAAGAACAGCTGGACTGGTTCTGCCTGTGTAAATACAGCCTCTGGAGATGAAAGTATTTCACCCTTTGTTTTAAACTCAACACACTGCTTCTGAATCAGTTCTATTATGTCTGTTTCTATCTTTTTTGCACGGCATTATGTTGCTAGAGAGGATACATTTCTCTCTAGTCTTACCTTTCATTTTATGTGTTTGTACTTGGCACTATGATTACTTTGCTTTGTTTCTCTGGGTATCATTAGTCACTAAGTTTTCTTCCATTTCTCCTCATTTTTAACTCCCTTCTTTTCCTCTTATTTTGCTAATTTCTCTTTTTCTACCTAATTGAAGAAAGTAAGGCAAAATGGTTTAAAAACAAGAGACTAAGGAATTACAATCTACCAGTTATGCCTGCCTGGCTGCCACAAAGAACTTTTGTACTAGGTTGCTGCCAATTCATTGCTTTGCCAGCAGTCAATTTTACATTTACTTATACACACACACACACACACACACACACACACACCTTTCGCTGTACTTGTTAGTCAAAATTCCAACCCTGGCTCAATGATCTTCTCTGCCCTTTCCACTCTTAAATCCAAATCACGTCATTAGTATATCAGAAATAGGATCAGGCCAACACTGCCTGGGACTTGAGCCAGTCCCAGCACCATAACACCTTGTGCCAAAGGACTTTCTAACCACGTCCATCAACACTGTTATCTTTGGCCACTGATCAAAGAGCATGCTTCTCCCCTGTCCTTATGGGAAAGTCCCTATTTGCTAGCCTTTCCTATTCTCATCCCCCTTTACTCCTTTGCACTTTCTTACTCCTGGATCTGCTATAATCGACTCCATCTCCCATCCCAATCCTTTCCTATACCCTCAGATTTCCCACAACATGCTTTATAAAATAAACCTGGCTCTGTCCTGAGGGCAGTGCTATCTCTACCCTCCTCTCTACTAAGGCTCCCCTAGCCCCCATACAGGGGCCAGGACCACATGAATTGGCATTCTCTAGACTCACTTAATTGTAACCCCCGTTTATGTAAAAGTCATCACCTTTGGGACTCCTCACATCTTTGCCTGATAGCGATAGCTGACTAGTCACTGTCATCCACTGGCTTTTAAAAATCACTCTTCTCTTCACTGAAGGCTTCAAAGCCTGCTTCCCAGTATCTGTCTCCATCCCAACTTCTGCCATAATTCCAGAAGATTCTAAGGTGACCCATTTATCAATTTATCTTTGGAATACCCGGAACTCTTAACTCAAATTACCTTCCCTTCAACTCTACTTTTGCTACCTAATTCCAGGGCCATACCTTGGGCTCTGTCATCACCTGAATTGCACTACCTCAAGAACATCTAACTTTGGAATCGTAGCCAATGACCAGAACTTTCTATTCTGCCAACTTTCCCTTTATATTCAATCTTCACCCTTACAGCACCCTCTAATTTCTTACTTGCTCCATTTTCTCTTAGTCCACTGAGCCCCTCGTGACATCTCTTCCTTTCTAACCCAGCCTGGAATTCATGGCTCAACGTTTCAGCTATTTTTCCAGGAGCAATATGGCCCCTTGCACTACTACTGTTTTGATGTACTTGTCAGTCAAAACTTCAACCCTGGCTCAGTGATCTACTCTGAAATCCAAAAGACTAATAAGCACTACAGGAGATAAATCACACAGCTGTGCTGACTGGCATCTCGGTGAATTCATGTTTCCCACCTAGCAGAGCCCCCAACGCTACCCATTACGCAACTATTCTTTTTAGAAACTTATCTAGATTCACACTTGTCTTCACTTTCTTTCTAATCTCAGAAAATAAAATAGCTCTGTCTATTCCAAATTAAACTGTTAACATTTTCTAGAGCAAAGTAACCAATCCAACAGGATGGCCCACTCAGCT
Source organism: Hipposideros armiger (assembly GCF_001890085.2). Taxonomy (NCBI): domain Eukaryota; kingdom Metazoa; phylum Chordata; class Mammalia; order Chiroptera; family Hipposideridae; genus Hipposideros; species Hipposideros armiger. The sequence continues at coordinate 7,036,433 of NW_017731362.1, forward strand.
GTGCACAGGACAGTGCTTCCAAGCTGTGAAAGGAGCAATCCATAGCCACAGCACTTGGGCTGCCTTTGCTAAGGCTAATCAGCTGGAACAAAAGACAGGAAGAGGATTTTATTCATCTGTGAGAGGTGTGCAGCAGTAGCTGGAACACTGGCTTCATAATCATACTGACCTGGGATTGAATCCTGGCTCTACCTATCAATCACCACATTAGCCAAATTTTTTTTTAACCTTAGCCCTGTTTGCACATTTGACAAGCAGGAGTAAAGATAATAATCTTCAGCAAGTCAGATTGTTGTAGGAATTAAATGAAATTTTGTGTAAAGCTACTAGTTTCACAATAAACTTTTGTTAAATGAATGCAAAAGCAATGGGTCCTACTCAACTATAGTTGTGAAGATTTAATGAGACAGTATATGTGAAAGCTCTTATAAACTATCACAAACTATTTATATATTAACTGTGATAATGGCAATTAAAGATTAGAAAATATAATTAAATAAGTGATTTACAGTGGATACAGCTAGACAGGACGGGCAGGAGGCTGGTAGACTTGGTGAAAACCAAGGGGAGCTTTCATTTCACATGCACTGTGCAAATTTTTTCAAAAGATACATTCTTATAAAAATTTTAAATGAATGTAACTTATAAGAAGAGGAAAAACAAAATCAAGATACTCCATCCACCCTGTCTTGACCCAATTTTCTCCACTCTTCTCAAGAGATATTTTAATTATCTTTTTTGTCTCCTCTGCAAATCTATTCAAACCATTTCTATTCTTAAAGAACAAAACATAACAAAGTCTATCCTTAAAGTTTCTATTCCAGGGGTTTCTGGGAGTATTTTTATGTACTTTTTTTTTTTTTTTGGCCAGGCCTTCAAATGGTAGGTCACACAGTTTTGTCCTCAGGCCATTACTCTCCTGGTCTACACATTCTTCCTGGATATCTCACCTAGTCTTATAAATTCAACTACTAGATAAACACCAATAAGCTCCAAATCTGCATCTACAATGCTGGACTCTCCTGAGTTTCAAACTTGCTGGGCACTGTCAGCCAGACTGACCCAGAGACAGCTCAGACTCAACATATTCAAGACTGAACTAAATGGCCCCTCTTCTAGTATGCTCTAATTCAGTTGGTGGCATCAGGCAAACAATCATTCAAACTAGAAACATGGAAGTCACCCACAACTACTGCTCTCTCACTCTCCAATAATCAGTCAATAAGTTCTGCTTACTTTACCTCCGAAATATTTCTCTAGTTGCCCTTGTCTTCACCCCTACAACAATGCCATAGCTCAAGGCCTTTGCCTTGGTTTCTGCAACACATTTTTTCCCATCACAGAAAATAAAACATAAAAATCTTAATCAAGCATATGATGCCCTTGCCTGTTTTTCTAGGTTCATTTGTCATTCATTATTCCTAGCCTCAAATACTATAGCAAAAAATAAACTGCCCATAGTCCCTGACCTACATATCACACTACTGCAGGTGCCAAAAAAACGTATACACATTTTAAGAGATGTTATCTATGCTCAAGCAGTAGTTCACCATAATCAGAAGTGTCTGGACACTGATGGTAACCACTTTGAGCACCTCTTGTAATTGCAGAAGCCAAAATGACTTGTATTCATCTTTTGTTATTGGTATATGTTAAGTATTACAATTAATAGTTTTTCCTCTCTTAAAATGTGTATACATTTTTCTGGCATCCTCTGTATTTGTTATCTTCAAGCTTTAGTTGATACTGTCTCCTGTGCCTGAAATGAATGCCTTTCTCTCCCTTACTCTTTTTTTTGTTTGTTTGTTTTTAAAGATTTTTATTGGGGAATTGGGGGAGGAGAACAGTGCTGGGGAATTGGGGGAGGGGACCAGCCAAGCTGTTGTTCTTCAATATTTGTTGTGGAGGGCACAGCTAGCTTAGCTCCAAGTCCAGTCGCCATCTGGCGACCTGTCGGCAGCTCATGGCCTCTAAGCTCAAGGTGCCGAGTTCAGTTTTAATTGTGGGTGGGCGTAGCCCACCATCAAACAGGCAATCTTGTTGTTACGACCAGCTGAGCCATCCTGCCACCTGTTGGCAGCTCAGCGACAGCTCAGCTCGGGCGCAGCATCACTGGCCCATGTGGGAATCGAACCAATGGCCCTGTTTTCAGAGCTCGCACTCTTAAGCCAACTCTTAACCAACTGAACCACTCGGCCGGCCCTTGGTCCCTCTCTCCCTTCCTCTTGAAATGCCTACTTATCATTCAAAGGAGCTCACATGCTAAGTGCTCTAGGAAGCTTTTCCTGAGCCCACTTCCTTCCATTAAGGTTAGGTGACCCTCTTCCGTACTCTCATTTTTAACTTATTCTTTTCTATGTATTGTACTTCCCACACAGTGTTGTATTTGTATATGTCTCTCTCCTCCACTGATCTCTGTAGCTCAGAGCCTAGCTCACAGTCTGACAAATAGCCATCAATCAATAGACGTATATTTAATGGTTCAATAAATATGGAGGGAGGGAGAGAAAAGGAGAAACAGAAGAAAGAATTATGTGGGGTTTTACTGTTGGGAGTAAAAGGAACTAACCTGTCAGCCCCAGGCTTCTAACCTTCAGAAAAATTGCCAACTCCAGCTCAGTGCCACAAATTAATCTCTGATGATGTAACAGACAAGAGGAAAGACCAAGACAGAACAGAGAAAAGATGAGAAAAAAAATAACAGACATTGTGGTACACAGATAATGCCCCCCACCAAAGATGTCCACATCCTCATCACCAGAACCTGTGAATATGTTAAATAGCACGGTAGAATGGACTTTGCAGATGTGATTACGTTAAGGATCTTGAGGTGGGAGATCATCCTTGATTATGTAAGCGGGACTAATGTCATCACATGGGTCCTTAAGAAAGAAAGAAGGAGGCAGGTGAATCAGAGTCAAAGTCAGAGAAGCAGAGGTCAGAGTGATGCAATCGCTGGCTGGGGGCCCTGAGCCCGGGAATGTGGACAGCCTCCAAGCTGGAAAATGCAAGGAAATACATTCGCCCTTAGAGCCTCCAGAAAGATCTCAACCGATACCTTGATTTTAGCCCAGTGAAACCCATTTTGAACTTCTGACTTCGAAAACTGTAAGATAATAAATTTGTATTGTTTTAAGCCACTAAGTTTGTGGTAGTTTGTTATGGCAGCAATAGGAAAATAATAAAAAGTATATAGAGATATAATAATATCTACAATTGCCTCAAAATATGAACTCAAATTACCACTCAGAATGTACCAGAACTCAGTGTTTTAGACAACTGTATAAAAATGTTCATTCGCACATAGAACTACATATATATAAGTAAAAGGATTGCCTAGATGCAAAATGACAATTTATAAGATAACTTGGTAATCTTTTAAAAGATGGATATGAATAATGAAAGAAGCTCTAATTTTTAAGAAACAGGTTTTTAAGGGAGGTATTAGGAAGTACTTATGTTAAATGTGATTTAAACAGGGATTTTAATAAGCAATCCAAAAGATGTGATGCTTTTCATTTCTATGACATTTATATATAAAAACAAATAGAAATCAGAGCCTTACTTGTTATATGATCTGATTTTTTACTATAGAGGCCCTGCCTACCCAATTTGCTCATTTGCATTATCTCTCCCAACAACTACACACATATTTGTCCAGATATCTAGGAAATGTGATAAAAACTAAGGTCTACATAAATGTATTATAAATCTCATGGCCAGAGTTCAAATAACTTACTTTCCTTTTTCCTTCAACCATTCTGGGTTCTTTTCTTCTTCTTTTAAATCACAAAGTTCAGGAATATCAGTATTCATTGCTCTTTGTGCCTCTGCTTGTTTGTGTAGCCACTGAAATAAGAATGAAGTCTAATGAAGGACACAAAGGTCTTATTTTTATTAAGTTACTTTTAGGTTTTCCATCTTCCTACATAATACGAAAATACTACGATATGGAGTAAATGATTGTATCCCCCCAAAATCCTATGCTAAAATCCTAACCACCAATGAGATGACATTTGGAGGTGGGGCCTTTGGGAGGTAATTAGGTTCAGACGGGATCATGAGGCCATGATGGGATCAGGGTCCTTATAAAAAGAAGAAGAGAGTGCTCGCTTTGGCAGCACATATACTAAAAAGAAGAAGAGACCATAGCGCATACTTTACCCTCCATCCTCCATGCCAGCACCCTGATCTCGGACTTGCCAGCCTCCAGAACTGTGAGAAACAAATGTCTGTTGTTTCAGCCACCCAGTCTATGGTATTTTGTTACAACAGCCCAAGCAGACTAATACAGTATTTGAAGATGGTGATTTTAAACTTCCAGTTTTTATACATTTAAAAAAATTTTTAAAAACTTTAGTAGCTGGTTGAGATCAAATGTATAAAAATTTCCAGTCCAAATTTCATCCAAATTTAGGAGTACAGGTGAGTCTTATTTCATTTTTCTTGTTTATAATATAAATTTTCTTGTTTTTATTTTTCTATATTGAAAAAAATAATTGTTTGGATTTTTTTTTTTTTGGGAATTGGGGGAAGGGGAACAGTGTTGGGGAACAGTGCTGGGGAACTGGGGAAGAGGAACAGCCAAGTTGTCGTCCTTTAATCTTAGTTGTGGAGGGCGCAGCTAACTCAGCTCCAAGTCCAATTGCCATCTGGCCACCTGTCAGCAGCTCATGGCTGCTCAGTTCAAGGTGCCATGTTCAATCTTAGTTGCGGGTGGGCATAGCCCACCATTGCATGCAGGACTCAAATCAGAGACCTTGTTGTTAGGAGCATGCACTCTCACCAGCTGAACCATCCTGCCACCTGTTGGCAGCTCAGCAGCAGCTCAGCTCGGGCGCAGCGTCACTGGCCCATGTGGGAACTGAATCGGTGACCCTGTTGCTCAGAGTTCGCGCTCTTAACCAACTTAGCCACTCGGCCCGCCCCAAAAAAATAATTTTTAAATAATTACAATTTTATAACTACAAAAATACTTTTACAATAATATAACAAAAAATGAAATAAAATAATATCAAATTAATATACAACTTAATAAGAAAAAATTAATATTTTTAAATTGCCACTGTATCTTAAGAATCTTCAATTATTTCCACTTTTCAATTGAGAGAGGTGTCAGTTCACACTTTACAGTAAAAAACGCAGTTCCTAATCCTTATATAACTAAAAATACAATATTCAAAATCCCAGAGCTCAGGAATTTATAAATGAATGAAAGGTCAAACATTAGAAATACCTATATTAATAATAATTGTAATAATATATTAATACATTTTCAAATCTGTTCCTACCACAACACATACTGATCCAAAGTTTATAAATCTATTATACAAAATGATGTATTTGATAAAATAAATGACACATGCAACAGTTTATCTCCTGGAATATGCAACACCACCGTATATTAAATCAGTGTTCTTTCATCAGCATTCTGGAACCAAAAAAAAAAAAAATCCTGCAAAGTATATTTTTCTCATAAGGAAATACTAAACTATATTCATCAATATCTTTAGTGTAATGAATACGTAAGAAATTCAAACCCAGCATTTGTTTCCAATAGATTAAATACAAATAAATTATTTTCACTGTGGTCACTGTAACTAACAGCAAGTGTACCTACCTCCTCCTCTTCTGCTACCTGTGATTCTCGGAGAGCAGTTGGGAATACTCGAGGGGTAAAGCTGATTTGAATATTGCCAACAGAGCGAGGAGCAGGAATACTGTCTTCCTTTAACTTCTCAAAAAATATATTTTCTGAGTTTCTCCCTTCAAAAACAATATGAGTAAGTTATTTCTCTCTCATTTGCTAGTTAACAATCAAACTGGCTTTTAAAGTCATTACACATCAAAGCTACTTCTAAAATTCTACACAAATAAACCAAAGATATTTTCTGCAAGAAGAAATGTAAAATCCATCATTGAAAGTATGGCACCTAATTATCTGTTCTTTAATCAATACTTTTCTGGGGTCCCTTTTATAAACCACACAGTGTCTAATTTACATCCACTCTAGGGGAGGCACTCAAGGCAACTCCACATCAACTCTAGAGGAGGGCACCTAGGAGGCAAAGCCATCCCTGCCAACACCATCTCTATTTTCTTAAGCTCCTACAGCAATATCTTCTATAAGCTTTCTTGGGATGGTATACAAGTTTTCAGCCACCAGAGAGAGCTAATGAGGACAAAGAGTAATAATGAAAAGCTATATATTTTCATAAAGGTAGTTAGATATAATGATTGTTAAGCCTAATAAGAGGAAAAATTAATCTATGTATTAGAATATAAACTATGTGAATAAATGGAAAGAACGCGCCTAAAAAATGCAAAAGTGCCAAAAATATGATATATAGATTAAAAAGGCACATATCAAAATGGATATAAAAAAAGATTTTCCACAGTCAATATCCTTGATAGAAAATGAACACATACAAATAACAAAAGAAACATTCCAATGAAAAACATTTGAAAATGGCCTGAAATGACATTTCAAAGAGAGGAAGGAGGGGGACAAAGAGGAAAGAATAGGACTCAAACAAGAAAGCAACATCAATAAAAATTTGAGCAAATATTTTCTACAGAAGCCTCTGGTCGAGAACACTGTCCTTCTAGCCATTCTCCCCGCTTCCTTCTAGTAACAGAGTTTGAGATCTGAGCTAGGCACATGATAATGCCAGGCTAGGCTCTACATAACCCAGCCTCGCTTAGGATTAGGTGTGGTTAAGTGCCACACCTGAGACAGCAGAATGTGAACAGAAGTGATGTATACCACTTGTGGATCATCACCTTACAAGTAAATCTACTTGCTGTGGTCTTCCTCGTCCCCCTTCCCACTGGCTAAAAAACAATGAAAACTGCAGCATTCACCTTGGACCCAAAGATGAAAGCCAAATGCTGTGATAACAGAGGTGGCCCCACCAGCCTGGATGGCCTTGTGGAACAAATTCATCTAATAGGCCTAAATTGATCACTGTTACATAACAAGTATTAGATTACAGAAAACTAAATTTCTCTTATTTGATCTGTAATTTAGGATCTCTTTATTACAACAGTTAGCTTGAAACTACCTAATACAATGTCCCAAGAATTTTATATCCAAGTAAACTATTGCTTACTTGTGAAGACAAATGGCATTCCTAAATATACCACCTAGCCATCTTTTCTGAATAAATTACTCAAGGAAATGTTCCAGAACATGGCAAAATAAAATTAAGAGCCCTGGAGTGGGGAACTTGAAGGCAAAAATGAAAAAAAAAGTGGGTTTTCTAAAGCAGTGGAGAACACACAAAAATATGTTCTGAACAAGACTTTTAAATGTTAGTATAAAAGAAGGAAAATAGAATAAAAAGTAAAATGAAGTATGTCACTTCAGATTATTATACTAATAATACTATCCTTTGGAAAGTTAAAAAAGAGAATCTCCCTAATAATTCAAGGGGCAAAGAAAAAAATCATGATGGGCTACAAAATATTTTCAAGTAAAGGACAGCAGAATACAAGATTTCAAGACTCAGCAAACATACTGTAACACAGTACTTAAAAATAATGAAAACAAATTGGACAAAGAACAGAAAAAACCCAGAATAACTAGAAGAAGCATTATAAAAACAAATGAGAATTAAAGGAATAGAAAAAAAAGAAACAATAAAAAGGATCAACAAAACCAAAAAATGCTTTTATGAACTTACAAATAAAATTTGCAAAACCCTGCAATAGTTGAACAAGGAAAAACAAAACAGTACTAGGAATACAGAAATTATATAATTATAGACAGAGTAGAGATAAGCAAATAAAAGAAACTATGCCAATAAATTTGAAAAGATAATATGTACAATTTCCTAGAAAACAAATTGCCAAAATTGACTTGAAAAAATAAAAAAATCTAAATAACCAGTAACAATTATAGAAACTAAATGTACTTCCATAATTAGTCCATACCTAGACAGTGTTAGGAGTAGTTTTATTAAGCCTTCAAGCAACAATATTTCATATATAATCAAATTGTTTCAAAGAACAGAAAAAGAAGAAAGCTCCATAAATTATGGGGTTAGTGTAATTTGGTATCAAATCTGGACCAGCGGAGTATGAAGGAAAAATGTAAGTGAATATCAATATGAAAATAAACATAAAAATCATTTATAAAATACTAGCAAATTGAGTTAAGCTGTATAAAAATCAACATGATCAAGAACTTCAGAATACTTCTTATCTATTAACTTGTGTGTCAATATTAAACCATAATAACATATATACATTTAATAATGGTTACTGCTTAATATTCATTCTAAATGACTTTTCAATATGCTAGACCTCACTGTTAAAGACATATGGGTATAGTCGAAAAGAAAGAGCATAGGTTTCAATACAGACAGATCTGGGTTCAAATCTCACAGGCTTATTTATTAGGTATCTATTTATCCTTTCTGAACATCTATTTCCTCTAAAATAAGAATAGCAACACTTAACCCAAAGTGTTGTGAAGGTTGAGTGATACAACCAATAAAATCACCTGGCATAGAGTGATTGCCAATAAATGTTAATTATTATTATTATTATTATTATTACATAAGCAGCTTTAAAGAAAATGTTCAATTTACTAAATATACTAAATATACACAAGTCTAATACCATATTTCTCCATGTATAAGACACACCCTTTTTCGAAAAATTTGGGGTCTAAAAACTGGGTGCGTCTTATACAGTGGTTGCAGATTTTTTTTAACTTCCATTTCACGCTTTTTCGCACTTGTCTTTGCGCGCAGTTTTGCACTTGTTACCGGTATATTACGGTAGGTTATGTTTTGCCATGTTCTGCCCAGAAATGGCTCAGAAAAGATTTTCATACGGTGCTGAATTCAAATTAAAAGTGATCCAGTTTGCAAAAGTGAATGGAAATCGTGCTGCTGAACGTAAGTTTGGTCCTCCTCCAACTGAAAAAACAATTCGAGACTGGCTATGGGAAAAAGAAACCCTATTGAAAACGCCACGGCAGAAGAAGGCCATGAGAAGCAAGTCTGCAAAATGGCCAGATTTAGAGAGGGACTTGAAGATATGGATTGAAGAGCAAAGGGCAATTGGAATTCCTGTGTCCACAAAGATGGTTCAGCATGAGGTGAGAAGAATTGCTGATGAAAATGAAGCTATGTAATACATTTTTTTTCAAAATTCGGGCCCCAAAATTAAGGTGCGTCTTATACATGGGGAAATACAGTATTCTAAAATCTGATAAAATCAGTCTCTGAGCTTTCAATAAAAAAAATGTTCTTTTAACTCTTTTGAACACACTTAAGACTAAGTTTGCTTAGCCATGTAAGGGAAGAGTCTTTTAACAAAATTCCTAGTTTTCTTATCTCTAAAGAACTGAATGCTCCTGGCACTGCCAGTCACTCCACGTCTTCGTGACCTGAGTTGAACACATATTTAACAACATCTGCATACATTTCCAAAGAAAGCACACAAGCAAAAGCAACACTGAATCCTTGCTCATTTTATTATGAAAACTTCACTACTTCCTAGAAAAAGAAATGTCTTTCACCTTAGTCTTTGTACTGTAGTACTTATTCTCGATATACCAAGATAATGACCTAATGTAAATAGATTACAACAACAATAAAAAATGACATATATACTTTTTACCAACAGGACTCACTTTCCCAGAAAATATCAATCATTGTACCTTTTGTAGCAAGATTTCTAGATGCTGAATTTTTAGTAAGACTTTTATGTTTTAATTTTTTCCCCTCTTCTTCAATTCGTTTTTCTTGTTGATGTGATTTCTCTTCTCTCTGAAATCTTTTTTGTTCTTCAGCTTTTCTTTGATGTTCTTTCCAGGCTTCTAATTCTTTAGTTGCTTTTATCCGTTCATTTTCTTTCATATCTTCTATTTTTTTTCTCTCCTCTTCTTCAATCTGCAAAAATTGCAATTACCAAAAAATTTAAAACAGAAAAAGCAACATTTAAAACATAATAAATTCATTGTAATAACTATTTTTACCTCTAAACTCTTGTCATTGTATCTGCAGCAATAATTAGTGAATAAAGGATTAAATGGAAATAGTAAACGATTTAGCAGAACGCCCAATGATTTGGGTATCATAAAACACAGGCTTCAGGTTTACCATTAACTTGCTATAGTCCTGGGCAATCCCTTTCTGTAGCCTCAGTTTACTCATATGTAAAATGTGTGCATTCAATTAGATGAATCTAAGGGCTTGGTAAAAATAAAAAAATTTGTTTTTCTAAAAGTCAAGTCACCTAAACACACACACACACACACAAATATTTACCTTTCTACTTACACCAGTTTTACCTTTTCTTAGGACTGAAGTTGCACCAACCTTCACCTGAGGAATGAGGGAATAGTTACATGAAGGATGAATTAAGGCGTTTGTCTCTGGTGGGTGGAAATGGTTGACTTTTGAATCCTGCTGCCAACTATGTTTGCAATAGCCATTATTTGACACTTCCACATGAAAAGCTAAATATTAGTTAAATTTGAAAGCAGTATATGGCACTAGAGTATGTTAACTTTTCTCCTTTCACAAACTTCCCTCATATTGGCAAGAAAAATAGAGTAACTGATTGATGTATATGACTGACTGTAGGTACCTGACTTTCCTACAGTAATAAAAATATTCTCGCCTCAATCTTCTAGAGAACAAAAATGCTCACTCTATCCTGTGGGGAAAGCAGTGTCTAACAGAACTTTTTTCGATGATGTTCTGTGATGATCCAACTCAGTAGCCACTATCACATGTGACTGACTAAGCACTTAAAATGTGACTAGTGTGACGGCGGAACTGATTTTTAATTTTATTTTAGTTCCATTAATTTAAATGTAAATTCATACACATTTAAATAATACATCTGGCACAGCTCTAGAATGACATGCTGGGACCAAGTTTTCTGGAGGCTGAATTATTTGAGGCTATAGAATTAACGTTATAAGCATGAAAACTCTACTGAAGAAGTGCTCTGCAATATCTGCATGACCTAATACCCTTTTCTGGTTATTTTCCTACTGAACTGTGTAACACTGATTTTAAGATAGATTTCACAGATTACTGAACAGGAGTTTCCTGTAGTCCCAGAATTGCAGCTAAGGCCTAAGCTAAGCACAGAAGATGCTAATTACTATGTGTTCTAAGTTCAGAGAGCTGCCAGTAGGTTGGGCCAGGAAGAATGTGCAGATGGCAATGAGCCAGCATTTAATGCCTGACAACAGGGCATGATGAACAGTCTGAGTTAGCCAGAGGCAGCCACAACCTAAAAGGAGATGACAACCTCACCCCGTTTAATAACATGTTTACCTTTCTTCCTTTCCTGCCTCGCTGCCCCCAATACACTGAAGAAGGGAAAAGTATGTGAAGAGTCAGAACACCTTCACCACTCATATGAAATCCCTGCAAGCGAAGTGAATTTTGAAAAGTTTAAAAAAAATGCATAAGAAGAAGACTTAATTACCCAAAAATGAGACTATTCTTATAATCAAAACTAACAGGAAAGTTCTGTTATTACAACTAAGATGTCGTTAAGGGAAATACATATACAATTTATAATAAGTTATATTAGAGACAAAAAAATAGTCTAATGAGTAATGAGGAAGAGGGGAGACCAAGAAAGTCTTCATAGAGCACATGACAGAAGGAACTAGAATGAAGAGAAAAACATAAAGAAGGTAATACCACAAAGCTTATGATTAAAGAAAAAGGGAGACTACATGTATCAAAGAGGAACAGCGACAAGTGTTAAACAATACTTGTTCTTTTTTTTTTTAAGTGATATGAGAAATATATTTAAAGGAGAAATGTGTAGTAACAGAAAAACTTAGAAGGCTAGAAAAACAATCATTGCACATAAAGAAACTGGATTTTAAGTGCTTTGTACTTCTCTAAAAAGGATGTCATAGAGGTATGGGATGTTAGTTTAACACAGATAGCATATTTAAGTAATAGAATAATAAGCAGCTCCTAAATCTAATTCCTGAAGGGGAAATATATGTTTCTTTTAATTTGAATGTCTGGATTATCAAGGCATTTTTCTTTACTGACCCCCCTTACTTATGGATTACATGCCAAAATCATAAATAAAATATTAGTTGAGCAGAGGAAAATATTAAAATTATAATATATCTTGATCAAATAGGGTGTTTCTTATTTATGATATTAGGAAATCAAAAGAGAAAAACAATATATTCTATATATTGGCCTCAGTATATGCCAAAATATTGGTTGATACTAAGAATAAAAGAAAAATTTTAGATTGATAAAAGTACCCATACAATGTCATACACTTTATGGAGAAGCATTAAAAATACTTCTAGCAAAGTCACTAAAGGCAGTATGCCTACATATTTTACTATTTTCCTAGAGACAACCTATACAATAGAATTTGAAAAATAAGAAATAGAAATAAGGATAATAAGGAGATAGAACTGACATTATTTGAAAATAATATGTTAGACTACCTAAAAGAACCAAAATAACAAACTGACAAACTATTAGAACCAACAAGTAAGTTTAGCATGGCAGTCACATACAAGATCAACTTATACAAACTCATAAAAACAAACTAACTTTCCTACAAACTGGCAATTAATGATTAGAAAAATACAGTGAAAAAAAATCATTTCATTAGTAATTGCCAGAAAAAACTTTTAAAAGGCTAAAAATAAGCTTAACAAAATATGAGCAAGTCCCATGTTTGCTAAATAATTTTCCTGGGGATATAAAGTAAGTCTGAAGAAATGGAGACGAATACCATGTTCCTTTAGGGAAATCGCAATATTGTAAATATGCTGACATTCTCCAAATTAATTTCTAAAGTCAATGTAAATCTAATCAAAGCACCAAGAGAACTTCTTAGAGAGCTTGATAAGTAAATGTAAAATTCATCCACAAAAGAAAATGTGCAGGTTTTATAGAGAGCCATGAAGAGGTTGGCAATTCCCATCCACAAATATCAAGTGTAAAACTGGAGAAAGCTATCAAAAACAACCATTTTATAACCCTGGAAATTAAACAAGGACAGCCTGGAAATTGAGAAGTGTTCGTTCTAGAAAAACTGCTAAAGTTGCAGGTAAGAACAGTGGGAGGCTGTGCCCTGATGTCTGAGGTTGTTCCCAACCACCCATTTCCAGCCGGAATAATGAAATTGGCAGTTTTACCAACATGAAGCTAACAAAATAATATAGCAGCTTTGTTGGCAAAAAGGGTGGGCACATTTCAGGGTGGAGTAGCAAAAACCTGTGGCTTTGATGAATAAAAGCGGTAGACATGGTTGGTAATGGACAGGAAGAATTTGCAGTCTAGGTCCTGGTTAAGGTGAGTGCTTGACTAGTTAGAAAATTAACATTAAAACCATATAAATAAGACAGGTATTGAAAATCTACAGTAATAATCTCACCATACAACCCTAGCAAAACAGAAAGCTGTGTATGTGTGGGGGAGACGTGAGGAAGACTGGCACAAAGTGAAGCCAAGGTAAGCATGAGAACTGGCTCCAATTTTGAAGGTATTCTCAAACTTAAACATAGATCAATCAGCAAAGGGTGGGTGACTTTATCACCTCTGCCTAAAGTTCTGGCTAACAGTTAAGCTATGCAGACACAAGGAAGCCCCTAAAGAAGCCAGTCTTAAAAACAAGAATAAAGAAACTTAGCAGAGACATTAGTAGCTGTATACCACTAGGGAGACTAGCCTGATTCCACAGTTAAAGTCTAAGCAAGTTACTAAAAAATAAACACTCCTCAATAAATAAACAAAAAACAAATAACACAGAATCCAAAACTGCTATAAATTATTAACTAAATATCCAGTTTTCAACCAAAAATATTTTAAGAAATAATCTGTAAAAATTTCTCAAATTTGATGAAAACATTACTCTGTAGCCCCAAAAAGTTCAACAAATCCAAAGTAAAATTAACACAAAGATGTACACCTAGATATGTTAGTTAAACTGCAAAATTAATAAAAAAGCCAAACACAAAGAGGAAAATCTTTAAAGCAGCAAGAGAAAAAAGACCCATCATATACAAGGGAAAAACAACACAATTGAAGGTTGATTACTCACTAGAAACTATGGCGGACAGAAGGCAGTGAAATGACATGTTCAAAGCACTGACAGAAAAAAACTATAAACCAAAAATTCTATACCCAGCAAAACTATTCTTCATAAATGCAGATGAAATAAACATATTCTAAGATAAATAAAAGCTGAAAGAATTCATTGCTAGCAGACCTGCCCTACAAGATATGCAAGAGAAAGTTCTTCAGGCTGAAAAGAAATGGCACCAGACACTAACTCAGATCTATAAGAAGGAATGGAGTATGGGAAATGGTAAATATGTACGTTAAGTATAAAAGACAGTACAAACAGATAAACAAAATGTGGTATATACATAAACCAAACATTATTCAGCCTTAAAAGGAAAAAATTCTGACACATGCTGTAATATGGATAAGGTTGAAGACATTATGCTAAATGAAATAAGGCAGTCACAAAAGGACAAATATGGTATGATCCTACTTAGGTACCTAGAGCAATTAAATTCATAGAAACAGACAATAAAATGGTGGTTTCCAGAGGCTTAGGGAAAGGGGGAAATGTCTGTGGTTTTAAGCCACTAAATTTTGAATAGTTTATTACACAGTGTTATTGACTGAATGTTTGTGTCCCCCTAAAAATGTATAAATGGCCTGACAATTAAGTTCTCGAACTTTGTTGCAATGATGTTGCTATCCTTTTTTGATATCAGAGGGATTAATTCATTATGAATTTGTACCAACTGGACAAACAGTTGACCAAGTTTACTATTTGGAAGTGTTGAAAAGGCTGCATGAAAAAGTCAGATGACCTAAACAACAATCCATGGCTCTTGCATCACGACAATGCACCAGCTCACACGGCACTGTCTGTGAGGGAGTTTTTAGCCAGCAAACAAATAACTGTATTGGAACACCCTCCCTACTCACCCGATCTGGCCCCCGATGACTTTTTTCTTTACCTGAAGATAAAGGAAATATTGAGAGGAAGACATTCTGATGACATTCAGGACATTAAGGGTAAAATGACAACAGCTCTGATGGCCATTCCAGAAAAAAAGTTCCAAAATTGCTTCCACCCTAGTCCGCCTAGGGTGGACTAGGCGCTGGCATCAGTGCATAGCTTCCCAAGGGGAGTACTTCAAAGGTGATCATAGTGATATTCAGCAAGGAGGTATGTAGCAGTTTTTCTAGGATGAGTTCAGGAACTTAATTGACCACCGCCTGCCTCCCCACCCTGTGCCAGTGTGACTATATTTGAAAATGTGCCTCTGAAAAAGTAATTAAGGTTAAATGAGGTCATGAGGGCAGGGCCCTGATACAATAGGATTAGTGTCCTTATCAGAAGAGACATCAGATCTCTCTCTCTCTCTCTCTCTCTCTCTCTCTCTCTCTCTCTCTCTCTCTCTCTCTCTCTCAACCATCTGCAAGCCAGGAATAGATTTCTCATCAGAATCCAACCCTGCTGGACCTTGTTCTGAGACTTCTAGACTCTAGAACTGTGAGAAAATCAACGTCTTTTTTTAATTAATTAATTTTTTAAAATTAGTTTCAGGTGTACAACACAGTGCAATAGTTATACGTTTTACCCCCCAAAGTGACTACCTCCCTCCCCGAATCTGCCACCCCACTCCCTGCTCCCCCAAATCAATGTCTTTTTAAGCCATCCAGTTTGTGGTATTGTGTTATGTTAGCCTGAGCAGACTAATACAGCACAGTGAACTGACACAGTAAGTCTTAGCACTACTCCTACTAATTATTTTTAAAAGGTTACTACTTAACAACTATTATTTTTTTGGTAGATGTAATTCAAGTTTTAAGCTAGTTTATGGTTTAAGCTAATAATAGGTTGCCTTTTGTTGTCATACATCTTCATCTGCTCTTATTGGACCATCAAAGTTCTTTTCTGAATGGTGTCTAAAATTGGACAAAGTGAAAATAGCTTCATTTATCCACCAAAATAGAATTCTGCTATGATTACAGAGTACTAGGGCAATGCAGTCACATTAATTCATTCAAATATTTGAGCACCTACTATTTACTTGACAATGGCTATAAAAGGACGGAGAAAACAGTCCCAACTCTCAAAATGACTGAAGGAAAAACACAAAACAGATAATCTGCAGATAGGCTAAGACTTTTACAGGCTCTCCCCACTTTGATATAACCTACAGCTTCATATTTTATACATTAATGCCCCTAACCACCTTTTCAAATACCAAAGTCAGGCTTTCACATATCAGTAGATTAATAACTTCAAGGTATAGCATGGTGGTACTGCCTACCAAACAATTGTTTCATTTTGTTATATTTACCAATAAAGCACGGTGTGCCATTATTTAACTGTCTTATTAGTTCAGTAAATATTTATCTGTTGCCACAAATTTTATATTATTTGCTTTTATTTTTAAAAATTCAGGAAAATGATAAAATCAAAAGGCTGACAGCAGTGATTAATACAATCAAGAAAAGCTGGAACTCATCAAGTATACTGAAGGCAGGAATCTTTGGTCAGCTGACCACATGTTCAATTAAGTAAAAGATGAAATAAATAAATAAATAAATAAATAAATAAATAAATAAATAAATAAATATAAATATATATATATATATATAGAGGCTATATTTAAAAGTCAAGTAAAAGTGATAAACTAAGTGGAGAAACCTTGGGAATTATAAACTGTTGATTATAAAAACAAAACTAGTGATACACATGCAAAATAAGGGTCATGGGTTCACAGAGCTCTTGATGAGATAATGCTTGTTATACAATAGATTCTTTAATCATTTTAAGATGTCAAAATGAAAATTTGAGATAAGAAATTACTTGTAAAAATTAGTCAGAAGAGGTAAATCTATATAGAATGGTTGCAATGGGCTAGGGGATGGGAGGAATGGAGAGTGATTGCTTATGGGTATGGGGTTTCTTTCTGGGGTGATGAAAATGTTCTAAAATTAATTGTGATGACTGCTGCACACCTCTAACTACGCATATACTAAAAACCACTGATTATAAGCTTTAAATGGGTGAATTATATGGTATGTGAATTATATCTCAAAAAATATTGCTGACAGAAGCTTTAACTTGAAATCATCAACAGTTAAAAAGATATTAATTTATCAATATTCCATATTTATTCCAAGCTTTTGCTTTAAATAATTGTGTCCACAAGTCCACGATTAAAGAAGACGTAAACTATACCATAGAACCTTATCATTTTTTACTACCTTGGAAATAGGAAATTTTCCCTGAAACACATAAATCTATTGTTCAACATTTATACCCTCAACTTCCACAAAGATTTTTCAGGAACACATGTAAGTAGTCGATAGCCTATATAACATAGTAAGTCCTATAACCAAAGTATGAACAAAAAGATGAGGAAATACAGTGGTTGGAATTAATTATCCTTATATAGTTTATTGTCATCTCTTTAATTAGAGGACTTTCCTATCAATCTGCAACTTACCTTCATCATGACACTTAGTGTGTATTTTTGATCTTCCCGCCTTGCTGCAGCTTTTGCTTCTGTAGCTTCTTTTGCTCTTTCTTGGGCTTGTAAAATAGATTTCTCTCTTATTCTTTGCATCATCTCTTTGTCAACTAAAACATAAGTAATATCACTAAATTAGGATTATGATAACATTTGTTTCACTTAGGAGAAAACTGCTTAACATTATGATACAGGATGACATATGTTTTGGACCCAATTTCACATGGAGAAGTGAAAAAATTTCTCAATATTAAACTGGCCAAGAAGCTAACATTAAAAGGTAGGCAAGTAACTGTATAGTAATTAATTACTAGGCGGGGAGAGAGAACAAACAACGGAGAGGGGGAATAAAAGGGGAAATGAGGAGGGGCACAGGACAGGGGTGGGAGAGGAGCGAATAGAGAGGCACAAGAGGGAAAGAGAGGGTAGAGGAATGAGAGGAAGGGAGGGGGAAGACAGAAAGGTAGAGTGAGGGGACAAGATGGGGGAAAGAGAACATATTTATCTTCCTCTCTGTTGAGAAGCAGGGCTATTTGCTTATAAACCTGATCACAATAAATCATCACTATGGGGTCTAGAAGAGAAAATGGGTTGAGACTATCTCATATGATCAATCACCTTCATAAACACAAAAGGTAACTTATACATATGAAGAGTACAGGGCCAGCCCTTGGAAAAATTATAAAGAAACATGACATGTTATATACAGAATTTTACCATTCACAGCTATTTTTGTATTTAGTGACTCAATGTTTTACACACAGGCTGTGATCCATAAGGGGGTAAATTATCTTATGGGAAGTGGGATCAGGAAGGGATCTAGACTTTGAGGGGAAAAAAAAACAGGGGGGAGAGAAAACTTGGGAGGAGAGGGTGAAGTGGGGGAGAGTAGGGTGGGAGAAGGGTGGAGGGGTGCATCAGGCCCTAGGCAGGGGTTCTTAACCTTTTTGGTGTAGCCAACCCCTAGGCAGAATAGTTTCTTCATAATGTTTTTAAATGCATGAAATAAAATACACAGGATTACAAAGAAAACTAGCTTTATTAAACATAAAATATTAAAAAAAATAAACTAATTAAAAAATTAATACATGCTCCTTATTAATGCCTTAAATAATATGTAGTGACAAGTCTAATAGATACTATAACTTCAAAATAGTGAGTATAAAGGACAAGTACCTGTGATATAAACATATTTGTGATTTTTGTTGATGCTACTGTTGTTTGTTGTCTACATTCACAATTGAGGGGAACTTTAAATTTCAGTTAGAGGTAAGTAAAAAGTATGGAATTTTTACTCATCCAAGATCTTGGCTCGGAATTAGGACTGGAATTAGGTCTGAAGCCTCTCCCCAACTCTTTTCCTGTTTAGTAACAGGGTGGCAGACAGTTGGACTGGCTTCAGGGACAGAAATAATTAAAAGAACATCAACTTTCCAAATGAAATGTTCCAGGTCTAAAAGAAATAAAAAGTGTATGAAGAAGGAACTTCCGAAAAAAAGAAGCAAATATATTTTAAATAATGAGGGAGACAGGCTTGGAGTATAGACTGGAGTTCCATAATACTTTATGTGAAAAAATATTGTTCAAGAAATAATTTCACTGAATTGCATGCAAGACTGTTTGATCTCTAAAGAAATCTCAAACCAGTTTCTGAAGTAAAATCAATGCTCATTACTTGCCATGTAACTTTAATTTTAAGACTGTTCTAACTAGTCTAGATAGAGGTTGGCAAACTATAGCCAAATCCAACCAGCTGCCTGTTCTCTACAAGCAAAGATAACTTTTACATTTTTTTAAATAGTTGAAAAAAAATCAAAACAATAGTATTTTGTGACATATAAAAATTAGATTAAATGCAAATTTCAGTATCAATAAATACATGTTGTCTATGGCTGCTTTTGTGCTACAATGGCAAAGCTAAGTTAATTGTGACAGAGATGATATAGCCCACAAAATCCAAAATATTATCTGCTCCTCTATAGAAAAAGTTTGCCAAACCTTGGGTTAAAAGGTCAAAATCTGTAAGAGTTGACCACATATCCATCAAAGAGAAGAATGAAACGTATACTGAAAGCAGATGAAGGAGATCATGATTAGGAAAGAAAATCCCTTCTCACTCCTAGATAGGGTGGCCAATCAGGTTAAAAATGCAATTTGATACAGAGGAAAATGTTTCATGTCAAAAATAGGGTAAAGTATCAGGTTTTCTGATATGACCCTTTTTTACATCCTAAAAAGTTGGTGGACAAAATGTTTCCTGGAAAAATCTGTTGGCCACCAAGGGACACGCATACCTATATACACCCCTCCCCCCTTTAAGTCAGTGGTTCTCAAACCTGACCAGTCATCAGTATCACCTGAGGAGTCCCACCACCACCCTTCATCTGTTTATTTCAAAATAAGCCATTATAACAGATGATGGCTCTAGTCCCATCTAACTTCAAAATTAAGATGATTAACAACAATAGAAATAAATGAAAGTAGTATTTACATTTAATCTTAGGTAAGAAGTCAGAACATGGGTGTGTTTCATGACATACTCCCAGGCCCCATCTCAGATTTACTGAGAAGATGGGGGGAGGAGAGAGCAGTAACCTGATTTTTAAAATCTTGGGCCGGCCGAATGGCATGTTGGTTAAGAGCTGGCTTGGGATGCCAGCTCTGAGCAGCAGGGCCCTGGTTCGGATCCCACATGGGGGCCGGTGACACTGTACCCTCTATAGCTAAGATTGTGAACAAAAGCTCGACCTGGAGCTGGGCTGCCGTTGAGTCACCAGCAATGGCATAGGCTGCAGTGGGGCTACAGTGGGCTGTACCGTGAGCTACTGTGAGTGTCTGGCAGCCAGTGTGAGCTGCCAAGAGCCGCTGTGAGAGGCCGTCCAGTGGCCGGCGACCGATCTGCCTCAGCCGGGAAGAGCACAATGATAATACCAACATGGGCCAGTAAAACGACGTCTTCCACTACTAGGCTGAAGAACAAAAAGACAGCAACTTGTCTGTTCCCCTTCTCCGATTCCCCAGCGCTGTTCCCCTCCCCCAATCCCCAATAAAATCTTTAAAAAAAAAAAAATCTCATTTAGTCTGGGACTCACTAAAGTAACTTGCCTATGGTAACCTATCAGTATTTTCTGACCTGAATACCAGGTCTTAGAGAAAAATTTTACTGGTTCTGAAGATTAAAAAAATTAAATTCCACTGCAAGATACCAAGAAAGCATTAACATAAAGAATTGCAATCTCTCTATTCTTACTATTCCTACGGAAGACTTAATGCCAGAGACCGGCGAGAAATTTCAGGCAGTAGAGGCTAAAGCACTAGAACACATGACAAACAGAAGAAGGAAGAAGAAAATGGAGCTAAAGCAGTAGAGGGCAATTACCGATCCTCAAAACTGTTCGTGGCAGAAGATCATAGAGTACTTATTAAGAGTACAGAGAATAGGGAATCTCAGTTTTACACATTATAATTCCTGGATTCCTGGAAAGCTTTTTAAAAACTACCGATATCTGCATCCCACTCCAAGAAACTGATTTGACTGTTTGAGGGTAAGTTTCAGACATCTGTATTATTTAAAGTTTTTACAGGTGATTCAAATATGTAGCCAGGGTTGAGAACCACTGCTCTAGAGTGAAACCGCTATGACTCCTGGTCCAGTCTGCCACTTACTAGTTGTGTGACCTTCGTCAATTATTATTATTATTTTTAGCTGAGCCATCCTACCTCCTGTTGGCAGCTCAACAGCAGCTCAGCTCAGGCCAGGACTCAAACTGGCAACCCTGTTGCTCAGAGCTCACACTGTTGATCGAGCTCTTAACCAACTGCACCACTTGGCCGGCCCTGACTTTTGTCAATTATTAAACCCTCTGTGCCTCAGTAGCCTCAGCTTAAAAAAACAGGGGGGCGGGGAGGAGGGACCAAACAGATAGGTTGTTGTGAGGATTAACAGATGTGCTAATGCTGAATACAAAATACACAAGTGCTCAATAAAGGCCATATCAGAAGGCTTTATCCACTAAAAATACAAACCCACATCTTCTGCTTAAAAGTTATTATTAGGGCCGGCTAAGTGGTGCATTGGTTAGAAGTTGGCTTGGAACACCAGCTCTGAGCAGCAGCGCCCCGGTTCAGATCCCACATGAGGGCCAGTGATGCTGCACCCTCTACAGCTAAGATGATGAATAACAGCTCGACCTGAAGCTGGGCTGCTGTGAGTCTCCTGGGACAGCCTAGACTGCAATGGGGCTGGCTGGCAGCTGGTGTGAGCTTTTGCGAGCTGCCCTGAGCAGCCTGTCCAATGGCCGGCTAGCGACTGCCTCACCTGGGAAGAGTGCAATGATAATACCAACACAGGCCAGTGAAGCAACGTCCTCCACAACTAGACTGAAGGACAAAAGAACAGCAACTTGTCTGTTTCCCTTTCCGGATTCACCAGCGTTGTTCCCCTCCCCCAATTCCCCAATAAAATCTTTTTTAAAAAGTTACTATTAATGGGCTCTAATTTTTTAATAATTCAATTTTTAGGACATTTATTTTAAGCGGCTGCTGAAGCACTATCTCATTTAAATCATGCTCATGTGCCTGTTTTTTTTCTAGAAAAGCAACATAATTTTTTCTAAAGGGAATTTTTAAAAAGGTATAAACTATAAAACGCACAACCAGATGAATATCTTTTAATAAAGAACTTACCACCTGACACTGAAAGGGTCTCCCACATGGCCGCTTCTTTTTTATGTAAGGTGAAAATAATAGTGTTATTCCCAATCTTGGCTTTGCTGCTCTCATCGTCTATAGGAGCGTAGAGAAACACCTCAAACAAAAATGGAGGAAAGCTGACCTATTCAGGAGGGGGGGAAACGGAAGTTAATTTAGTTACACACAATAAAGACACAGACGTTAAGAAATAAGCGATAGAGGTCAAAATCATTTTCTTAAATGCCTGCTATAAATGTACTCCAGGTCATGAAAGATTAGCAAGGCATATGTAGGAAGCCCTAGATTAAAAAAAAAAAAAACCTCTCTGAGCAGCAGGGCCCCGGTTTGGATCCCACATGAGGGCCAGTGACACTGCCCTCTACAGCTAAGATGGTGAACAACAGCTCGACCTGCAGCTGGGCTGCCTGAGTCGCTAGCAATGGCGTAGGCTGCAGTGGGGCTGCAGTGGGCTGCCGCCAGCTACCGTGAGTGGCCATCCAATGGCCGGTGAGCGACGCCTCATCCGGGGAGGGCGCAATGATAATACCAACATGGGTCAGTAAGGCGAGGTCTTCCACAACTAGACTGAAGAACAAAAGGACACAACTTGTCTGTTCCCCTTCCCCGGTTCCCCAACGCTGTTCCCCTCTCCCACTCCCCAATGAAATCTTTAAAATAACAAAACAAAACAAAAAAACCTTTGATGACATCTGTCTACAGGTGAGGTGTTACCTGTATGGGGTTCGTTTTTGTTTTCTTTTGTTTTGCTCTTAACAGGACTAAAATTGGAAGACGCTCTTCCGCAAGGGCGCGCCTGTTGCGTGTTTACAGCGGCGCACTCGCAGAAGCTGCGGGCCACACCCCCGGGGAGCCGGCAGGCACCGCTCGCGTCCCTACCTTCAGATAGTTTTCCGTGCAGAACACGTCCGCATCTCGGACGCAGACGCCTCGGAGGGGCACAGAGATAAAGACCGTAGTCTTCGTCTGCTGCCAGCTGTAATCGCTCACCTGCAGCGGCATCGCGGGAGGCGGACGCAGCCGCTGGGCCGGCGGGTTAGGACTCGCGCCTGCTCGGTTGCTAGGGAAGCCGGTTACCACGCGCCAGCCCTTCCGGGTCAGGCCCCGGCGCGGCGCCCCTGTGATCTCCGCGCACTCCCCTCCTGACTGCCTGGGCGCCCTGCAGCGGCCTTTATACGGTTTCTTAGGGTCTTATTCCTTCCGCACAGTCTGAGCGAATCTCCAAGGTAGGCCCGCATCCGCTCAGGCAAGACAAGGATTTCACACCTTAGAATGCAAAAAAGAGAGTTGGTTTTACAGCATAGGAAAGTGTGACCACAAGCAGCAGGTGCGACGCCCACACGCCATTGCAGACCTAGCCTTCTGTTCGCTCTGGTGGAGGCTGTAAGAGTTAGGACCCTCTAGTGTTCCTGTTTTCCTGGCCTGCGGTCTGCCTGTACTATTGTAGTCCTTCAAATCCTGTCAACTGTAAGGCCACCAAAACCATGTTTTGAGAACTGGGGAGAAACGATCCTATGACTCACCTGGCGAAAGCTTGGCTGCAACTCAACTGTAGGATAAGCTGAATTTACACGGATACATTTTACTATTGCTTAAGGAGATTTAGAACTTGAGCGCTGTAAGGAAATTTGAACATCGTGTTGTCATCCTACATAGTTAGGGAATCCCAGATTTAAATACTTAACTCCATTGCCACCTAGATTGGTGGCAGAACTGTGAATGAGCTCCTGATCGCCTAACTCCCATTCCCGTGTCCTTTCCCAGAGCTACTTTTTGTAGACCGTTTATAAATTACTGGAATTTGATGTTAAAAACAAACAAAACCTGAATATACATGAAAATTAAGCAATGACGAACTACTTGCCACCTAGAGATTTGGATTTTTAACTTTTTATTTTTGGAGGTCATTAACAAATTTCAAAGCTTTTGAAAAATTCCGTGAGGGAAATTTAGGAGGAAAAAAATATATATTTTCCCCCAAACAGGCCACCTTACCCAATTTTGTCAAATGTTTATCATCTCAAAGTTCTGTAACTTGGAATACTGGGGCTATCTTAGACTTCTTTTCTCTTTCCCCCCAGAGTACAGACACTTATGAATCAATCCTATAGCTTCTTTTTTCATGTTGCTTTTTGGCATTTCTCACATCTCTTTTGTTCTGTTCCTACTTTTGCCATTTTATTTAAAACTGTTTGGTCTTCAAAAGTCAGGGTTGGGGGAGAGGGGTAATCACTTTGTGAGGGGTGAAATATATAACTTCTACATTGTTTTGTACACCTGAAACTAAAAAAAAGTCAGGGTTTATGCATTCCTTTTATATAAAATTTTAAAGTCTAGATTCTTACACTATATAAAAACACAAGTGATATAATGTGTGTGTGGAAGATGATACAAAGAAGACTTTGTGATGTTAGGGAGTTTCAGGAAAATCCACCAGCAATTATTTGTTAAGCACATACACACCTCTGCAGCGAAACTGTCCTCCTGACTACCATAGTCTTACTAAACTTTTACACTCTGAGTGAATTATATCTTTAAAAAAAACCAAAACCTGATCAATTTTATTATTGAATTATTACAGCCACTGATATCAATTTAAAACATCATTAATGTTTATATGTTGTTTCATGATTTATATAATTGTCTAAAAAGTATTCCACAGGCCTTGAAACTAATTCAATCTTAAAATCTTACTCTGTATTTCTTACTAGGTTTAAAAAACAAAAAAGCTCTAATCTAACGTATAGATAGAAATTTGATATGTGGCTCTGCACATAAGTGGGGAAAAGCAAAGAAAGGAATTACTATAAAATACTTTGGTGCTAGGAGAAATGGTTCCCATATGGGAAAAAATAAGGTTGGATCACTACATGTATATGGTGTCACACACAAAAATGAATTTCAGATAAACTGAAGACATATAAGTTTGAGACTTAAAAAATATGTATCTGTATGATCTTGGAGTAAGAAGGGATTTCATAAATATGACATAAAAAGAACTAATCATATAGAAAAAGATTGAAAACTTGAACTAAAATTAACAACTGGTGTTCACCAAAAGGCACAATAAAGAATGTTAAGGTATTTTAGCTTTCTCTTCCAATCCCAGGCATTTTGGAAGCTGCCTGGGACCTGTGCGCTTCAGTGCAGACATAACCAAGTCCAAGAACCATACCACACACAACCAGTCCCAAAAATGGCACAGAAATGGCAGCAAGAAACTCTGATCACAAAGATACGAGTCTCGTGAGAGGGTGGACTCCAAATTCTTGAGGAACATGTGTTTTGGCAAGAAGCACAAGGGCCTGAAGAAGTAGCAAGCCAACAATGCCAAGGTCATGAGTGCATGGTAGAGGCCATCAAGGCCCTCGTAAACCCCAAGGAGGTCAAGCCCAAGATCCCAAAGGGCGGCAGCCGCAAGCTCAGTCAACTTGCCTACATTGCTCACCCCAAGCTTGATTGAGAAAGGTGCTCATGCCCACAATGCCAAGGGTCTCAGGCTCTGCCGGCCAAAGTTTAAGGCCAAGGCTCAAACCAAAGCCCCTGGCTGTGGCTGTGGCTGCGGCTGCAGCTCTCCCTCCAGCTCAGGCTCCAGCTCCCAAAGGTGCCCATCCAGGCCCCTGCAAAGCCTCCAGAGTAGAGACCTCTGTCTGCCTGTGTGAGGATGGAGGGACTGGTGTGACCCCCGGGCTGCTGTCTGCATGAGGCTGGGGTCCTCCTGTACTATTTATGCAAATAAACCTGAGGCACGGTCTGTTAACCAAAAAAAAAGATACTTTAACTTTATATTAACTATATATTATATATATACATAATATATACATACATATGTATATGTATCAGGGGGTGCCAAAAAATATATACAAGTGGACACTTTGGTCAACGTTGCTCAAGCAGTAGTTCGCCATAATCAGAAGTGTCTGGATGCTGATGGTAACCACTTTGAGCACCTCTTGTAATTGTACAAGTCAAACATGGCTTGAATACATCTTTTGTTATCTGTATACATTATTACAATTTTAATCCAGTTTTCCTTTCTTAAAATGTGTATACAGTATTTTGGCTCTGTGTGTGTGTGTGTGTGTGTGTGTGTGTGTGTATTTTTTTCCAAAGCCCTTCAGCCAAAGACCACAGGGAAACCTGTAGTTGAACAAGTTGAGTTCATTACTCATTGAGCAAGGGAGAACACACACACACTATTGGGTGTCTCAATAAGAGGGTGTTAGAATTTGGGGGAAGGTCTAAGGGAGGGGGAGGACAGGTCCTTTCAATAAAGAGATGGTAATTCTATGATTGAGTAAAGAAGTAGCTATTCATAGCATCTCCCTAGAAAAAAACCTGAAAGCAAGTCAAATGTCTATTGATAGGTATATTCACACAAGAAAATACTATATAACAGTAAAAATGAATTAATTACAGCTATACACTGGATGGATGAGTTAAAAAAAGCAAGTCATATAAGGCTGTTAAGGAATAATGCCATTTTCATAAAAATTTAAAATAATGAAAACCAAATATATGATTAAGGGTTCCTACATACATGATAAAACTATAAAGGAAAGGAAAGTATAAGAAAGGAAAATGGTTAACTCCTAGGTGAAGGTCATGCAGTGGGATCCTTTGTGCTAACCAACAGAGTTGATTTCTACACAGACACACTGCATGAATTAAGACAGAGGTTCTCAGAGTGTGGTTCCCTGACCCCAATATCAGCATCGTCTGGGGACTTGCTAGAAATGCAGACTCCCAGATCCCACTCCAGACCTAATGAACCAGAAATTCTGAAAGTGGGGCCCAAAAATCTGTGTTTTAACAAGCCCACTAAGTAATTACGATACATGCTAAAGCTTGAAAACCACTAGGTTAAAAGATAGGTTTTCTTGGGGGGAAATGGAAACTTGCAAAGCCAAAAAATATCCCACAAGTTGCCCCATTCTCTCATCATCCTAAGGAGAAGCACACTGGGGCCAGAGCACCATGCTGGGTCTGCAGTGTGTGTTTATAGTTCAGGAAAGGAAGTCCATCATCCCCTTGCTGCTCTTCCTTCTGATAGGGCAAACATGAAAGGAACCTTGTCAGTAGGGAAACTACTGGGGCACTTGACAGTCTTGGTTTAGGTGTGAACTCTTTGTAAGACGTGTCTGCGAAAGCCAGCTACCTGGATACATTGACTTGCATGGAAAGTTTTAGTTGGAAAAAAGAAACTACTAGTACCATGGCAAGCTGAAGTCAGGTGCAGCCCCTCCCATGGGGAGACAGGAGGTCCAGGTCCTACAGCTGGTTCCCTAGGAAAAGCCAGAGAATACCCCAAATCATTTTGTGTGATTCTCTTCATATATATTACCTATTTTCAACACAGTTGTCCTTGTGATCCTTCTCCCCTGAAAACCCTCCAATCACTTTTTATCTCACTCAGAGTAGAAACCAAGAACCTTAGAATGAACTACAAAGTCCTACATAATCTGGTTTCCTGTTAATTTTCTAATCCCATCTCACTTTACTCTTCCTCTTGTTCACGCCATTCCAGCCAGACATACTGGCCTCCTTTAAATATCTGAAATGTGCCAAGCATGCTTCTGCCACAGTGCCATGTACCTGCTGTACCTTGTCTGGAATTCTCTTCCCCAGCTATCTGCATGACTGTCTCTCTTTCACGCCATTACTTATCTTTTCAATGAACTATTAAAAAAATATGAACTTCTTTGCACTTCTTGCACTACCAGCCACAGTATTCCCTATTCTCATCCCCTTTTTTAATTTCTTCATATCACATATTCCCTAACATACTCTATAGTTTACTTTTTGTCTCTTTAAAATAAAAACCTCATTAGAGTAGTGATTTTTGTCTATTTGATTTACTATAGTCTTAGCGTCTAAAACAGTGTCTGATAAAATAAACTCAATGAATATTGAATGAATAAATGTCTACTTAATGGGTTTCATAATGTTTATTTTTATTCTTTAGTTTACCTTTCAGGATCCTGAAACAGTCTTTTCCCGGCTATTCTGTTATTTTCACTGTGAGTGGATTGAAATTTCAAAAGGTGTTGGTTGGCTGTTTTTCTTATCAAATTTCTTCGTATTTTGAAATTTTTTATTTACAGTGGGGTTTTTGTCTTTTATATTTCTTTCTTTCCTCTGGGTTCATCTTTTCCTTTCTAGAGGTTTTAAGTTGCCTCCAACTTGTGTCCTTGGGACCCCAATTCAGCCAAGTGTTATACGCTAATTCACTGTTTCAATTCTTTGTTGATGCTGTACACCAGTTACCAATTGAGCAGACTGCAAAACTGTGCACTCTGCCACCTTAGGCCCGCATCTTCCTATGAGCTAGAGCCTCAGGTATCAGTTGGAGGTAGGTTTTGCTTTGTAGCCTCCTTTCACAAGTGGTGCAGCTGTGAAGAGGAACCCCAGCTCAGCCCCTGGCTTAAAGCCGTGCTATATTTTTTTACCCCTCTTTTCATTCCTCTTATTTCTACCACTTAAAAAAAAATCAGGTTCACCACAGGCATATCAATTTTATTAATTTTTTAAATAACCTACTTGCGGCTCTCCTACTCCTCTGTAGTGTTTGTTTTCTATTTTATTTCCTCTTCTTTTAGTTCCCTCCTTCTACTTTCCTTAGAATTTTTTTATTCTTTTATCCTCTCAATATCAATACTTAGCTCATTATATTTGAGGCTTAAAAATTATCTAAAGCTATGCATTTGCCTTTTAGTACAATGTTACTGCATCTGACAAGCTTTGTAATGTAGCAGTACTTGTAAGGCCTCATTACCCGGTCACATTAGAACGTCCAACTGCACAAAATTTCTGCTCTGGACCCAGTCAGGCAGTCCACTGCTTCACTGGCTTATGCTTTCTTTCTCTACTCCCTGTCCTTGGATATATCTATGCTGGCTTTGAGCCCAATTTTATCTTTTTATATTTATCACTGCTGTATGTATAGAACAGAGGGGGTGCCTGAGAGCACCGATTGACAGTATTATTGGATCAGAAGTCTCTGTACACTTTTTCTCTCTCACAGCAGGGAAGATACATGCATTTTCATTTTTTTCTTTCCATGTTTAAATAGAACTTTTGTACATTCAAATTTTATCTTGATGTAATTTTCTTATTGTCATTTCTATTACCTGTAATGCCAAGTTGCATCAACTGATATGCATCACACTTTATACAGCCTCTTTTCATGTAAGACTCAAGGCACCTGATGGTTGCTTCAAACAAACTTTGAAGATCTTTTGCAAACCTAATCTTATCATTCAAGCAAGTTTGTTCTTAATATTGCTACAGTGGTGTCTCTGGTTCAAGGAACGGTAAGCTGCTGAGGTTGTAGAACTCCTCTCCAATTATTATTTTATTAACAGAACTGAAGTCCTAATTTGCTAAAATCAACATGGAGATATGTTATGCTCATATTTTCTTAAGGAAACACAGGACTCAGTGTTACGTATAAACTCCACAGGAAAAAAAGTATGTATATAGCAAGGCCTGTCCAAATATATTGGTTTGTTCCTCAGTATAAAATTAAATTCCTGGAAAATTCTAGGCAATTTCCAAAGCCAAAACTGTCACACCTATTTGTCTGATGAAAGCACTTAAAAAGCAGTTATTTTTCTCTAAAAACTAGCTTTATTTAAAAGAATCTGAAGCATAACACTATAGGAAACAAACTTATAATACATATTGTTCAAGAAAGCCTGCCATACATAATTTCTACTAATAGTAGGTCTATATACTGGTAAATAACATTATTTATACAATGCACAAATGACATTTAGCATGATCCCTGAAAAGAATGACCAACAATAACATGGATGTTTTGATAGTAGAACCTCTATTTGTCTTATCTAAAGAATAAAAAACTACAATGTGGAAGAAAAGTTAAACTCCAATTTTAAATTCTAGCATGGTATTTAAGGAAGAAGAACAAGGGATCAGAAGGAGGAAATTGTTAAGAATTAAATACCTTTAAAAGAAAAAGGAGATTTGGCTTAATACTATTTATAGTAATTATTAAAAAGTAATTCAGAATTGAGAATTATTTGGTTTAATACTTGGAAGCCCTTAGACAAACTATTATCTACTACATTCTATCAGTTACCAAGCCAATTTTATTTCTCTGATATTGTAACCTGTACATTAGCCATGTAAAGAAAATAAACAATTTGGGGGTAAACAAGTCGCTTCATACTTTAAATTTTTCCACAAAGTAATTCATGAATTACTTAATACTAATACTTTGTTAAACC
The DNA here is from genome assembly GCF_001890085.2 of Hipposideros armiger. NCBI lineage: Eukaryota > Metazoa > Chordata > Mammalia > Chiroptera > Hipposideridae > Hipposideros > Hipposideros armiger. The sequence goes on from NW_017731362.1 coordinate 7,066,925, forward strand.
TCTGATTTAAAGAGAAACCTACCCAGGTCTAAAAGATTGTATGTGAAAACACCAGGAAAAAAAAATCCCTAACATGTAATACTAAATTTTTAATACAAAAATTAAGACCCACGAAAACACTGGGCATTCAAGTAAAATATAATGGGATTATGACACAGTATGTTATCTGGAATTTTTAAAAATATTAAGAACTAAATTGGATTTACTGCTATGTCAATCCTATAAAGTCAACAAATGTACAAAATATACCATAACAACCACACCAAAAATGATGCTGTATAGAGACATTAACATAGCATAGGTAGACATTTATCTTGTAATATACATCACTGATATAGTAAGATCTTATTAATTCAGGATAAAATTATGAATTTCAATTGATAAGTCTAAAAATTTGAATATTTTAAAAAAGATATGCAGTTTAAGCATTTGCACTCTTTTTTTCTTTCAAGCATATACTTTCAAATACACAAATTTGCATTGGCCAAGTATTACCTATTACAATTCTTTTGGGTACTTGTTTTATGACAAAAGAATACTTTTAAACTATTCTTAAATTCTATTCTTAAATAAAGGCCTCTAGAAAGCTTAAATTTTTCCAAGATTTAACACTTTTAATATCTTGATTTTTATTAACAAATCTTTTCATCAGATAATACAAAGTAAACACCATTCAAGTCCATGTATCAGTGGATACAAGTCTAAGTAAATTAGAGGAGTTTCATGGTAGCATAATACAGGCATACCTCGTTTCATTGTGCTTTGCTTTATTGCGCTTCAGATATTGCATTTTGTTTTTTACAAATTGAAGGTTTGTGGCAACTGCACCGAGCAAGTCTATCAGCACCATTTTCCCCAATAGGCTCAGGTGATAGCAATTTTTAGCAATAAAGTATTTTTAAATGAAGGTATGTACATTTTTTTAGACATAAAGCTATTGCACACTTAATAGACTACAGCATAGTGTAAACGTAACTTTATATGCATTGGGAAACCAAAAAATTTGTGACTCACTTTATTGCGATATTCCCTTTATTGAGTGGTTTGGAACTGAACCTGCAATATCTTGGAGGTATGCCTGTAGTTTCTTAGTAAATGAAGATTACTGTTACTATTTGTTTTTGTTATGGTGGGATGAATGAAAGCTCTTTTGGTTGAAAGATAACAGAATAAGTTCAAAATCTAGTATATATAATTTTAATGGTATGGGCTAAAAATATCCTACTATCCACTGTCAGAATAACTCTTTAGTAAATTATAACTGTAAGAGGAAGATAAAAATTTTAAGAAGTATTTATTGTTTTATGAGTGTTATGAATTGCTAACACCAGATTTTCCCCCTCTCTCCCATTTCACAGACATCAGGCCATCTACTAATCCATAAATATTGATGTTTCACATACTTCATAGAGTAGCTTAAACATACCAGCATAAGAAATAATTAGTATTACATAGTAATTTCCTTTGCCATAGGAATAAATGTTGGACAAAGTCTGGAAACATTTTATTTTCCAATTTGAATTACAGTAATTTTGTCACAGACCACAGCACTAGTGCATGTGTTACTTTAGACATGCTCTAAGAACAAAACAAAAACTTACTGCAAAAATACATGTCACCAATGTGGAACACACTCAGATTTGTATAAAAGTACTGAACTAATATCCCAAAAAGAGGTATATGTAAACAGTACATAAGGAAGAAATAGTTTTAATATGAAACAGTCATTTAAGTCACATACATCATGATAAGAAGCAGGACTTTCTTTTATAAGATATTTTAACTAACAAGCAACATTGTCTACATCATCTACAGAACAAGAGAAAGTACAAGTATTTAGAATACTTTTTAATATAATTGCAAGTAATGTGTTTCGACAAATTAGGACAAAGATGAAGCTTATCCACTGGGTTTCACTCAAAGTTTTCAATGAACTACAGGCAGCCTTTTGATGTATTAATGTCTGGCTTATAGACAGCCACTTTCTTCCCTTCGTTTCCCTTAGGCCACTTGTCTCGGGAGATATTAATGCCACCCCTAGCCTCCTTACTCCAAGGGTGCCTCTAAACTCCCATCATTGTATCGAGAGTTGGAAAAATGCAGATGTGATTTCTATACTGCTCTATTGGATAAATGGAACACAAAAAGCGAGGAAGTTGCTAAAATTTGGAAATGAGAAGAAAACCTCTGGGTTCTGAGTAATAGAGGAAAGGAAACTGCTAAAAGTCCCAACATTCTAAAGGAAATTGTGAAGCATTTTCAGGACAGTACTAGTCAATTCAATAAAAATATTGGTTCCTATGGTGCCTGAAATGTGTCATTTTGCCTGAAATCTTAGATATTAAATATTCATTCTGAACTAATAAACACCCTTTTAAAAAAAAGAAACTTAATCCCACTATCTTCATTCACATCTTGGTAGAAAACACTTTTGACTTAAAATCTAGTCAGCCACAGCCACACAAAGAAATGGTGATTGGAGGAAAGATGAAATTCTGAAGCACAGAGCATCCAGGAAGGGAAAAGGCAGGCTGCCTTATATAGCACCCCATCAGAGTTTAGGATGGTTAAGAGGGCACTGGAAAACACGCCAAGGAATTTAACCTTCCTGAATCACATCAGGATAAAGGAAAGACCTCTGCTTTTCTCCTACCTACATTGATTGGTTCCCTAAAGAAGCTAAGCACTCAGCATGATACTATTGGTTAACTACACTGCGGTTTAAATAAGCCTTTATGAGCTTCCCTAAGAATCTAATCATCTTATATAGAGACCAAACCACTATTTACAAATGAACTTTGGGAGCCTTAATATTTTTAATTAAAAAAATCTACAATAGCACAAATGTTCATGCATATGAAACCTCTATACATTGCAAAAAAGAAATCCAAAAACTATTTAGAGCTCCCTTTTCATTGCTTATATATATATATATATTTACTATTAAATACAATTACTACAGTATGTTGGACAAAAAGTACTAGCACTCTTATTTTGTTCAAGATGAATAAGTTTGAAAGAATATTGGATGAAAACTCCTGATATTTATTTTATTTGAGTGATTAAAGTTGACAGATGTCACGGTGACCCACACTTGAGTTTTTTTCCTATTACTAGGCAGAATTGGGAGTCTTAAAAAAACAAAACACAAAAAAATCAGATTTCTTTATATTGTGTTAATCTATGAAGAGTAAGCACTAGTACAAGAAAATCTTCAGTTTTATGTACATAATCATCTAATTTGGATAACAAGAATCATAACAGTATTCTAAAGTATTTCACACAAAAGGAAAACACTAATCACAAATCTAAATTCTAAGCACTCTATCTGAAGAATGATCTTTCTTTACAAGCTAAGCTGTTTTCAGTATTAGTCCAGTAGCATTTAGAAGCAAGTGCACCAGGAATTCTCTAGTGAAATTAACAAAGCAAGTTTTGAGAAAGGAACTAATGCTTTTAAACTTTTTATCAGAAACCTAGCCTTGGTGAGAGGCCTAACTGCTCAGTTAGCCAGGTTGAACTTTGGCAAAATGAGTATGTAGGAGAAACTCCAAGATTTCCTGCTCAACTGTGTGTTGTCTGTGTCTATGTGTGCATGTCAGATGAGGCCTTTCAGTGAAGGAAAAGAATTACACCCAAAAAAGGTGCAATGCTACTGGAAGATTATTCTACCTGTGTGCATTTCTTTCCATCACTGAATGTTTTTAAATATTTAGGACAGCTCATCACTTGTCCTAAGAAAGTCATATCCATTTGTGTAACAGCCTTCTTTGGGTCAAATTATGTATCTGGCCATTCTTATAGTTCTTTGCTTTCCCTACAAAAAAAGGATCTAGATAACTTGACTTAGTGTTATGTAGAGACAAATGTAGAACTTGTAAAAAAACTAATTCAAATACATGAAAACATTCATCAGCTATGACTATAGTAGGCCTATGATTCATTGTCAAAATCAACCACAGGTTTTTCTTTGAATACTTACAGATTCTTATTTAAATAAGGTACTCTAAAGACCTAAATACCTGAAGAAAAATCCACTTGTTTGAAAGTTTTTAGAAATAATTACTTGGAAATGGAAAATGAACAAATTGTATTCCAAATCAAGTATCTTTTGACTAGCGTGGGAGAGGTTATTTCATTTTCACAAAACTGAAACTGTAAGCAACAGAGGGCTTAAAAAACTGCATAATCAATTTTAGCAATGAGTACAACTGAAATACTACCATGTAAAGTATTAACTCCTGCGGCCCCTGGAAGGTTCTATTCAATATCTATCTAACTGCATTCAGTCAAAAAAAAAAAATCATGATCTGGTGCTAGGACTGGCCATATAGCATGAAGTGCATCATTTCCTAAGAATCAGCACTCACTAGGATTTCAAGAACAACATAACAACATCCTTAAATATTTAGAAAATTATGTATTCTAACAAAAGCTACAGTGTAAGTAAACTGGGATCTTCAAGTATGCTACTAAACACAACAAATGTCAGCCAGCCAAAAATACTGCATTTTAACCTGCTTCAACTGGTAAAGTTTTCACACAAAGGAGTACTAGAGTATTAGAATTTATATAATTTCCTACAACCGTTAAGGTATATATTTTACAACTACTGAAAATATTTTGTACTGATCTCTAACTAGTCACAGGTAACCAGAGAAAACCTTATATTACTGTGTACCATATGAAATTGCTGGTTTTGTAGGTCAAAATTAAAACACTGTATTAAAAAAATAAGTTTTATTCAATCAAAATATGCATCATGAGCACTAATAATTTTCTTCTAATAGGATATTAAATAGTTCATTGTTATAAAATTCATCATTTGGTAAGCTGTATAAATTGTTCAAATCCTCCAATTACTTCTTCTCAATTGGAGAATATGTTTTTCTTAGAAAAAGCTCCAAATGACGAAAAAGATGGTAGATCACTGGATATGGATAAAGGCCTGGTGACAAAGACGGACATGACAAAATTTAATAGCCCAATTCAATTAACTTTGCTTTAGTAGCTTGTGATACGTGAGGTCAAATGCTGTCATATAAAAGTATAGGTTCATGTTTATTAACCAAAGGATGTTGTTTTTTAATCAGATGTTTCACATAATTTTAATTTCTTGGTAATATGCTACTGCTGTCATTTCACCAGGGTTTAAATAGTAGTAATTAATGATCTCTTTTGCAAATCACCATATGGTCTTCAGAACTTTTTTGGTTGCAATGATAATGATGGTGCAAGTTTGGGAGCTTCACCAACATCCAACCATTGTATAAATTGCTATGGACTGTCATACAGTATGCACATTTTTTTTTTTTTTTGGTCACAGGTTATGATCCATTCCAAAACTGGGTTTCTGCTGTTTTGAATCTTACTGAGTACATCTCCAACTGTCTCGGTTCTTTATCATCTCTCAAGAGGATACTCTCAGGTCCATTTGTACACTTTCCTTAGTCACAGCAGAAATTCTTGTCTGCTGCAAGGACTTGAATTGTTGTTTGTAAGTTAGTTTTCATCTTGGCTCTTAATCGGTCTTTGCTTACAAATGGATTTTGATCTCTCTGGAGGCTCATTCTTGAATTCAGAATCCCAGAGCAAGATTTTTCAAACTACCAATAAGTAGATCAGAGCCCTCTAAGGCCAAATTTGTTTCTCCCTATCTCATTTGCAATATGTCGCAGTTTGAAATCATGTTTTCAAAAGTATTCACAATTCTTCTAAGGATATTATATTATTTATTTCTCTGGAAAACAATAACAAAACAATTCAATAATCAAAGAGAATTGAAGAGAGAAAAGCATAATACTGTTATAATTCTAAATAGCATTAACTAGTAACATACTTTATATCAACTCTACTAACTGCAGTCAATTTTCAACTGATTTAATATCAGCAATTTCATGTGGTACAATCCACAGGTTAATCAACAAATACTTACTGGGCATCTACTATATGCTGACGTCTTTGTCATATCTGTACAAACAGATATGCTGGAGAGACTGACTTGAAACACGAAAGTCACTAATTTCAAGGACCCTAGTTAGGGAGGAGTCTATTGTTTTTAAAAACATCCATAAAATGTATGCTTTCTTCCATGTTATAGCTACACATACTTTTTTTTCTGAAAACATATTAAATGAATCCTTGAAAAAAATGTTTGAACTAAATGTTTAATGTGATATCGCCAAAGTTCAGCACTAAAATATACATTTTTCAATGGTTCTAACTTTTATGAGTCAAAACTTGCCTACATTTGCTATATATTATTTTGAAGCTTCAAGAGGCTTTTATGCTTACGATTAACAACAACAACAATTAACATTTATTTGTATAGTACTTTCTAAAGCACCACCATATACATTATTCTCATTTAAGATAGCAAACAAAAACAATACAAAATCTGTACTTGCAATGAGGTGGAATATTAAAAAAACTAAAAGGTAAATCATCTTTTTGCATGTGCATTTAAAAAAATAATGTAAAACATTAAAATCCTGTGTCACTGAACCTCTGTAATACATAGGGGGAAAAACCCACTTTAGTTAACGGCTGTGACTAAGCATCACTGCCCACTGCAGGTGGACCAAAAGTCTCTCTCGTGCGCATTAGCTGGACGTCTTTGTCAGCCATGCAGGTGTCACAGCCCCACACTGCAGATGCTTCTGCAGTGAGCAGGCCATAAGCTGTTTCAGTCATTCCAGTGCAGATCCGATGAAACCATTTCTGACAAGAGGCTTCACATAAGATGGCATCCTGATCGTCATTCACTTCATTTGTACAGATTCCACAAGGATACACTGGGTCAGAGGAAGAATGGCCGTGGCGGCTTGGGTGGAGAGAGGATTTATTGCTTTTTTCGGTGGTGCACGTATCTGCTGCCCCTCTAGGTTGTCGTGGCTTATTCTGTGTCCCATTTGCATGGCTGTTGTTTGTAGCTTCAGTGCTACTCGAACGGCTGTTCTCTTGATTGACTGCATTGTTTCGATTAACATTTTTTAATTCAATATTACTCTGATTCACTGTGTCATCCATATTTAAGTGAGGTGGATGAGCAGAGGAATTTTGATTAGTGTTTTTGGTTGCTCCTTGATTAAAGTCCTGTTTTGGGGGTGGTGCTTTTGCTTGACCAAAAGTATTTGGGGGAGGAATAAAAGAATGATTAGATTCTAATGGAGAAGTAAAATTTGAATTATTTCCAGGGACAAAGTTAGGTGCCAGGTCAGGATTAGCTACCTGGCCAGCATTCTGAGGAGGAATCTGATTGAAGTTTTCAGCAGGATTTTGTCTAAAATGTTGATTAGGCATATTAACATTCTGACTTAGTGCATTATTATAAGATGGATTTCCAAAACTTGAATTATCATGTGGCCCAAAGTTAAAAGCATGAGGTCGATTAAAACCCATGCCCAGAGGATTCTGAGGAAATGGGTGTGGCTGATTCCTGAGTGAGTAAGGACCACAGTATGGGGAAGACATCCTCGGAGGAACATGAGGTGGCATTCTGAATGTGCTATAGCCTCCAAAGCCAGGATAACCAGGGCCAAGGTATGGGTTTGACGAAGGTAGTGGTTTATAGGAAATAGTATTATAGTTGTCATCAAATGGATTAGCAGCCACTAGGTGGTCAGAGTTGGGATTCGGTGGTGGCGCATACTCAGACAATGGAGGAAAAGAAGGCCCCTGAAATGAGAATGTAAAGTAAAATATGTGTTTTTGATCAAAGAAGCCATTAAGATTATCCTGTTATAAAATCTTAACACTTATAAACCTAGTTTTTAGTCAAATTTCTCTTGCAATGTTCTGAAAATTTAATTCTTCACTTGACTCTTCAATTCCAAATGTTTATATATAATTATATTTAATGATAAAAATGCGCAGGTTTCTTTCACTTAGAAAAGGAAATAAGATACACTGTTCTGAGCTCAAATTCATTGTCACTTCAAACTCCAGAAGTATTTAACCTTCAAAAGAAGATGCATTATCATAATTTTCATTTAATATCTTGCCTATTAACTAGAATCTTTCACTTAAAATTTTAACTAAAAATACCTTTTATACCCTCAAATAACCACTAAATTAAATAATAATAAACAGGATCTATATTTTTTTTCCTTGCTTAACTTCTAGGAGTAGCTATTAACTTATTCCCAAAGCACTAAGCTCTAGGCCTCAGACTGGAAAAATAAACTGCCAGTTTTAGTCACACTGCAAGGTTAACAGATGGCGGCTAAAATGGAAAAAAAGTAATCTGTACATACAGTATACTTATTTGCAGTCTTTATCATTAAAAGATAATGCTTCGAATTTATAGAGAATGAAACCATGAAAGCCTGTATTTATAACTGTTTATTACAGCCACAGGTTATAGACAAAAGATACCTCCATCAAGGTTGCTTCATGATATGCACATACTACTGAATTACTATAACAGTTGAACATTATTACTTCAGGTTAAACTTGTGTCCATATATATTTTTAGGTCTCTGAATAGAACTACAGGCATCTATGTCTTTTAAGTTAATTTAAGAATAAGCATTTTAATTTGTCTGCCCACACCTCCCTCTTGCAATATACACTTCCAGGCCTACAGTCCAGATGTAGCCACTAGTTGCAGAGTAAAAAACCTAATAATAATACAATCACTGCAGAATCCACTATTAGGTTCTGAATGAGGATAGGAAACAAATCCCATGACCGAGTTTAAATTTACCTCATCAACCTGATTAGATCAGCAAAGAAAAACTGCTGTTAAAGAAAATGTCAATTTACCTGTGTATTTGTTTTGCGTTTTTTCTTGTCTGGGCTTCCTAGTTGTACACCTGGTCCTCCTAACCCATCCAGTCCACTATCACCACCTAAAAATAAATAAATAAAATACAGATATTTCCACTTATAAGTGAAACTATTTTACGTCTCATAGCAACATCAATTATAATTACCTATTAATATATTTTTATTTTTGCTAGCTAAAAGCAATACTAAGCTTTTATTATCTTTGTTCAAAAACTCTTCCCCATAATTTCGGCCCCAAACAGTCATTCATCTCTACACCTATAGTACTTTTTTTGTTATTCTTTCAGTGAAAAAGAAAGTCTCCATCCTGCCTATAAACCTTCAGTCATCTGGATCCCTTTCTGTGAAGCAACCACTGTTACTAGTTTCTGCTCTATCTTTCCACAAATAATCCAGATATATTCCAGTGCAATATCTTTTTGGTTATATAAGGACACAAATGATGGTATGCATACTATACATAATGGTGTGTACCTTGTTTTCTTAATTGGAAATCATTCCATGTCATTACATATAAAACTGTCTCATTTTCCTAATAAGTGAGTAGTATTTCATAGTATGATTATACCATAATTCATTAAACTGTCGTCCCCCCCACACACACACACACATACACACCCACACCCATTATGGATATTTAGGTTGTTTCCAAACCTTTGCTCTTCTGCAATGAAAACCCATGTATAAATGTCTTTTACATACATATACAAGTCATTTCCAGAACTGGAATTATGGCATAAGTTATGTGCCTTTTAATTCTTAAAGGTATTGTGAAAATACAACAACGTATATATTATTTTCTTAATAGTGCATGATCAAGCAAAAGCAAAACCTCAACTGTGAATCTAAGAGGTTAAAAAAAAAAAGTTTATCAATGGAATTTTTTTCCATTAAAAAAACTTTTTATTATGGAGAACTGTGAACTACACAAAAGTAGATAGAAGAATAAAATTATGTACATAAGTTACAGACATATTTGTAGTAACATATAAATATACAATTGTAATAGATTATAATTAAATAAATTCAATGAGTTGTCAGAGAATAGAGAAGACCTGCTCATACTTATGGATTCTGGGAGAGGGATATATAAACTGAGACATAAAGAATAACAAATTTCTCATGTGAGAGCAGAAGGAAGAGTCTCTAGACCAGCGGTTCTCAACCTTCCTAATGCCGTGACCTCTTAATACAGTTCCTCATGTTGTGGTGACCCCCAACCATAAAATAATTTTCATTGCTACTCTATAACTGTAATTTTGCTACTGTTATGAATCGTAATGTAAATATCTTTTTGTTTTCCGATGGTCTTAGGCGACCCCTGTGAAA